>NW_024044237.1:15070249-15475213 GCF_014851395.1 Micropterus salmoides
CACTCCACTCACACAATTATCCTCCTGTCCTCGCATCCTGTCTCTTCTCCTCTCATTAGCTGAGGAGCAGCCCTAGTGTAGGGTAACAAGTTGACCATTTTGCGTGTATGTGCTCGTACATGTGTTTGTGCCTGTGTGTGTTTACATGTGTGTGTGTGTTATTCCCTCGAGCTTCAGCCTGTTGGCCAGTTGCAGAGCTGTGCCTTTAAAAGCAGCTCATTAGTGTGTCCACTTGGACTCCAGACAGCTCTTTCTTCTTCTACAGCTGGTTCTGGGCACATTAGGCCAATGATGCCCTCCCTCTAATGGAGAACGAGAGGGCCAGCTGAGCTGCTCTTGTTTGCTCTCCTATTAATTATTCTTCCCAAGCCAACTTAAAACTCCTACAGTCCCATATGCATGCCGAAGCTTTGTAAGACGTTCTTTAACATTCACATCAGTGGCAACACACACGCCTCTGATCATCAGAATACGCTGACTGCTGGACTTTTTTTAGTCTTGACTTTTTTTTAAGTAGTGCTCTGTGTTGGCAAAATGTGGAGCTTTCTTCTTCAGTCTGCCTTGTGAGGGCCCACGAGGTGTACAAAATGGCAGCTGAATGTGAAAGGTTTGAAGGTGCTTGAAGGTGGTAATTTGATTTCTTGCTGACAGGAAATTGCAGGGCCAGTTGTTTACAAAGGTTTTCTAAATTCCATGTGTCTGCAGAGCTTTGCATGGGAGGAACTGTGGTAAACATTGCTGTCAATGCTGTCTTTACACTGTGTTTTTGATCGATTTAGCCGTTGAATTAAGCTGTCTTCATAGCAGATCTGAGATAATGACAAGTGTGACTTTTTAGAAATGTTGTAATTGCGATACCAATTTTGGACACAGGTGACATTTTGAATCTCAATTTCTCTAGTTAAAGATAAGACCACTGGTTTACTAATACAGAACCATCCTTCAGAATTAACAGCATTTTAACAGCTCGTCTTTTTTCCAAATTAGTTGGGAGATTTATAGCTTTGTTACAGGAACCCAACACGAAAATTGCAATTCCAATCTGATTTGAAACAAACTCGTGTACTATTACTGCTCAGCACAAGTGTAGCTTTTGATACTGTTGATATTGCTATTTTCTTATCCATAGCCCCAATTTTTTTTTTAAATTCTCAACTTTATAACTGATGTTTTTCTTTGATACACCTTACTTATGATTTTGAGAAATATATCATTCACTCCTCTGCCCAGCTACAGTACAGGCCAGGATTGTTTTGTTCATCGTCTGTAATGTGAAAACATCACATTTCCACGCAAGTCAAAGATATAAAAAGTGTGCATCCTGGTCATAGTTCAGTTATAATATTCTAGGGCAATACAAAGCATCTCCTGCCTGCTGCTAACAGCTATGTCAGCGGAAGAGTCCATCACAGTAGATTGTACTAGTGTCTGGCTCAGAAGCAGTTTATTCAGGAAGTGGAACTGAGAGCGTCGGAGGAGCAAATAGAAACAATTTGCGCTGCCCTGCACTGCCCTCCGTTTTCATCATCCTTCTATGTTTCCATCACAGTTAGTTTTATGGTTAGATTATTTTAGAGACTCGGTTTGTAAAAGTGGAAACCTAGCCATGCTGTTGTATTGCATTGCTCTGTGTCTACGTACAATGTCGCAGCTAAACAAAAGGTGATTAAAATTATTCTTGTTTAATGGGCAGACCTACAGTTGACATGTAGAAAAGTCCACTCCTGTACAATAACATAACTTCTAAATTATTTAAAGGGACATTTTGCCATGCTTTATGTGGATGTCTAGTTAATGTTGATGTATTCAACAGAATAAATTCCTCAGTGCATGCTATGTTGAGCAAGAAAGCTGAGTTCTCCTGATTTCAGGCCTGTGTCGACAGTGCCTATATGTACCAGGATGCATTGCACACCCACCCAGCAGGCTTCCGTATAACAACAAAAAGCAACTGCACTGCAGTATAAGTTTCACAAAAAACCTGCAAACTTACTACTCATGTTTTTTTGTTTGCTTCAAATTGTTCTGCCTGCTATTGTTGCCACATAGCATTAGGTGACAAAAATTGACACTCAATGGTCATGTGCAATCTGAACTTTTCCAGTTTATCTTCAGGATCCTGAACATAGTCTTCTGCACACCTCAAGTCCAAGTGAGGAGTAAAATGTTATGCATAGTAACACACACATGGGCTCTCTCAGGTTGGCATTGGTGACATCAACAAAAACTGCCCACGCTGAAATTTATTGTGGCAGAATGATTCAGTTTCTGTTGCCATTGGATAGCAATTTGAGCAAAGGCACCACTAGTCACTTTTTTTTGCCAGAGGCAGTACATTCAAATGTAAATGATAAATGCACCTAAATTCCTTGCTGGCACTTGCTAGACACAGATTTTGAGGCTGCCAACCAATATGTTGCGAAAATTCCGTCTGCTGTGTATTACCAATGGCATATGTGAAAACTTTAGTGCATGCATTTGCATTGCTGAAACATGATTTTAATGTTTATTGTTTTACCTAATAACACTATTGAATCCTTATACAATATTCTGCTCCCAAAATATTCTACTGACCATTCATCTCCCGACTGGCTCCCAGTTTCTGTCAGTTGTGACCTAAAGGTGCTTCTCCCTAATGAAACATTACATGAACCTGTTTCCTATTCATCACTATTCACACTCCTCTGCAAGAGTCTGACTATTTACACGACCCAGCAATTAAAAATAAAGCAGCTGGAAGCAGAGATTTGGAAGCACTTTTGTTTCCTTTGGAGACGGTTCCTTGTTGAGATAAAAAGTGATAACAGTTTGTTCAGTTTTTGAAGACAGTAGTTTGTGTTGAGTTCTCCCACTTTATGTTTTTTTCATAATTTTGCGTGTCTGTTTGTTTTTAGTGGAAGCGACTGCTCTGTGTTTGGGTGCTTCTACAACTTCTTTATTTTCAGATTGCATGTGTAGCTGAGTAGCACCATCATCCTTTTGATGCAGCAGTTGTTTTGGTGTTTTTTACATTGTTCCCATGATGACCTTGAAAATAATGTTGCTATGCGGCTGGCGTTAATATTCATGTGGTATAGAGAGGTCAACTAGTATTAAAGTGGCAATTACATTAACACTGATACTACAGTAAAGAGCAATCCTTAGTATGAAAATTTCATGTCTATGCAAATGACACTTGAGCATATGTGCAAGAAAGCTTAAGCCCATCTGCACAGAATAATATAGATAAAATAAATTATGATATGATAAGTGGCGAGACAAAGATGAGCTGGTAAACAGGCTGGTAATGGGACTTGCAATAATGTTTGCAGACAGATTACAAAAATAAGGGTCCGGATTATCTATCTCAGCTGATTTGTAGTGGCAAAGATTGTGCAACTTGTTCAACACATCAGCTGACTGAATGGGAAAGGCCAGCTTGTGCACAAGGTTGCTGGAGCTGTGGAGCAGTTGTCCAAAGGGGGAGTAGCCAGATGGAAGGCGTAGCCAGCCTCAGCAAAATGTTTATTATGATTTTCTATTTTCATGGTTTTATCAGTATTGATAGTGTTACCAAACTTCAGAGCAGTAGGGAGGTGGTCTTATTCTCTATTGATTTTAAGGTGTCCCAGAACTTCTTGGAGTTATTGCTACAGGATGCAAATTTTGGATTAAAATAGCAGGCCTTTGTCTCCCTAACTCTCTGAGTATATCGGTTACTGACTTCCTTCAAAAGTTGCCAGCCACTGAACTTTGCACCACGAGATGTTTTGTGCTGGTTGAGGGCAGTCCAGTCTTGCTTTCCTTTGCCTTGAGTTGCATATCTGACATCTCAGATGAGAATATTAGTGCTGGACAAGTTAATGGGTCATTACCGCGTTAACACGTTAATTCATTAATTAATACAATTATTTTATCTCATGTTAACGCAGTTTTTATTATTATTATTTTGAAAGTCTTTTGCTCACTGGCTCTGAATACACATACAGTCAAACCATGGGTCACAGGAGGGGCAGCCAGCAAATCACCTACCCAAACAAGCAGTAAAGGGAGGCTTGGGCAGACTTGGATGCAGCATGTGGGAGAAGACTGCGCTCCACGACTAAACGGCAGGCGCTCTATGGATAGTAACCACTGCAACTGATTCTGTGCACTATACAGCTGTAGCCTATTTAACTTAAATTGTTAAATGAAGGCTACATAACTTTACTTGATAGGCCTTCATCTAGTTTTGCGGGGGTGCTCTGCAATGCGAATAACGGTAATCACGGTAATCGATGACAAACAGCGAGGATCAGTCTCTCTTCCAATGATTTGTGCTGCGCGTTGCGTAATGCTGATGAAACAGCAACAAAAGTCAACAAATTTATTTAATGTTTTTCCAGCACCCCTAAATCAAAGAATAGAAAACAGAAACATTTTATTTAATATACACAAAATATGTTTTATACTTTCTGTGAATATGATCCAATTATTCTTATTTCCATACACCTTGTTTTGAAAACCGGACATTGTCTCATGTGTATCCTTGCGCTAAATTCATCAAGTCTCACCCAATTGGATAAATAATGTTGTATGCGGTTCTCGTCTCGTGTAACATAAAGACTTCACAGCCTCTCTTCAGGTAGGACTCTCATACTGCAACACTTGTCTTTGTAAAGAGAGAAAATGACAGGATAAAATTGCTTACCAGCCTGTCAGCTCGCACCGGTCCATTTCAGTTACCATGAAGGCTTGAGTACGTTTGCACTCCAAATTTAGGTGCAGCTAGCTTATTCGCCTTCTCACAAACACTGGAGCACATCACGACAGTTTCCCAGGAACGCGGTCGCTTGACGTAACGCCTTCTGCTTGACCACTTCAACTCAAAATGTTTCAGCTGATACCTGTTCAGAAAAAAAACAAGAAAACAGATTTATATATGTTAACCTGTGGCTCAGAAGGTGCCTGTTATGTGGCTCTGGACTCTGATGGTGACTTGTTTTAACAAGCTAGATAAAAGGTAATGCCCTGGCAGAGGCAAATAGCCTTGATTGTATATTTGATTTGATTAAAATAACGTTTAAGTTGAGATTTACAAGAAATATTTTATTGCTACTGTGTAAGGGAATACTGCTGGTAAAAAGCACCTTATTTGTTTAAAGTGTTTGCAAACCATAAGTTATTGCACTTTTGTGTATATAGCGGTACATTAAAATTAAAAGTGCACAATAAACTACTTTAGAATTCATTATTCAATTTTGCGCATAATAATGCGATTAATTGCAGAAAATCATGCGAAAATCATCGTTGCCCAGCACTACAGAATATGTAAGGCTTATGCATAATTTAAGTGTACATGGCTACAATGAGTATGTTGTTGAATGCACACAGACCTTCAGGCAAGTTACTGACTGAAACCAATCTACTGAGAGTTTATCTGACACAAATAGGAAAAAGAGCTCATTGCTTTACATGAAGCTGGTAGCCTTGGAACCTGACAAATCTGTAAGCTCAAGCTTTAAGTGCTCTGGAAGATACGTCTGGCCCCCCCTCCCAGCAAATTTGCGGGGATAATGTGGCTAGCAGGCTTGGCAATGTTGGACTAACGCTGTAATCCTGAGGGACAGTCGAGAGAAACTGAACAGTAAGCCTCATTTGAAGCTCACTAACTAATGAGCGTAGTGTGTAGGATGCCTGCAGCTGTTTTTCATATTGCTTTCTGTTGAAATTTAGTTATAATGTTACCACAGTGCAGTGGTTAGTTGCGGACAGCCATTCGACGCCGCACTGTGGCACGCGTGTGTGTTGCTTTCTATGTAAATTGACTTGATATACGTGCCCTGAAGGTAATGATATAGCTACGTGTGAAAAAGACAAACTACAAAAAGGAGTTTGCTTGGCAATGTTGTTGACTAGCACCCAGCAGCTAGCTTGCTCCGACCATAAAGCTGCTGTTAGCGGCTCGCAGTGAGGTAACAGACACTCTTACTCTGCTGTATGGCACCAAATTACTTCATTGATGAAAGATACGATAATACCACATACTGCGCTGTTGAGTCCTTACATATTGCCGCGTTGGAAATTACTTTACCGCGACAGTCTTAAATCCACTATCACATCAGTATTAAACAAACTGGACTGAAGAACAAATATCTGCACCTAAAGCTTTCATATAAGAAAGATGGTTTGGCGTACTTCCGACCTTTCAATCCAACTATGCTACATCACACATTTTGTTGCGCTCTATTCGTCCAGAGGCATTTTGGCCTGCGCCTGTTGATAACACCCTTTGGAAGTCAAAAATTAACTCAGAGGGGATGCCAGGCTAGGAGGCTGCTGGGGAAAAGGAGCAAACCAAAAATTTATCTTTTCCCCTTCTGATTAATTAGAACTGTTGTGAGATTAGAAGAACATACGCAGACCAAACTACACTGTTTCTTAACAATAATGAGCCATTTTTTACGACTCTTCTTTTCCAACAAGATTTCTGTGGTAATTTCTCCTTGTTCTTATTGAGATTTCTTATAGTGGGCGGCTGTGGTTAAGCCCTGAAAAATATGTCAAATGTGAAAATGCTTTTCCCTAGGCTAATTGTAATATGCATGTTTTTATTTTATATAAATCACTGAAGTGGAATGCATGACATTATAAACAATGCCTGTTTATATGTTCACCCTGACTCATTAGAATGGGTAATTATTGTTTTAGGGTAGTTGAAAACAAATTATAATGACCTGCTCGTGATGGCAGAGAGCTGGCTGTATTGTGTATATTCTTTAATCAGACAACAGACTTGCACACAGTGTTATTCTTGGAGAAAGAGAAGGAGACAGAGATTCATTTTTTATGGAGCTATTTGATTTGCACATTTGGCTTTCAAGGATTCTCAGTGGCATGTGAAAACCCAGAGTATATTTCAGCGACTGAAAGCTCAGCATGAATAAGTCAACAGTGTCAAAGTGTTTATTTATTCATTTATGAATTCCTCCTCACTGACGTTCCTCAGCAGCATCCCTCCATGACACTGCAACATATGCTTTTGTCTAAGTGCGTGCAAATTATAAAGCAAGTGTGCATTGTTTTAAAAGGTGTGTTTTTCTATTCTATATTATGTAACCTTTCTTTTATTTATTTGTCTACTTCTAAGCAGACATCACTTATTCCAATTCTCCTCTTCTTATGTTAGATTAACATTTGCTAGAAAAAAACCCATTACTTTTATGTAATAATTACTCACTGCTGTAACATTGAAGCCAATGTTCTTTAAACAATCCAAGTAGTGTGTGCTAAATAACTCACAGTTGGTTGACGTTGCTTTTTGGCCAGTGTTTCACTCTTTAATAGCTGTTAATCCAATTCTTCTTTTT
The DNA here is from genome assembly GCF_014851395.1 of Micropterus salmoides. NCBI lineage: Eukaryota > Metazoa > Chordata > Actinopteri > Centrarchiformes > Centrarchidae > Micropterus > Micropterus salmoides. The sequence continues at coordinate 15,077,578 of NW_024044237.1, forward strand.
TAGTGATTCAAAGTCACTGTCGCCAGAGCAGTTTGGATCTCAGGAGGCAAAGAAATGCTTTTAATATAGCAATGTATTTGATTCAGACCAATAATTATAATCAAGCAAATACCTATGTCATACATATACTCATCCCTGGCAGCCAGTTGCCAGCTGACAGCTCATTTATGCGAATAAAGCAGAGAAAAAACTCAATTAGTCGTCTGCCTATCATCCCTGTTGGCTTCTGTCAAGTTAGAGAAACATTTTATGGCTGCCAAGAAACATTTTAATGCCAACAATGCAAAAGGGTCCATTTTAGAGTTCAGTTTAGAGTCATTTACTTTACATTGCAGTATTTTCCTTCATCAGTTTTGTCCAAAAGAACCTGTCTAATGGCTTTGAGTACTTTAACAGGATACCTTGGACTCCTTAGTTTGAAGTCTTTTGTCAAATTGAGTATCCTCATGTTTTGCTAGCTGTCAGTTCTGTGAGTGCTGAAGACAATCACGTGCATGGCTCTGTAAATGGGAAAAACAAACAAAGTGGCTAGGACTGAGCCACACAACACTTTTCCAGCCATTCCAGGCATGATTTATGACAGGTAACGTTAAATTACTTACTTACTTGCTTACTGTCTAGTTTGCAAACATATACTGTTACATGTTAAGTTGCAGGAAAGTTGGAAGTATCGCTGTCTGGAGCTGGTGTTCTAGCTCTGGGACAGTCTTGTCCTCTCTGCATATTAGCTTTGCAGCAGCAACTGTAGTGACTGTTTGCTAAGTCACAACTTAGCTAATGTTTCAGAATCACATACCACACCTTTAATTGTTTCAGTAATTTTTAAGGAAAAATGCCACCCCCTCTCTGGTTGCAGCTCACTCAGTGTGAGGATATGCTGCTTTTCTTGGTTATATACGAGCGACCCTATGATTTCCTCTATGCGTTAAACGCCAATGGAATCGCGGAATTTAATAATAAGCTGTTAAACACGCATCTGCTACATTTTCATTTACATTTACTCATTTGGCAGATGCTTTTATCCAAAGCAACTTACATTTGAGGAAAAACATACAAGCATCAACAAAGCATCAATACAGCACGAGATCTACAACTGACAATACATACTAGTAAGAGCAGCAATAAATAAGAGCTAATAGCACGTATGGGATCAATGGGGGAAATACCTAGGGAAAGAAGAGTTGTACAAAAGAATTGTAAGGGGATAGAAGAAGGGCACAGGAAGTGCATATTAGAGGTTAGGGGTTAGAGGTTTTATGATAAGATATATAAGACGTGTGCTAAGATGTGGTTGCAATTTATAAAAATCTGGGTTTTCCCTAGCATTATAAGCAACTTTTTCACAGCACTTAAGCGAAATAAACAGAAAAAACTGTGTGTTTTGTTTTCATTTATGTTTAATTTACGAGCTGCCTGCTTCTCTCCTCTGCTCTCTGTCGGTGTTTCACCGAGGGCAGACACACACCGTCATATCAAAGTGAGCTAGCTAGCTAGAACTCACCACTTCAACAAACTGAAATGTCGTGGCTGTTTGTACGGAATCAGATATTCAGTAATAAAAAGCCACGTCAAATAGCAGTTAATATTGACGCTGTCAGTAGTCAAGTAAGAACTTATAACGGACAATTCACAGTACAAGTATTGCAACGATACATTCATTGTGAACTGTCCCCATAAATAATTTCACCTACATTTGAACATTCTATATGCACATTTGGTTTGAAACATCAAATTCAGTGGTATTCATTACACATTTAATATTTTCTTACTGAGTTGTTGAAATTGTATTAATCCACCACATGGTTACATACTCTTTCTGATAACAAAATGTGCTTAAATTGTAAAACAGAATTCAGAAAAAAAATTAAAATGGATTTCATACTGCCCTATATGTGATAATAAACTGACATATTTAGTGTTTGGACTGTTTGTCAAATAAAGGAAGCAGTCTGAATATATCATCTTGTGCTGTGAGGAATTATAACGGGAATGTTTGACTGCTTTTTGTGCACTAAATGATTAATCAAGATAATAATTGTATACAAGTTGGTTGCAGCCCTAGAAATAAAGCTTGTGTCCAATCTAAAAGGGCAATGTTGGTGATGATGTCAGCACAGTTCCGTGCAAACTCTGTTGAGTGTGAATGTAATCTGATCAACACCGACTCAAACCTTAGAGTGTAATTTTTTAAATAGTATTGAAGAAAATACTGATGCCTATATGCTTCCTAGATAATTCCTTTATTGTGGGTAGAAAATCATAAACTCCTTCATACAAATGAGAACTTAACTGCACATGGTGATTGTGTACAAAATTATTTTTCTTAGAGATACAGCAGTGTGCACAGACAGGGAACTAAGGCTTCATCATTGTGGCGATACAGTGTAGCTGCTAATTACAAGAGGAACAGAGCAAACAAGCAGCAGGTGCAAAAACTCACTAATATTCAATACAGGAGTTTTATACAGATTTTTCCAGTGTTGGAGTGTTTCTCTGCTCTCCAGTGTTTGCCTGTTTGTGTTGTGTGTGTGTTTGTGTTACAGACAGAGGAGGCTTTGTAAGTGCTGTTTTCTTCCTGTCAACATACAGTAGCTGTGTACGCTGCTGTGCCGATAATTGGATCAGACTTTGCTTATTAGCAGTGTATTGCAAATAGGTGACATATTTCCAACAAAATTTAGCTGGTTATATAAAAACACAAGCCTATGTTTTGTTTACCATCACACACAGCAGCCAGGATCCAAAAAGCTGACATATTTAATGAGGTGTAGACGTACTTAAATGCATTTGTGAGACATAGAATTGGCAAGAAAAAAAACATTGAGAAGCCTGAACACCTCAGAGACCAAGATCTATCACATTATCTCTGTTCTGTTCTCCCTGCAGGCAGTACCCAATAGCTTTGCTTTCAGCATCTTGGCAGCTTAATCAAAGACAAAAAGTCCATAGTGGGTTTAGAAATGTGCAGGCGTGAACAGACAGTGTGGACTTCTCCTTACCTGTTGTCTTTGACTTGAAGAAACGAAAATAACACAGAATGTGTGACTCATAGAAAAAATATCTATTTCAATATTTACTCAACCATCAAGACTGTCCATATTGCAAAAAACAACAACAGCATAGATCATTTAAAACCACCTGTTTACCTGACAAGGATCTCATGTGGCTATGTGAATAATGACTGTTGTCTGCAACTTACAGGGTAGGCGAGTGTTGGATTGAACCAACAAAGCACTTTTTTGACACTGGAGATTGTTCATTTCCTGTCTCCTACCACGTGTCAATGTCAATTGATTTGGCATGACCGTCCAGCTGTATGAACTTTAAACTGACTTTGAACTAGCTTCAACTCAATGCAAGTTCAGGTCAGCCTGTTTTCTGAAACGTATGACTCGATTGATACGACAGATCCTGATGCAGCTCATCTCAATATCAGTGTAGTTACTAGATGACGGTTTAAACATTTGTCTCGCTCATTAAACATGTGGCATTTGCTATGTAATGTTGGACTACAGCTTGTTTTCATAAAAATGTAATAAATTGGGTGCTCTTTATTTCAGGCGTGGCGCCTCCACTATAAAATGCTACAGGAAACATTGGTTAGTGAATGAGTTGCTCAGATCAGAAAGCTGTTTTATAAATCGTTTTTTGAAATGGTCATTTGTAACGGCATTGACAACTGAGGTCATCCTGCAGATACGGGCGTCACCACCCTGTGCAGTATAATCACTGTTTATCTTGAGGTTATTTCTATTTGCTCATCTTCAATTGATGAATACCTGTCTTCCCAAACAGTGCTAAAGCCCTAAATAACAGTCATGGGATTGCTCTCAGATGTTTTTCTTTTTCTTTAAGGCAGTGTGAAACCTATGATGCATCTACAGCCTCTTGCAATAGTGCCTTCTTTATTTGTATTTACCATTTACAGTGTTTAGATCTTACAGAATGGATGGAAAGATACAGGCTTTTACTCATTGTTTAAGGTTGGGTCCTTTTTATTTTAAAAGAAGCCAGATGCTTCCATGGCAGTGATTACAGATGTTTGTCTAAATTAACCCACAGCTTCGCTTTAGGAAACATAGGAATAGTGCGTAGCACCATGCAAATTAAATCTAATGCCCTCGCTAATTACAGAATTTATTTTCCATTCTTCCACACTCACCTTCAACTTAATCACAGGATTCTTTTTATTCTCCACTTGGGATAGAGAGAGAGTTTCTGGGAAATTCAATTATCTAAGTGGAAGACTTCGTTCTTTAACTACAGTTTCCTAATTCAATTTATTTCTCCTCCTCTCTGCACTGAGGTATCTTTCTATTTCCCCACTCTACACTCTGTCGTCAATAGTTACATCTGATATTATACTACATAAAGAATCCTTATACTATTTCATATTCATAATATCATATTTCTCATAGTGTTTGTCTTGCAAATGGGACTATAAAAGATGCTGTCTTTTGGGATGGAGTAGGATTCTGATTTCGGCTGGTTAAAAGAGACTTTTGTCCAGGCTCATGTTGGACGAGGGAGAGAGGAAGCTCTAGAGAAAACCATCCAGCACCAAACAGACAGAGATTAAAAGAGCCTTCACTGCCACAGGCCTTTAATCATGAAACTCATAAAGAGCAGGAAACAGCAGAGTCCCATGTCTCCACCATTCTGTTAGGGTCCAAAGCACATACTCGTCCACACACACACACAGACACAGACACACACACACACAAACGCGTGTGCACAGTGAAACCAGAAAACCAAACCTGACATCACCTGTCATAGAGAATCCCTGAGGTTTCTCTTTTTCATTACAAGATCCTGTTTGTCTTTGCTGAGGTTGTAAGAGCTAAAATCACACAGAAAACAGTCTGGAGAGAAAAACATTCACTGCAACTGGGAGGGGTGGGGTGGGGTCTGACGCAACGTCTACTTGGGCACGTGGAGAAAGCAGTATTTTAGCATGATAGCCGTAGCAGGAACTTCCGTCTTCTGTCACTGCAGGATGTGTCTAGGTACGGTAATGAATGTAGGCGTAAAATATAAAGAAATAGCTAAGCTTAAAGTATTCTTCAGGTTTTTTAAGTGTACAGAATGAGTAAAACGGGAGCTCATTATTGCCCATGTTTCTTGCCCCCGTCAGACTTTTTACCGATGTAAAGCCATTCCCAGATCTCACCAATTAACTACATCAATACAACATCATTATTTCCCACAGGAAGGCTGGCAAGACTATGACAATAGTTGCGAGTTGCATTAACTCGTTTAATAACGTTTTCACAACTAATTTTGTTTAGTTAAGTGCAATGATACACAATATGTCATCAATCATACTGTCAATAAGATTCCACTGAAAGACAATACACAACAATGTTGAATTATTCAGCTCAACCCTACTTGAATTTCAGGAATACATAAAGAACAGAGACATAGAGCAGTAATTTATGACTGTTTTCAGTATAATTTACTAATCTTCTGATTATTTTCCTGATTCATCATTTAATCTCAGAAATCTCAATGTAAGAAAAAAGTCAAAAATGCCCACCACACTTTCCTAAAGCTTACAGTAATGCAGTGGAGTGGATTGTTCTTTTATCTGACCAAAGATATTTAATTTATTATCATATGACAAAGAAAAGCAGGAAATCTACTCATCTGAGAAGCTAATATTAGACTATGTCCGGTATTTTGCTTGAACAATTACTCAAACAGTTAATTGATTATTAAAGGTCAACTATTTACGACAGCTCTACACAGAAATGTTTAGAAATTACCAGGACTTCATGAGATACTTGCTATGCAAGACACACCTTTAGGTCTTAATACATATTTCTTTCTTCCTGGATGAGATATGTTTTTGTGACACAACAAAAGCTTCATCATTGGCAAATAAAAGCTGCCGAGCCGCATAATGACATAATAAAGTTTCCTCCCAACACATCCACTAGCTGCTTTGACCTTTGATGTTTTTGACCTTCCTCTTAACTCAGATAATGGCTTTTGACTGAATAGCTCTGAGAATGCGTAGGGAGGTGTTTGTGTGCGTGTGAATTGGGGAGTGGGATGTAAAAAAATAAGTTACAGAGTTTGACACCCACTCCATCAGCTCTGCGAATTGTGGAAATGCATCGATCGTTGCGACAACATTATTGTGTCTTGCTGGGCCCAGCTGGGGAGGAAGATAACAGAGATAACATAGCTCGTTTCTCATGAGAGCATGCTTCTGTCTGTTTCCCTTCCCCTGCCCTAGGCTGTGCTTCTGAACAGACGTGTGTGTGTGTGTGTGTGTGTGTGTGTGTGTGTGTGTGTGTGTGTGTGTGTGTGTGTGTGCTTGTGGACGTGCTCTGTTTATATTGGTTGAAGGTACTGTAATAGGCAGTGTCTCAGAGGCAATGCTAAAGATAACACAGTGGCGTCGGGTGTGTGCGCCAGAGATTTCCACTTTTAAAGTTAAATGTTTTCTACTGCAAACAAGCTGATAGCAGAGTGAGTCATTAGAGCCAGGTTTGAAATTTGGGAGCCACACATCTAAACACACACATGCGTGCACCCACCAAGTAGCATCATCTGCTTTTTATTATACTGCAGTGTGAGGAGGTAATGGTGCAATATGTTAACTAAAGACAGCTCCAAGGTTAAACGTTTGCATTCCTGCGTGCTCTGCCCTATGGCGGCTATGCTGATGAGAAGAGAAGATTTCCAACGCTATTAGCCTTCTTTCTGTGTAGTCCTTTGGATGATGATGAAGTAGCGCTGAACATGTGCAAGCTGCAGGGGAGTGAGAGATTAGAGGAGTTCTTATGTGAACTAATAAGACGGCAGAGTACCTGAAGGTGAAGCTTGGATCTGACAATATGCTTTGAGCACCATGGAGCGGCAGTACAAAAGAGGCTCTATAAACCTTTGCAATTGGCTGAAGAGAAATGAGTGGTTTCACCGAAAGAGAGAAGTATTTAATGAACAGGCACAGACCCATATTTATCCCCCAGCATCACTAGTAACACCTGAACCTCTCCTGCCTGCACCTCTCACTTCTTACTCAACTATTGTCCTCAAAATTCCACCTCAAATTTCTCAACCTTCAGATTGCTTCTATTTTCCTCAACCTTCCTTTCAAACCAAAACCCTCATCTTTCAGTTCTTCTTTCTTCTTGCTCTCTCTTCCGCTCTGCCCTATTCCTCTTTCTTCTTTTGTCCAATCTTCTCTCCCCGTTCTTGTCTCCCCCCGCTACTCTTCATCGTCACCCTTCCCTCCTAAGCCCAGAATGATTCTCACTTTACTGTCTCATTGTCAAAGAGAAAAATGAAAACATGAGACACTGAGGGACACAAACTAGGCCTTTGACAGTAATGGGATTATGAGGTGGGGATTGAATATTAAAATAATGGAGGGGAAATGCAAAATGTCAAATGGACATCTGAAATGAGGGCTTGCAACACTTTATCACTGCTAGTAGTCTTGCATGCACTGTGCAGTGACTGGTAGTGGATGCATGAGAGGTGACAGGGAAAACAATAAAAGCTCTCACAGTCTGTTAAGTATTCCATTACGTGCCATCATGGGCTGCCTGAATGAGGAATGAAAGAAAAGGGGAAGGTTGGTAGGCAGAACACTGGAGAAAGACATCTCATCGAGCTCCCTCGACCATCCAAGGACAGCTTGCTAATAGAGTTGTTTACATGCAAGCAGCAACTCCCTCTGTCTTTCTCTCTCATGCATGCACAGGTCTAGAGCATACATGCATACCATTTGCATGTTTCTCTGACTTTGATGCAGATTGTCATCCAATACAACCTCTTCTGGAATTCATCAATTTCATAAACAGTATGTAATACTTGTGTCATGTCAGCCGTTTGCGCCTGTGTTTAGTTTAGTCAGCAAGACGTGATCTGGGACAAGCAGGCCTGTTAGTTTAACCTTGTGCCCTGCATGCATGCCCAGCAGATAATGGGCACTGTTGGCAGGAGCCAGTTAGCATCCTCTGACTTCGCATCTGCCATGAGGTCTGGCCAAGCGTGATGCCAATTTCTGGAGAGGCAGGCTGATGCACCTTCAGACTGATTAAATTCACACTTCTACATCTCCATTTTAACACATTGCAAGTCGACATGCGTGTGTTCACTGATGTTGTTCTCGATTTTGGTTGCTCTACCCTTGTTGCAGCTTTTACATGATCAAGCTGTACCTTTCAAAGCAGCGGCAGGGTGGCGGCAGGAGCAGTGAGAGACTGTTGTTTAATCAAAGGGCCCAGGCTCAAGCTGCTGTCGGGTCCTTGTGTGAGACGCTGAATCCCTAATCCCTGAGGGGAATGTGGCTGACTTTTTGGTTTCTCTGGCTTACTAGTTTGAAAATTAGATCCCTGGTGTCAATGTCGACAAAATATCCCTTCGAAATGAAAATTTCTGTTCTTGTTGTGTGCTGTGGGTTACTCAAACAGCAGGAAAATATGTCTTGAGGGTGAAATGCCTTGTGCAATAACGACTAAGGGAGGCGCTGTAGAAGCATGTAGGGAAATTTAAATGACAGAGCTATTCTCCAGCTCAGATTGGCATGAAGCTCTGCCAGTTACATCTTCAGTACAAAAGATTTAAGAAAACAATTGTGTTTATAAATAATATCTAGTTCTCAAAAAAAAGTCAAAAGTACAAACCTGTGTACATAAAAAGGGTGAGGAAGAAGTTAACCACAATGCCCAGGGTGCATTAAATAAAGAAGCATTCAGTCACCAAGCTTAAAATTCTCCGATGTGCCACTAATGGGGCGTGACAGCTATAAATTATGCTGTTGAGAAAACTGACAACACAATCTGAAACTTAAATCACTTTACTAGGTCAATTTTGAATTAATTCAGCAAACTAGATTTCGGCCTAAACATATTGTAGGTGTCCAGCTGGGTTGAAATATGGATCCCTGTGGGGACAACTCACAAAACTCCTTGATTTTTCTTTTAAGGGAGTTTGGGGCGGATTAGCCGCTGCCTCAAGCACAGACAGGAGAACTGTTTTCCCTTCTTTAGAAAGTATGAAATTGTCCAGTGTTGTCTAATCTTGCGCACTCGGCAGCAACACGAGTGATGCACCATTTATGATTGTAAACTGAAGGCACATCTGGAATGTGAACGCGGCCGTTGTGTATCATAATTATGTGCTACTCACAGCACCTTTACTTTAACAATCAATCAAATTGACTAACTGTATAGAAAACATTTCAGCTCATAATGTGAAGTAACACGGCTTTAATGTGAAGCTAGCTTGCTAACTAGCTTACCGAGATGAGTCTTCATCATCCACAGAGACAAGTCGTTACGTGCCTCCTCTTCAGATGCTCCGGCATTAGTTGTTGCACCCCTAATTGACATTGGAGAAATAGTCTTCCTAATATTCAGATACTGATTTCAAAAAACTGGCCTTACGAAACAATGATGCTACAATACAATACCTCCATAGATTCAGAAACCTTTCGGGTCCATGTGTTCCAAGAGTTAGTTCACTAAGTTATTGATCACTTAGTGAAATAGGCGTGTGACAAAGTCTTTAATATTTCACTGTTGGGTTTCTGACATGATTTTGTATTAAGACTCATAAACATACACACACACACAACACAACACACAACACAGACTCACTTCAGTTAGCCTGTGCCGGAGGCTCACTACTCACTACAGGGCTCTATGGTGCAAAATAATAAAAAGACATTTTCAGTGATTAATACCCTTCTCCTCCAGCCTTTGGAAAACTGACGCCTATACTCAATCATGTCCTGAATCTATTAGAAATTATTGATTTTGTAGGAAAGACAGGGAGAGAGAGAGAGTGAGAGAGTGTGAAAGGTAGAGAGGTATAGAAATGGAGACAGAGAGACAGATGAAGACAAACAGGCAGAGAGCAGGGGGTGAGAAACAGAGCGCACCAATAAAGTTGTCGTCTCTCATCTGTAATTGGAAAATCTGATGCGAACAAACACGCCTAACTTTTTTTCATAACTATTCTTAAATGCGTTGACAAGTTTGGCAGAAGTTTGAGGAATGCAGTGTATTTCAGGCTGTGTGTCTGGCCTCAGGATGTGACCCTTTATCTTTGATGTCGACCGTGTCCTGTCTGCTGTGGCAGTGACGGATGTGGAAAGACATGAGCTGAGTGGGGAGAGTCGCTTTCAAGGCAAAGCCATTCAGTGAACTCAACAATAGAAGAATGGGTCAGAATTCAGAGTGCTTCGAAGACTGACAGGTCTCCTCTTGAATCATAGATATCAAAGTCAGACCGTGTCCAGAATCCCCTTTGTCAGAGAGACGAACTGAACATAAAAGAAATATATAGATACTGCAGGAGTAGCTGGTAGAAGTTTGCATGTGCGTGATGTGTGTGTGCGTGTCTGCGTTTGATTGGTAGGTCAACATTTGATGTTAATTCCTACAGACAAGTATGGCATTTTATGGTGAGCTGATGCTGACTGATCCCTGACGCACAGTTACTTTATGACAGCACTGCTCTGATGTGCCCAGTCTTCTGTTTTGGCCACTGACTGTTCTTACCTCACCAGATAACACATATCTGCATACATTAGATAGTACTCTGTAATAAGTAAGCCATAAAAAGTCTCAAATGGAAGTCTGGTTCTCTAGGCTAGAGAGTGGGGTTTACGAGTCATGGTTAAGGACATGAAGACAACAGTTCTAGTTGATGCTGTCTGTGTCACAGTAGTTGATAATTCATAACGTTCCCACTGCTTGTCACCTTTCCACTAACTCCCCTCTCTTTCCAGAGCCTGCCACTGCAGTAAATCCGTTCTTCCCACTTTCTGCCTCAGCAGTCCAGCCTCTTACCCTGCCTGTTTTCTGGTCCCCTGCCTGCGCCTTTCGACTTCTTTGCTGTTGCCTAGACCCTGCTCAGTTTTGTTTGCCACAGACTTTGTTTACCTGCTTGTTACTGACACCAGCGTGCCACTCGCCTCGCCCTCTGCACCCTGGTATTTTGTACTGTATGTATTGTTGCCTGCTGTCAGTAAACTGTTGCCCTGATGTCTCATTTGAAAACGGCTTTTCTATTTTACAACAATTCAAATTGCTTGAGCATGTATGTTGATGCAAAGTAGACTAAACTCTGTTGTAAATGTGTGATTTGTAACAACAGGTTGTTGCATTTAGATATCGCCTTTTACTTTGCATTACTTGGAGATTTCTTTTGTTTTAAGAGTTGGCTGATACAGTTCGTTGTTCAAGATATATTATAATAAGCTGATTATTCTTTAGACATCAGTTTGAAAAAAAAAACTTTTTGGTGGATATAATTTAATCAACCCTGCCACAGAGGTTATGTTTTTACTCATATTAAATTATAAAAGGATTTTTATTAAATACTGCTGACAGGTAGGCCTTAGGCCAAGGAACAATTGATTAATTTTTGGTAGTTATCTGGAACTCAAATTTCCTCCAGTACAGTAACATGATTGCATAACTATGAAATATACAGATATAGAGATTTGATTCCATATCCTAGGGATTTATTTGCAAGGCAAAGAAATTTCCAATTTATGTGACAGGAATGATGTGATGTGAGGCAAAAATACTGCATGAGGCAGAAGGGACAGGTACGTGAAACAAGTTAATTGTTGTAGTTTGGTCTGTTGGTTTGGCCTGCTCACCCCCACTGTTAGCAGTTGGAGCTGCAGCAGTTGCCGATACACACAGCTCATGTAGGCAATAAAGGTACTTTAATACCATCAGCAACCAATTACTGCAGTTTGCACTACTCTTCTTGGAGTCAGGTTTTTAGATAGTTTTAGAATCATTTAGTCAAGGACAGCCACTGCAGATGGTAGGAGACTGTTCCCCCTGTTCACAATGAGAGCAACTTCAGTAATGGAGAAATAAGGAAATAATGGTGTATTTTGGATTTCCTCTTTTTTCTATATTGGATTCATTATACCCCAGTAGGGCTATTATGAGTTTCTAACCCAAGGCATTAACACCTTTTCACTTTGATTAAGAGAAGTTAGCCATCAACCCAGCTGCCATCCCCTCTATTGTTGGTTGAATGTCACCTCCTTTAATTAGCCCCCAGGTTGGAAAGCAGCCATCTATTTTCTGGCCAGACTTGCCTTCTAACCTGCTGTCCAGGAGGGAGACCAGATGTTTCTCATAGTATGATAAACTTATGAGACTTGACTTGTTTGTGAGATTACAGATGGAGTGTCATCATTGTTTTATTTTCTTTTGCAAAGATGACAGAGCTGGCTGCATGTAACGACCGCAATCAGACCCAATTGTAGAAAGCACTGCCCCTTTTTGGAGTTAACAGGCTCTCGTAGTCAGTGTAAATAATCTGTAGACAAATGCACTGTGTGCCTAGGCAGAGTGTGACAGGGTCAGATTTTAATTATGTATTTAGGGGTGATGAAATGGCTAAACATGACTCATTAGTGATATCACTACACATAGCAGTATGCAGTAATGTTAGCAGTGTTAAGTTCTGATGTAATAATCTGTTGTATGAACCTAGCCTCTCGCACTGAATTCAAACTTTAAACCTGATCTGTCTTTTGCGCAGTGCCACTCTCAGCATAGCATGGTAAGCGCACATAACAGTATGCTCTATCCACCGGAACGTCTTGCAGCATGTCTTCATCTTTGCAAAATGCTACTTACAAAATCATGTAGATGACATGGTATTATATGATGCGCCAAAGTTTCTACAAATTGCACCAAAGCAGTAAAAGAACAAAAATTGAACTATGCATCATCTCCATGATTATTTAGCCTACTTTCGCGCTTCCTGATTTTCCCTTGCTCCAGAATTTCTGTCCAATGAATTGATGACCTTATAGCACACATGTGGTTTTGTTTGCAAATTCTGGTTCACTTGCAAAAAGGGCAGTGTGAAAGCAAACCCCAACAAACAAAAATAATCAATTGTATTTGGTCTGGACTATAGCAAGTGAACTAGCGGACTTTCCTGGTATGAATCCATATTGTGATTTGTTCAAAGATAACTGCACACCAGCATAATGATTCCACAGTCAAGTTGGAGGGAAAAAGAGTGATGAGAAGTCATCTGATTATACCAACAGTAAAAATGGTCAACCAGTTACACTGTGTGAACACTGATCAGCTAATCACATTGATTACCGATTTTGTAACGATATCCACTGAGGAAGCAGGAGATCATTCCAGATACAAAAGACCAAAACAAATATAGACTCTCTTTAATCCTCCCTTCACCTGTTATCTACAAAAGTAGCCACACAGAAGAACTTTTTTTTTTTAATGCAATTTACTTCAAAAGCATTATTTGATATAATGCTTTTTACATACTGACAGCAATCAATAAATTAAATGCTCTGCCTCAAAATGAAATTATACTTGGCAGTTGACAGTTTTTGTTGTTTGTTTGTTGTGTAAAGATAAACATATGCATATTATCCTCAAACGTTTATGTGGGCAGGCCACAGTCACACATGCTCACACACGCTCACACACACTGACATTTATTCATTGACATTTAAATACATTTGGCCTCAGGGTCTCAGGGAATATTTGGATCCATAAAGAAAGCCACAAATGGCAGCTGTCATTTATGTACAAAAGTAAAATTGTCAAACAGCTCTGAAAATATAAAGGAGATCCATGTTGCTTATATTTTTGCCAAGGTCTGCAAAATATAATAAAGCATAACAGATGTCCAGTAATTGAGATGCCTCTGCGTCAAAGGAAATCGTATTTATGGTAAGATGTGCTTGACAGTGAAGTGACAACTTTATGAGCACTACTAGGAGCACTGCAGTTCATGTTGGTGCACTGCAAGACTTTTCAGTCCTTTCGATCTATATTTCCCTGTGGTCTTTTAGTGGGATTTCACAAGTGTCAGAACCAGATGGGTGGTGTGTGTGTGTGTAATTGTTTGTGTATGTGTTAAAAAGAATAGAACAGGTGTGCAAATTAACATTCATCAACATACACAAGAAAGCCTCATTTAGAGGCCAAATAGTACTCGGAAAAGCTCTTGTTACCTAACCCACCCGCCCCCCTCCTCTCTTTTTGTTAACAGCTCTCCTGATGTGTAAATACCAGCCTGGTGATTAATGGTAGGATGTAAGTCCTGTTGTGTCTCTGTCACATCATCTATCATACAGCCCAGGATGACCAATAGCAATGACAAGATGAATGGGCTGGATGATCAGGGTCTGCTGGCTGGTTACTGAGCTAGTTAGAGCTGTTCAGCTTTTTGTCTTTAGTTACGCCTCTTCAGCCAGACAACTCCCAAACTCAAAGAATGGGCTCTACTTTGACAACCCTGATTCTACATCATGTTGCTTTAGCTCAAAAAATAAAATTTGCTGTGCTATTCATTGTGTATTTCATCAAGTATTCTAAGAACAAAGAAAGAAAGATGAGAGGTTAACTTCACTTAATGCCTAAAAAATAAAAGAAAAAAGAAGTCCTTTTCAAATTTAGTTTTCACTCCTTTGCTTCCAGGGTTAAGACCTAGTGCTAGCTTTTCTGGCAGGTGGTTTTTAGTTATTAGTTCTGTGCCCAAGTTCAAATGGTATTGTTGTCACCTGTCACAGTGAACTAAACGAAAGAAGTAAATGCTCCACAGTGTGATTAAACTGCTGCAGACATGACTGGTGAATGTGCCCTCAGGGTGCTACAAGGAAGCACAGTGTAATCAGAGAGCAAACACATTACATCTGGAGCTGAATCCATATACCTTAAGGGCATGCCCTGCCCTTTCTGAAAGGCTGCACTTTGCTTTTTGCCACAACGGAGCACTTGGCTCTCACCTTCACAGGCCCAGCCCGGTCATCACCCGGACTCTTCTCCCTCCTGGTCTCCAGTGGTGAGCTGACATTCTCACCCTTTCTTTGATTGTAGGCTGAAAAGTCAGAGTGACCTACACCTTACACATCTGCTTTTTAACTGATCTCCTGTCTCATAGTTACAAATAGTTCCTTGTGTCCTTATATTGTATCTAAGTAAACATACAGTAGTGTGTACTGTTTTTAAACAGACTTACACTCTGATTACTGATTAGAACAACATCATACCCTTAAACTGCTTTATATTGGTTGCTTAATATTGTTAATTTAAATTCAGAAGTAAAGTATATTCTACTGTTTGAGAAGGTCATACACTCAGATAGCTATAGAAAACGTACGATTCAAGACCTTAAACTTTTTAAGTTTTTAAATAAAAGTAAAGTAAAACCATTCATTGCAAACTCCCAATATACGGTATTTCACCATTTACATTTACATTTACTCATTTGGACGCTTTTATCCAAAATGACTTACATTTGAGGAACAACATACAAGCATCAACAGAACATCAAATACAGATCTACAACTGACTAGTAAGAGCAGCAATACATACTACTACGCAGAGGTCAACAATGTGAAGGATGATTAGCAGTGAAAATGATTGATTTGACAGAATTTCTGGCCCAAATTCAGCATTCACATGTAGTCCCCAGGTAATTCTGCTCCAGTATGAACAAGGCCATAGTCCAGCGATTCGGAGCACCTCTCCTTGGGTTTTAGGTTCAGCTAAGTCCACTGATGTTCCCGGGGTCATCAGCACAGAGCAGGCGGATCCTGGCCGCTACGCTTGACCTCTCGGCAGTCTGAAGTAATTGGTAGTCAGAAATCTCACCTTTTATCTACGATAGGATGGGTCTGTGCTCAGCATAAAAAAGTCTCACTTCCATCTCTCTTGGTGTCATTGAGCGAAAGAGACAGAGAGAGAGTGAAGGGTAGAGGGTCATTCCCTGTCTTGTGTTCTTCTTACGAGGATCGATTGTGAAAAAAGACTATAGTGAGTTTTTCATTGTCCTCAACTCTGGAGATTTATGTATATGTTTCTCTATTTTAAACAGTTGTGGGAGATCTGAGACCAGAAGGTACAAAAATCTAAACATTTAGTCATTATCTTTATTTGTATCATATAAATCTTCACTACTTTAGTTTACCTGTACTATTGTAGCCTTCATGCAAAAGAGAGAAAAAAATAGAATATAACAATGCGACAATAACTTTCCTTTTCTTCCTGTCATGTATTTTACAACACCACTCATAACCCTTTCTCTAGCAACAGTTGACGCTGGTTTCTTTTATCCATGACCACCCCCTCAAACCTTAATCTAATGGTTATTTTAACCATGATGTTTCCCAAACTTTAACCAAGTCATGTTTATGCCTAAACCAAACCAAACCAAACTAAACCAAACTGTTTTTTTATTTATTTTTTTAAATCTTTCACTTGGGTGTTACAGTTCGTATGACTACATGTTAAAGATATGCAGGCTTTCTACACACACTGAACAGCACGGCTTTCTCTGCTCTTTATTTATTCAGTTAGGTCGTGTGTGTCTCTCAGAGAGAGTGACCTTGTTGCTTTCACATCTGTCTCGTTTCATGGTGATCTCAGCATCACACCTTTCACATTTGCACAAAGGAAGACCACTAAACTATTCACTCTGGACCTTTTTTCCTACCCCCAACACACACACACATATATATGTGTGTGTGTGTGTGTGTGTGTGTGTGTGTGTGTGTGTGTATATATATATGTATATATATATATATATATATATATATATATACACACACGAGAAGAAGCCCATTTCCATTGACACATCACATCTTGCAGTATGCATGACCAACCTTGCCATTATCTCAACGCAGAAATAATTTGAGTGTCAGATGTTTCGTAAGGGAGCAGAAATAATTCACCCTGTCATAGACTGTGGAGTTGCGGCGGGAGTGTTATATTTAGTCCCTTCATGAAAATTACAATGGTGATGGCGGAGATCTGACCTGGAAAATGAGGCTTGTGACTTATGGTCGAACAGATCAGCTTTTTAAAATGTGATGTGTTATACCAGTTTTAAGATCGTTACAGCAAAGTCCTATTATCTCTGTTAATGACCTCATCATTCAAAGTGAACAAGCTTTATTCACTCCCCTCCAGATTCACAGAACAAGAAGCCAGACTTAGGGGGGGGTGGGCTGTTTTTTACAACAAGCCCACAGGAAGTCATCGACCACTCACTGCTAGGCTACTTCTCGAGTGCTATTGAGTGGGAAGTTGAAGTAGTTCACCGCACGGTTATACAATATGTTTCTTTTCAGCTTGCCTCAGCTGGAATGATGGAAAAGAAAAGATGTTTTTGTCAATTGAAATGTGAGAAAATGGCCACTTTGGGAAAACCAGACAAAAATGTCTTGACAGGAAACATCAGACTGGGAAATTAAGATTTATAAATGGTAACGCTGTGCAAGCCTACCTTTCTGGGCCTCCAAAGAATGTCGTCCTGACTGAACGCAGACAATTCCCTTGATAGTTTGGCAGATGGCCACAGTTTTGGGCCAATTGGTCTCCATAAACCAATCGTTTGTTCAATCATAGAAAATAGTGAATTCTGACCTTAGTTTTTGGTACCTAGGGAACTATGCAGTGCTGGAAAATTTTAACGATATCTTTCTAGACACAGGTTAAAGGCTGGTGAGTAAACTAAACAGCTTGACTTTCACTTTTCAGATTTTGTGATTGACAAGCGCATAAATCCCTGAGCAGTCAAACAACAGGCCCCATCAGCTGTTGGCTAAGCATTGACAGGGAACAAAAAAGGCTGCAGTATCTGATTAGACTGACTGACACCGCAACACAGGTTAGCCGACACACCGGGGATAACCTGTTTACAAAGCTCCGGACACAGCGGTGTAACCTAACTATAGCACTGTTACAGTCAGCAAAACAATGGTATGAGATAGCTCTGAGGGCATCAATATTTAACCAAGCAGGCAGGCAGACAAAATGAGCATGTCCTGGTTTATCTCTCCCAAAGGGGGTCAGACACTCCAGCAGACTAACTGCATTACATTATATATATGTGTAATTTACACCTCATTCCTTTGAAATTACTCAGGGAGAGAAGGGTGCATGTGCCCAGACATGCCTTTTGAGCCATCAGGGACAACAAAGTTACTTCTCTATTTAGCTGGGGCCACACTCCCAGGTGTGGACATAATTGTAAATAAAACTTTCACATTGTTCAAGCACTATGGATTAATACTGTATGAATTCATAGCTGGTGAAGGTTCTAACTGTAACAGTAATGCTTTTTTTATTGTGTTGTAACATTGTGCTGCAGTGTTAAAAAATCTGAACACAGACAAACTGTAAAATGCACAAATTGCTTCTGTAATATTTTATGATCCATAGCAATAAATTAAATGTTTACTTTTCAAATGGAAAAAGGAATTCATTATGCAAATATGCTCTTGGTGTATCATATCATATGTTACGTATATTTCCTTCGGTGCCTAAATGAAAGAATTATATATGATGAATGTTGAGTGTTCAGAAGAACCCTGGCAGATTCAAGTGTGCTGATGGATTTAAAGTCCTGCTTAATTGGACGGAGAGAATTGATGGTCTTCTCTCTCAGTCAAGTGAGTGGGTAGTGCTAAACAACCTGAGCTGCTCTCTCTCTCTCTCTCTGACTCTCTCTCACACTCTGACATTTTAATGTAATTCATGTTCTTTCCAAATGTTGTACATTTCTTCCAAAAGCGTGGCTTTAATTGTACACTTCAACCTGCCCTCTGTCTGTCAGAGTAAAAAAGAAAATGCCACAGGCCACTAGCTGCATGTCAGGTTACCATGAAAGAAGCTCTGTGGGTGGATTAACATTTTGTAGTTCTCAGAAAGAAATTGGCAGTTACCTTTGTCTACATAGAAGAAGACTGCATCCCTCATGATTTGCTTTGTTCTCCCGTTATATTTATGTATGTAAGGCCCAAGTCTACGCAGGGATGGATTCCTATTGAATGGATAAGCAATTTCCTTCAGTTATACAGAATGTGGAGGAGACTGACACTGAGTGCAGAGTACACTGAAAATCACATGAAATACGATCTTTCATTGCAGCTTGAGTTGGCAGAGAATGAGGCAGAGGTTCAGAGAGACAGAGGAGAAGGAGTCAGACAGATGACACACAAGCACAGAGAAAGAGACGATTAATCAATAAGACAAGCTGTGACCAAACACCTAAATAACCACGCTCTCTATGTTCCACCTCATTCTGAATGCAGACATGGATTCAAGCCAGCCATCTGTGTTTATATGCAGAAGCCATATGTATGGATGTGCAGATCTCAGGTAGATGTAAACAGAGCAAGTGGGGCCATGGAAATGGGGTGGTGGTGATGGTGCATCCACCATTTCGTCCCTGAGCAAGACACTTAACCCCTAGTCGCTCCAGAGGCGTGCGACCTCTGACATATATAGCAATTGTAAGTTGCTTAGGATAAAAGCGTCAGCTAAATGAATAAATGTAAATGTACCTGCCTGAGCTGACTGAGTCAGGAAGACACAGAGGCATGTGGGATTCACACATAACTCTTATCTTCTTTTTTTTGTATTCTTCTTTACACTTGTACTTTGTAACTTGTTTTTGAAAAGTGCTCTACAAATAAGGATTATTATTATTATTATTATTATTATAACCAGGACCTTAAGAGTCTGGACGTGCCTTATGCATTAGAGTGTCATGATTGACATTCTGCAGCCGTGACATCGCGGCCACAATATTTAATTAAACACCAGCCGAATATACGATGTCTACAGATGAATGGGCCCCCAGAGGAATTAGATTTATCATTGGTCACGAAGAATGGAGAAATGACTGATGGACCTGATTGATAACCATAAGTATCATGGATTGGGTAATAATTTGTTCAAATCAGTAATTTACTGGTGATACTGAGGGTTGGCAGGTAAGGCTGTCAAAACATGAAGCACACTATAGCGCCAATAATAATAATAATAATGGACTCCAAATCTTAGCTGGCTGTGACTTTAGTTCATCTTCCTCTGGGCTGTGTTCAGATTGAAAATAGTATTGTGCAAGGGAATGTGTTGGTGTTGGCGTGTTGCTACAGGTACTAGTATGAAGAAGAAATAGGATCAAGGTAGTGTCCTTTTGCAGTAAAAAACAAATGTATAACTGATAACGTCCACTCGCTTTGCGAATCATCTCCACACAGTGGATGCGATTCCGGCGTAAGCCATAGTATTCAAGTGAACCCCCCTCTTGCAGCTAATTTGTGACCAGTCTCAAGGCAGCTGTCCTTTGCAATATAAACTTACTATAAACTGAAGCGCAAGTTTGTGCTGTCTGCCTGATGTGTAGTGTTTCTGAAACACATCTGAAAGCAATACAGTATACCGGAGAACCTTAACGCACTATATTCTGTTATATTTTTATATTTTTAATTGTGACGTGCCACCTAAATTTTGTTTTTGTCTTTACATAAATAAAAAAATTGCCACCATAAAATGATGCAGAAAAGTCAGAAAATGCTGCCAAATGTCTTACCAGAATGCAGGAAAAAACTTATCTATGTAGCTAGCTAGCTAAAATTACATCCCTATTCATAATGCCAGATACTAAGCTCTGATTGGTCAATTGTTTCTCCCAACTGGGGTAAACCAGCCAGTCAATGGGCACATCACCAGACCTTTATGAATCGCTGAAAATGTCGGTGGCAATTCAGAAGTCTTTGTGTTTTTGACACTGCTGTTGTCAGTCTGAGCAAAGTTTTAAGCTATATCCGTTCTATGTGGTGAACCAGCCAGCTGATGAGTAGAACTCAAACTCCTTTACCATGTAAGGGGAGAATCCACACAGCAGAATTGCGCCTCTGTCTGCACTTCTGTCAGGTGTGTTTGGTCTTGCAAAGTTTTTTCAGACAGCTCCAACACAGGGACCAAGTCTCCCACATGGAGAGTGACTCAGTGACAGTTAAAAAAAAAGACATTCAAACTCTTGTCTTATTTCAACATCGGAAACACCCAGAGAAAGAGTCTATCTTCACACCCACGCTCTTAACATCTGTCATCTGTTTTCCTGGAACAGAGGGCATAATGTATGCACACTTACACTCACATTCACCCCCGACTGTACTTTTCAACTAAATCCAGCCACAGGGCCTTGATTATTCAGTAGGTGTAGAAAGAACACACAGTATTATAATGCAGAACAACAAAAATTATTTAGTTGACTCCTTGCTTAATTTGTACATGCAATAATGTAGATATTCATTCTAGCCATGTCTGTGTTTTGTTGTTTCTCCAGTGTCAGAGAAGCTTAGTGCCTGTTTAGACAACAATTTGTCCGATTATAAAACAATGAGCATTTTAGCAATTGTAAATTTTGTCAGTATCACATTCTCACACAATGAGTCAAGGGTTGACACAATAGCAGGAAGATTTTACTGTATAATCCAATACAACAACAATAACACCCTCCAAAATTATTATTTGTTAATGTCTATATGCATTTATGAAGGCATTTTATTGTTTGCAAGGCCACTAGATTGCATTGTGTTGGATTTGACATTTAAAAATGCATGGTAAAATCTGTAACAAAAACTGATTGGAGAGGATGGAAATATAAACATTATAATCACACAGATGTTTTAGAATATTCAGAGCATCAAATGTTGTGCAGTACTGGTTAGATCCTATTCAGTCAGTCCTGTATATTCCTAATCAGCAGGCATATAATCACTTAGTGATAGTTCGCGAGTCCAATTTTGTGAAGTCTATCATAGATAAATGTCAAATACAGATAAAAATAAAGAATGAATTCACATCTGTATTGTCATGCACACTGGACGAGTGATGTTTTTTGTTATATCTCTTAATACACCTCCACACAGCATGTTGCCCTGGGCCCTGTCATTTGTTACGCAGACCCACTTCGTCTAATACCGCTCAATAATACTTATTTACTTTCTTCTGGATAATGTGACTAATAATTAAAAAAAAAAAATGTGATAAGTTGCTTACTGTTTGCAACTTTTTTTCTTAGTGGCAGTACATTTTACTAAATTATTAGCAGTTTATCTGTCCATGACCCTCCTCTTTCACTCAGTTTGCAGCAATAACACATTCCGCACAAGACTATCTTGCAGCTTGTAATGAAACTTGAAGTTATATAGTGGCGAAACAAAGACACGGGACAAACACTTTGCATAGGTTTGTCACCAAACAACTGCATGAGGAGCAGGATGAACAGAGACAAAGTTCAGTCAGTATTTTCAAAAAAAAAAACTGCTCACAATTTTCTCCTCAGCTGCTAATTTAGCCCTGCCGGCAGCACTTTCCCATCACTGTGGAGGACATAACGTATAGTGTTTGTACAGCTTTTAAGAGAAAGGTCACAAAGAAGAGGGACTTTCCATCACTTGTTGAATCACTCGACACTTGCCCCAATTAGATAGTTCTTAAGATGAATGGTCACCTAAGGCCCTCATCACTGTGACAAGCATTGCTGTGGAAAGACAATGCTCAGCTGTCAGTCGGATATGAACGGGCATCAGGGCAATGCACAGAGACACAAAGGCTGAACATCGTCCACACTTAGTTGACAGAAAATGTACTAATTCATTGGACTATAAAGAAATAATGTCAGTATTATAATCATCAAATAAATTTTTTTTCTTCACCCCCTGTAGTGCCAATTATTGTGTATTGGGCATATCTTTTAATGGAGACTTAATGAGTGCAGTTAGATTTTATGACAGTATTTCTGCCTGCCAGGTGTGTGTGCATGGTTATTTTGCCACTGTTATGCTGTTGTCTACTAGGCTCATTGATTTTTTTCTATTGCTATTCCTTTGGTTCTTGTGTATCTTTACATTTGATTTAAAGCTGTTGTGTTTTCCAGCTGTGTGTGCATGTGTGTGTGTGCGTGTGTGCGCGTGCGTGCGTGTGTGGTGTCCGAACAATAATGCTGTGATGATGTGTTGAGAAGAAGCCCGCTTGACACTGTTCTTGATCATAAAAGTTTATTAAATCAAGGAGTTCAGCATCAATTACAAGCTCTGCAGCAGCTTGGAGAGTGACCCAGCCCGATGGCCACTCTGTCTCTCTGTACATCAAACATAGCTTAAATAGGATATGTTTAGGTATCTGTTAGGTACCATAGAGAGGTTTGAGTCTGCAAAATAAAAGGTCAAACCCATAGAAGGGTACAGTACTATTCTGAGGTAACAAAACAAGGGGTTAGAGGTCAAATTCTATAGAATCTATTATAATCACTACTAGAGATTAGGTCTATAACTGTTATTTTAAATTTATAAAATGCTTTGTTGTTGATTATTGCCGAACGCAAGTTTGCCACCAGTTCCTATGTGATAAAGTGGCAATTATGGTGTTTTAGGATTGTCCATTACCTGTGTTAGCTCCTGCTAGCGTGTGTAGAGTCAGTTATACAAAATTTTCAGACCCCCCATCTTTTTTTTATTTATTTATTGTCAGTAGTAATTCTAAAAATCATAATAAATCTATTCATATGGCCTATGATATTTAATAATTAAAATGTAGCTCAATTATTTATAGGGTTCAGTTTGACAAATGGCAAAACAAGGTAGCAGTTTTTGAGTGTTGATACAAGTATGTCTCCAGAATGCAGGAAATTAAGTGTTTAATGTTTAAAATCTTCTGGAGGAGTACCCCCAGACCCCCCTATCAACTATTTCGTCAATTACATACGGTACATTTTTTTCCCCAAATACTAAGCCTATTAAAATATATTGTTGTCTTGTTGTCATGGCCAATTGTAATGTTAATGATTATAATAACAATAATAACAATAGGACTTGTAACAATAGTTGTAGCAGAGGGTGTTGAGCAGGAACACGGGGGCAGCAGGTGACTCGCAACCACAGATCCAAACTCCACAGCTCCAGAGCCAGAAACACCTGCAGAAAGTGATAGGAGAAGAGAGGAGAGGGACGAGAAAGCACAAGACTACCGGAAAGGGGAGAAGTCGAGTTAGTAACATGCAATAATGGGATGAGGTTGCATACAGAGGGAGAGAAAGTGGAGGAGAGAGGAGCTCAGTGCATCATGGGAAATCCCCCGGCAGTCTAGGCCTATAGCAGCATAACTAAGGGATGGTTCAGGAGTCACCTGAGCCAGCCCTAACTATAAGCTTTATCAAAGAGGAAAGTCTTAAGCCTACTCTTAAATGTGGAGATGGTGCCTCCTGAACCCAAACTGGAACCTGGTTCCACAGGAGAGGAGCTTGATAGCTGAACACTCTGGCTCCCATTCTACTTTTGGAGACTCTAGGAACCACACTGCATTCTGGGAGTGCAGTGCTCTGGTGGGGTAGTAAGGTACTATGAGCTCTTTAAGATAAGATGGTGCCTGACCATTAAGAGCTTTGTAGGTAAGAAGAATGATTTTAAATTCTATTCTGGATTTTACAGGAAGCCAATGCAGAGAAGCTAAGACAGGAGAAATGTGATCTCTTTTCCTGGTTCCTGTCAGAACACGTGCTGCAGCATTCTGCATCAGCTGAAGAGTCTTAATGGACTTTTTCGAGCAGCCTGATAATAGGGAATTGCAGTAATCCAGCCTAGAAGTAACAAATGCATGGATTAGTTTTTCTGCATCATTTTTAGACAGGATGTTCCTGATTTTCACAATATTACGTAGGTGAAAAAAGGCGGTCCTTAAAATTTGCTTAATGTGAGACTTAAACGACATGTCCTGATCAAAGATAACTCCAAGATTCCTCACAGTGGTGCTGGAGGCCAGGGCGATGCTATCAAGGGAAACTATATCTTTAGATAATGCGTCACGGAGGTGCTTGGGCCCCAGAACAATAACTTTTAAGTTTTATCTGAGTTTAACATTAGAAAATTACAGGTCATCCAGGTTTTAACATCCTGAAGGCACATTTGAAGTTTAGCTAACTGATGAGTTTCATCTGGCTTGATCGATAGAAAAAACTGAGTATCATCTGCATAACAATGAAAGTTTATGGAATATTTCCTGATAATATTGCCTAAAGGAAGCATATATAAAGTGAACAGGATTGGTCCAAGAACAGATCCTTGTGGAACTCCATGACTAACTTTGGCGTGCATGGAGGACTCATCGTTAATATGTACAAACTGAAATCGGTCTGATAAATAGGACTTAAACCAGCTTAGAGCGGTTCCTTTAATGCCAATGAAGTGGTCCAGTCTCTGCAATAGGATCTGATGGTCAATGGTATCGCATGCAGCACTAAGATCTAATAAAACCAGTACAGAGACAAGTCCTTTGTCTGATGCAATTAGGAGGTCATTAGTAATTTTCACCAGTGCTGTCTCTGTGCTATGATGAGCTCTAAATCCTGACTGAAAATCAAATCAAACTCAAATAAAATATTGCTCTGTAGAAAGTCACACAGCTGTTTAGCAACTGCTTTCTCCAGGACCTTAGAGAGAAATGGAAGGTTAGATATAGGTCTATAGTTGGCTAAAACATCTGGATCAAGTTTGGGCTTTTTCAGAAGAGGTTTAATTACAGCTACTTTAAAGTACTGTGGTACATAGCCTGTTGATAAAGATAGATTGATCATATCTAATATAGAGGTGCTGACTAAGGGTAAAACTTCTTTAAGCAGCCTAGTCGGGATGGGGTCCAAGAGGCAGGTTGATGGTTTAGATGAAGAAATTATTGAAGTTAGTTTGAGGGAAGCAAAGCAGTCTAAACATATATCTGGTTTTACAGCTGTTTCTAAGGTTCCTGAGTTTGGAGATAAGTCGGGTCCAGTTGAGGGCAGGTCATAGTGAATATTGTTTCTAATAGTTATAATTTTATCATTAAAGAAGCTCATGAAGTCGTAACTACTGAGAGCTATGGGAATACTTGGCTCAGCCTGGCTACAGTGCTGAAAAGAAACCTGGGGTTGTTTCTATTTTCCTCTATTAATGACGAGTAGTACGCTGCTCTGGCATTACGGAGGGTCTTCCTATGAGTTTTAAGACTATCTTGCCAAATTTAATGAGAATTTTCCAGTTTGGTGGAACGCCAATTCCTCTCAAGTTTCCGCGATATTTGCTTTAATTTGCAAGTTTCAGTATTATACCATGGAGCTAACCGTCTTTGTTATAGTATTTTCTTTTTTAGAGGGGCTACAGAGTCGAGTGTCATTCGCAGCGAGCCTGCAGCACTATCAACAAGTTGATCGATTTGGGAGGGACTGAAATTAGCATAGGAGTCCTCTGTTACTTTGTGACTTGATAATGAATTTAGAGCTGATGGAATCGCATCCTTAAATTTAGCTACAGTACTATCAGACAGACATCTTGTATAGAAATGTTTGCCCAATGGCGTGTAGTTCAGCAATACAAACTCAAAAGTTATCAAACAGTGGTCAGACAAAGAGGGATTCTGTGGGAACACTATTAAATGTTCAATTTCAATACCATACACCAAAACAAGGTCGAGGGTGTGGTTGAAACAGTGAGTCGGTTCATGAACATTCTGAGAGAAGCCAATTGAATCTAACAGAGAGATAAATCCAGTACTGAAGCTGTCATTCTCATCGTCCACATTAATATTAAAATCCCCTACAATAATAACTTTGTCCGTTTTAAGGACTAAAGTTGACAAAAACTCTGCAAATTCAGATAAAAATTCAGAGTACGGACCAGGTGCTCGGTACACTATAACAAAAAGAATTGGTTGCAGTGATTTCCAACTTGGGTGTGAAAGACTAAGAACAAGGCTTTCAAATGAGTTAAAAGTGCTAATTCGTTCGTGATTCAAATTAATTAAATCATTAATTTATTTAACATTTATTGAACATTTGTTATATTGTTATTGAGGAAAATTATATCGCTATAATAATTATTATTTTAATGCCCAGCCCTACCTTAAAGAAGCACCTACATTCAGTTATTATATGTCGACCGCTTACAGTTTGGGAAAAAAAATCTCCCTCTGGTGGACAAACTGGTGTGTCACTGTTTCTAAGTTGGATCAAAAATACAGTATCTGTGGTATTTCTCTATTGCAGTTTCTAGCGACATATTTATCATAAGCTAAAATTGTCTTATTCGGCCTGTTGATGATGACTATAGGGCTGTTATTTTCATTATTGACTAATCTGTTGTTTATTTCAATGACTACAATTAAATTTTTTATTTAAAAAATGTGTTATTTACCAGATAGGTTAGAAAACTGTGAAAATCATTGAGTTTACATGTCTTGTATAAAAA
This sequence comes from Micropterus salmoides, assembly GCF_014851395.1. Taxonomy (NCBI): domain Eukaryota; kingdom Metazoa; phylum Chordata; class Actinopteri; order Centrarchiformes; family Centrarchidae; genus Micropterus; species Micropterus salmoides. Next base: position 15,104,636 of record NW_024044237.1, read on the forward strand.
ATATATGCTTAATTTCTAATAATATGAAACTTAATCTTTACATTTGAGAAGTGGGAAACTGCGAATGGCCATATAATGGATGGCTTTTGTTGCATATTATGTCCGTCTCACCATTCCCTCACTATCAAATAAAAACAAAACCTAAACAATTATTCGATTTATGAAAATTGATGAGTTCTGTTGTCGTTCAAAATTTGTGTTGATCAACTAAATGATTCATCAACAAGCACAAGCTTGGAACAGGCTCGTTTTCTGTAAACCCAACATATGACTTTTGGCTGCACTGGTGAGTCACAACGACATGGTGTTTGATAAGCTGTTGTGATAATTAACTTACAGGCCTGAGGCACAAGTACATGTCTTGATTTGTGTGATTTCATTCTCAATTGATCTGATGCAGATGTAGCAGAACGCATGCTTAAAGCCAGCAGCATATATCATTATTCACAACATTACTTTCTGATGGCAGCCTAAAAAGTTGCTTTTGCCTCTAACTGCTACCATAAATCAGTGAAAAGCTTTTACGTTTCATTATGGGATGGAGGCATTATCCATCTTTTCACTGAGTTCAGGATTGTTGTCTGGTCTCTGCATATTTAAAGGAATACTTAAGAAAAATAATGTTTAAAGTGCTTTTTCACTTCGAAAGTGTTTAGGGCTGATGAAAATATTAAACTTTTAAATCATTCCTTCATGTTTGGTCAATACATTTTCTCTAGTTCAAACATGTATTGCATTTTTGTATGTGGTTCATTTAAGTTCACCCTGCCTGCCCACAAGCAAACAAGCTGTTACAGTCACTTAGTAAGAACAGAAGACCAATCATTCCCTCTCAGTGTATAGTAATAGATCACTATGCTAATGCTTCAAACCAAAGTAAAAGACATCCCACTGTGGTCAGATCTCATCTAAATCAGTTCTATAGGGTTTAGCTTCACTCACTAATTGCTTCCTTCAGCTCAAATATAAAATCAGGCCTGTAAAACAGTCCAAAATAAATGCCTAGTTTGTTATAAGAGCTTGAACTTTGCTTAAGGTTTTAATGGTGCCCTCTGACTCTCCACCAGGGTTTTCATTTTTCTTTGATGTTTATCTCCCAAGGTTCTAAACAGTGTGTTCAGAATCCTGTTCTTCTACGGAGAGTTTCCTGTAAAAAATCTTTTCTAAGATATCAAAGGAAGCGGAACATGCCATCAATCATTTGTTTAAAACCCTTAATCATCCAAGTCCATTAAGGCTACAATTACTCCTCAGCTTCACTGATATTGTAGATATAAAGAGCCCCTACAGCATGCTTTAGTTATGCGATACAGTTTAGTCAAATGAAGCAAACAATCACAACAGGGCTTTAATTTTACACAAAACAGTATCAAATTTTTTGGGAGAAAAAGCTATTATAAATCTTATTAATCACTTTGGGAGCTAAAGCTTTTGTTATTCTTTTTTTTCCATTTTGTAATTAGCTCTCTGAGCACAAATTAAATTATTCTTGTGGAAAGCTTCAGTCAATTAACCCCAATTGCAAGAGCGAAAACAACGACCTTTAATCATTATACAATGTTCCGTAACTAGGTCCTGCAGTTATGTTTATAATACAGATCGAAAATCTGTTTTGGTTTAAGGTTGCTGCTTTGTTTGGACGGTTTGGTAAAAATTCTGCCATCCTACATGGGTTTTTTGTAATTAAATGTTTGCCATGAAGTGCAAATTTGAGATGTTGGAGCAAGTAGACTGAGCATTCAAAACAGTCAAAACATCACCAGCTTGTGCAACAGTGCAGCTTGAGTATAACATGCAGGCATGAAAACGTTCATTTTCCATGATATTTAAACATGGCTGCAATTCTCTCTGGTTTTCCTTTTGTGCTCTGATAACACACCTTCCCATAAATCAGCCAATAGTGTTTACAATATGAGCTTTAAGAAGATATTTTACAACATGTTTTTAAAAAAAACAACTCTTCCAGACTTTGCACAACATCTTTATTGACCCCAAATTCATCATAAACATGTTAATCTCAATTTAATGTTTTGCAATATTTTGAAGTTTAATTGCCTGACAACTGAACGCTCACTTAGAGTGAGTGAACTATAAGCAACATATGCCGTACGGTTCTCTGCTCCTCCAACCTATAAATAATGAATAATAATACTCCTTAAAATGGGGGTCAAAGAGTCAGACACTGAGCACCATTATCAGAGACACCAGTTTCTTTCTGAGGCCAACTAAAATGAGCACAAAAGAGTGACAGTGTGCTGAGAGAAGATAAGGTGCATTCTCACCATCTCTCCAATTTACAGGCCTTGAGAATAAAAGGGAGACTACGGCTCTTTTATTAAAGGTTTAAAAATGGAGTGGCGTTTTTATTTCCTTTCCCCTGGACCTCATTTTATCTGCTCTGATCCTGATGGTGCAATTGGTTTCAACTACAAAAGTGTCTTTGCCCTCATGCCACCGCCTTGCTTTTGTCAGATTATTTGTGTGTGCATGCCACTATGAATCTCTACTTTTTGGGGTGTGTGTGTGTGTGCGTGCGTGCATAATAAGAGCGTATGTGTTATTAAGCATTTTGTGTGTTATATAGCCCTTCCTCTGATTTGATAGGACAGTCATTACTGTAAGAATACAGGGTCAACAGGGAGACATTCCTCGGCAAAGCCACCGAAGTGTAAAGAATTGAAGGAGGATGAGAACATTGCTTTGAAACCGTTAATACCTTCGGGGGGAAAGAAAGTTAGACAATGTGAGAGAGAGCAGGTTTGATAAATATGCCTGGTGGTTGAGCTAAAGACATGCTGTCTTTGGGGTTAAAATGAAAGACCATGCCTCTGGTGATAGGTGACTTTTTATTGATCTGTAGCGAAGTTGGAGCTAAGGAGGACTTGAGTGATACGTGATAGGACACTTGAATTGTCACAATGGTGGACTTTTTCCCCTCTAGTTCTTCAACTTCTCCTCCATGTACCTGTCTGTCTTTTTATTTCTCCATTTCTCGTTTCAATAGAATTCCAAAGCACCAGGAGACCAAAGTGAGCTGGGGAGCCATTGTGCGCTGTAATGGAGTTACCTGATAATCTGCATCCCGCCCTGTGCCCAGGGGTCAACGATTGTTTGTTTCATTCAGTACAGTGTCTCACATGCACACACAGATTCACGCAAACACACAACAAGAACAAAATAAGAAAGGTGTCCTCCTCTCCTTTAGAGGCAGGGACCTTGAGAGAGCTGCTGTGACTAGCAGAAAAACAATGAAGCACTTTTCGCCCTCCAGTGAAAAGGCGTTGCCAGGCAGCAGGAGCATTACGTTGTTAACCACCCGGAGTAGCATGGGAGGTGCAGGACGGAGGGAGAGGGTATGTGTTTGTGGGTGTGAAAACATACAGTAGGTCTATGGCAATGGCGTTCAGGGGAAGTTCTCTGTGTCAGAGGCACCCAAGACCTCAAAACATGTGTAAATCAGCCTTTAAGTCTCTGTATGTGTGTGACGTTATTTCTAAATGTTGAGGGTAAGATGGAGGATCTTTCAGCAAATCTGCCCTAGACTCTGGCATCATTGCTTTTAATGAGCACTTGAATCCACCGTGCATTCCATTTCAAGAAATGGATATCGATTTCAGTGTGGAGAGACAAAGTGAGAGAGTGGTGGAGACACAGCAAGGAATATACTACTCTAACTTAAGGACATATTGAATAGGAATTATTCTTATATATATATAGCGCTGCGTATGGAACCATAATACTTTTTTCGGATTTAATTAAACATGTCTGCATCCTGGGAAGTAGCTTCTACTGAGGACACTGAGGTCATACCATATGTATTTTATCTGGGAATTTGGGGGAATTTAGGATTTCATTGTAGGTGCACAGTATTTTAAACATTTACTTTTTTTTTCATCTGTATTCAGACATATGAAATGATATGTACTTTCTGATTATAGTCTGCAGAAGGCTTTGAAATTAGTATTGGTCAGTATTTAGACAATCATGTATAAAACAGTATTTGGTGAATGTAATTAAACAGTTATTATATTTATTTATCAGTATTTATATTTGATCTCAGTAACTCCTGGCTACTGTGCTGTCTGTAGCACAGAGTATTTGACAACAGTCAAGTACCAAAAGCTAAGTACAGTATAGTAGTAAGGTCCTGATGTAAATGCATATTTTGTCTATTTTTTACTTAGAAACGTCCAACTGCTTCTGTTCAGACATCATTAAACATTTGAGAATTCAAACTAGAGTCTAAAGCCATGCTAGCAGCTCTGTGAGGCCTGTAGCACAGTGGTGGTGCTTTGAGCTAAATGCTAACATAAGCCCCCAAACAGGGCTAAATTTATGTAACTTTTCTGTTTTGTTTTGCTTGAAGTGAGATTTGGTATCAATGAAGTGCATTTTATGAGGAGACCTTCTGTAACGTTACCCATCGCCGGGGCCATGGTCATCACTCCTCCTGATTAAAAAGCTCAAAAGCAAGTTTAAAGCATTTATAGATGAAAAGCTATGTCAAAAAATCATGGTCAGTGATGACAAGGTATGGTTGATCAGCAAACTTGCCAAACTCCACATATCAAAGCCTACATTAGGGGTATCTGGGGAACTTCTTCCAGACTTTTGTTCATTTCAGAGATGGTTGCCCTGCATTAGTGAGTTTTTGGAGTTACTTTGTTGCCGGAATTTGGGGTTGAGAGGATGGAGAAAGGAGGCACTGAAAAACTGTCTCTCATGAGAATCTAAAAGGTTGCCAAGAAGCTTTATTGTCTATATTGAAAAGTAAACGTGGCTCTCACAGAATTATTTCGTCTAAAAAACTTGATTTTATTAAACTAGAAAGCCAGCCAAGAAATAGAAGAGAGGGAAATAGTTCTTAGCTGAACTATTTTGTTTAGATTTGTTATATTTTTCTTATTGATTATGTCAGAGGTGCTTTCACACACATTAACTGATAAGACTATAGGGGAAATTCATCTTCTGAAACCGTGGCAGCTAAATGCAGCTGCTACTAGTATTGTATGATAAATAAGAATTAGGATTAATAGCAGTGCATGATACACTATTGCAGCATTCATTAGACAGTGGCCTGTCTAGCCTGGCTGCTGGACGTTTATGTAGCCTAAATGATTTGTTGCAACAAAGCTCTCATTTGCATGTCAGTAGAGTTAAACTGTCAGAACTATTAATCAAATCCAGGCAAGATAATGTGTTGTCCTTAAATCTTGAGAGTTGAGTATGCAGTGACTACAAACCCACTGCAAACACAGAAACAAAGTACATAACTAGGATAAATAAAACTAAATTAAAAGAAATAAAATACTTTCCTCTATTTAACCTAATAAACAGATAAATGGCTCAAAACAGTTGGACCATTTTGAACTCTTCAGTTTATGCACAGTGATGAATTGTATGAGGTGTGCAGTATGTGAGTCTCATTTGTGTTACAGGGTGTGTAAGGGAGTATAGAGGCCCTTCCTTTGTTGTAACTACCTGTGGCAGTTTTGGAGGCATAAGCTTGTGTAAATGTATGAGCAGACATGATTGACTTTTGCTCACAAATGCTATTGGTGATTTGATTTGATAAGTATTAGATTAATTGAAATTTAGACCTGATGATGGCGCTACAGCAAAAGCAGGGATCACCAGAGTTATTACAATTCATCCTGACAGGCACATAAATCCACCCATACATCGTCAACCTCTTATCCTGCGTACAGGGTCGCGGGGGGCTGGAGTCAAACCCAGCTGACATCGGGCGAAAGGCGGGGTACATCCATTGCAGGGTCACATGACATACAAACAACCAGTCACACTCATACTCACACCTAAGGACAATTTAGAGTCACCAATCAACCTGGTCCGCATGTCTTTGGACGGTAGGAGGAAGCCGGAGCACCTGGAGAGAACCCACGCAGACGCAGGGAGAACATGCAAACTGCACACAGAAAGACCAAGGGTCGAACACACGACCTTCTTGCTGTGAGGCGACACTGTACCACCGCGCAGCCCGGGGACATAAATGTCTGTACCAAATTTCATTGCAATTTATCCGATAGTAGTATAGACGTTTCATTCAGAACTACAAATGTCAACCCCACATCTCCTCATCGGTAATCCAGTCTTGTTTTCAGGTATTCAGCGTTTATCAGTGCATTTTATAACTGTATTGGGACTGACAGTTACTCAATAAGTACCTGTGACTCACCTCAGAGCACAGCAAAAGCCTCAATAACTCTTCTACAATCTCATTGGCTTCTTCTTTCTTTAATACATTGTGTGTTTGTATATATTACGTGCAGTTTTTCTCTTTCAAATCACTAATACCATATAGCTGTTATCAGCAGCAAAACCAATTCAGCGGGATTTTGAGTTTTTGATTTTTAGCTACAGTATGGTTCACGGTGAAAGCGAAGGCTCACAATGACACTGGATTGGAGTAATAAGGAGACTAAATGAGAAACGAGCAAGACAGAGAGAGACCCAGACAGACAGACATCATATAATATTGAAGAAAGGAAAGGATTATGATAATATGTGCTAATTTTGTGTTAATTCTCATTCTGAAGACTGTAGTTCTCCAGCGTCACAGCATCAACTAAGGGCTGATTTCTGCAGCTATATCTCTCTCTGTCTCATCGCCTCACCACTTTCCTAACTTGTCTGACTCCTTCCAGAAATCTTCTTCCCCCTTCTCCCCTCCCTCCTGCATCTGTGTCCCTGCTCCCCTGTCTTTCACTTACTCTGGTACTGCAGAGTCTCACGGTAAACACACTCAACACGGTAGAGGGACTGTGTTATGATGCTCATGTGTTGATATAAATACTGTATATATTAGGTAAATTGACCTTCCACCTCAGAATCTATATGTTTTCCTGAACTGTGGTTATGAAGCAGTTAAGGCGAAATCAAAGTCTGCACAGTGGCAGTAACATATGTGGAATACTCATTTTATTTACAATAAAGCAAAAATTCAGTTTCATTAAAATGTCTTCGGTTTTCATAAGCTTCACACACAAACGCACATCATTATTTATAATCCACAATTGGCCGATACATACAGTATGATTAGTTGCCAGTGTGGCTGGCCCTGCCCCCCTCACTTGACAGAAACAACTCCATATCTAGCGGTATGCAAATTAATTACATACTAAACATCACCACCTGTTGCCAGTGTGATGTTGCATTCAGGGACGGCTCGGAAAAGTTTGCTCTTTTCCCACCTTACAAACCACTAGTGTCATCTTTTCACAGTATAAATAAAAGATCTGCAGTTTAGTGCTGCAAACACCAAAGCTTACAGATTAACTCCAACAATCTACACTTTCATTCCCACCTTGTTTCAAATTTCATTGAACGTTTGATAAATCCAGCTAAATTACCTACTAGACAACATTACTAACAAATACAAACAGAGCCGCTTTAATAGATAAGTACATTGAATAAGCATATTTCATACCGTGGAAAGGCAGTCTGGATAATATGGACAAGCAAGAGTGGTATCCAGTCTTTTGTTAGTATATGTACAGTATATTCTTCCTTTAGAAAAATCAGAAAACTGAAAATGATCCCAGACCAATTCACATTACCATTAAACTTCTTTACTTTTTTTTTTTAGATTAAATAATAGTTGTACTCATTTTGGTGGATCAGTGTACCATATGTGGTTGAAACAGACCATGGGAGAATTCCACCTTTTAATCTGTTTTCAAAGACAGAACTGAATCAAAACCAAGGGCAAGATTTACTCACTGAAATAGTTTTAAAAGAATCTTTAAAGATTTAGAGCAGAAGGGGAGCCAGATCTGATACAATTTTCAAAAACATTTATTCACTCACATGAAAGAAAGGGATTACAGCTGCACAGACATCTTCATAAAATATATTAAACACACACACACACACACACACAGAAAATACTTATATAGTTCTGTATCCCCCAAAACATTCACACAGCGTAACTGGCTCACCAAAAGCGCAAGGATGTCGCTCAAAATGTGATAAGTAGAGTTTGTTCAGACTGTAACTACCAGTTTCTGTTGAAGCTGTATCACAAAGCATAGTTTGTATTTATTTAATTTCAAGGAGTTGGAGTATTGGACTGGTAATGAATGGGGAAACAACTGCTTGCAGAACACTTCCATTATTAATAGAAATGGCATTGTTCCCCCGAGTTTAAACACTGTCTGATGGACTGATATCTCTTGTGTTTGTCCATTCTAAAACCATTTGCATGGTGGATAGTATATAAATAGTATGCTGAGTCCCTGTTAAAAGTTAAAAGCTTTTCAAATTAGGCAATCAACGCGATGTCTGGTTGGTTAGCTATTACCAGTTTGTCAGTCTGGATCTTGAAGTCCCACAGGATCTTAGCTCAGTCATTCTCAACTACCTTAGGAGGTGTCTTCCATTTTGACCTTGGGACTTCCAGCCCATACTCATGGCAGATGTTCCTGTACACTATGCTAGCTACTTGGTTATAGCGTTCCATGTACGCACTTCCTGCCTGCATCTTACACCCTGCTGTTATGTGCTGTACTGTCTCAGGGGCATCCTTGCACAGTCTGCACCTGGGGTCCTGCCTGCTGTGGTAGACCCCAGCCTCTATTGATCTTGTACTGAGTGCCTGTTCTTGTGCCGCCATGATTAGTGCTTCTGTGCTGTCCTTCAGTCCAGCCTTTTCCAGCCACTGGTAGGATTTCTTGATATCAGCCACTTGTTCGCCCAATTTTTCTGTTTTTTATTTGTTAAAAAAGTTTGAAATATCAAATAAATTTATCATATCATGATTGTGTCCCACTTGTTGTTGGTTCTTCACAAAAAATTACAGTTTTATATCTTTATGTTTGAAGCCTGCAATGTGGCAAAAGGTCAAAAAGTTCAAGGGGGCCGAATACTTTCGCAAGGCACTGTGTATATATATATACAGTATATCTCAGACCTCCTGAAGTTCAGCTGCCCTCATTTTTATCTGTGGGATTCTAAAATATTTCCGATCACTAGGTCCTGGGGGGGGACAGTCTTCATTACATCCTCCTTGTAAGGGAAAGCCCTGGCTGAACAAGAAAATACTGGCAATGAATCCACTAAATGCCATTGAGACAGGTTAAGTTAGTGTTGAGACCTGCAGAAAATAAATTACTGGGATGACAAGGCAGAATACTTTTTCGAGACATTGTAGGTGTTAAGTTGTCTTTTGTTTTTGTGTCTTAAGGTTGTTCGAAAAACAAGATAATACATCATGGTAAGTACAGAATATGATTAAAAGTCGTCTTGCCCTTAAGCTAAATCTGAAAAGCTCTGTGAAGCACAACTGAGATCAGCTTTGTTGATCTAAGGGAACATGTTTTTTAAGTCTTACCACTCTCCTGATGGAAAAAAATGAAGGGAAGCAGGAAAAGGAGAAAAATCAGCCATGACATGTTAACAGCATGAAAGAGCACCACTCTTCATCTGTGTCACATGTCAAATAGCAACAGAGGATGGTAACATCAAACAGGCTGTTCTGTAAACTTAACTGCAAATGTAAGAATATCATATGTCCCGATCAGCCCGAATGAAAGGTGAACTTTAATATAAATATAATGTTGGTATTTCATGTCAGCCCATGTGACACAAGTCACGGCAGTATAAAAATGTATTTGCTCTACAGAAACAACCAAATTTTAATCTATAGAACCAGTTTCAAGTGCCTGAACATTCAACACTCAAAGGTATTGTTATGATTGTAGTGCATAACCAGAAAAGATCTCGGCCACTTTTTGAATCAGAAAAACCTTTTAGAAAGCCTGGTGTTGTGTTCCCCACACCCCTGTGACTCTGAGAAACCTTGACTCAAAGCTGTTCCTCTCTGCTGCACATCCCCGACTCCCTCTGGACGCTCCCACCACTTGGCTGTCGCCACATGCTCTATTTCCCCTCCAAATGTGAATACTCTCTCCCTCTGTCTTCTGTACCGCTTAGTGACAAGTGTTTGTGTGTGTGTGTGTGTGTGTGTGTGTGTGTGTACATACAGTATGTGTATACTTGTGTATGTGTTCTGCTCCTGTCTGCATGAATGGATGGATGTGTGTAGTCAGTCTTTTCTCTATTTTCTCTGCAATTAAATGGACTCCCACTGAATTCCATTAGTATCCATTTCAGTGGAGAGTTGTATGGTTTCAGACATCTTTCTTAGTACTTGTTGTGTGTGTGTGTGTGTGTGTGAAGCCTTGTTTTACTATATTCGTGGGGTCCAAAAACCGGGAGCCCACTATTCTTGTGGGGTTCCTACAGCTTTGTTGGGACCAAAATAAGGGTTAAGACCTGGTTTTAGGGTTAGGGTAAGGGAATGCATTATGTCAATGACGTGTCCCCAAGACTGTGTGTGTGTACACGGTAAGGGTGGGGCTTTCTCATGAGGAGCAGAGGGAACGGTGGGACTGAATATCAGACATTTTGGATAGCTTCCAAATACCTTGCTTCTTCCCCTCTGGGTCGGTTGGCATTTAATTTCTCTATCCCAGTGACCAATGCATAAAAGAAAAGGTCCTGCTGCAATTACAGGCAAGGTCAGTGCAGCGGAGTGTAGTGTGCTGTGATGTTAAGATGTTGAATTGAAGCTTTTATGGTATCCCTGTTCTGTCTGCATATACTCACACTAGTATGCACACATGAGCAAAAGAGAAAGGCAATCTTCATTTAGTTTAAACAAAGACATTATTTTTATCCTACAGAAATGTAAAATTTAAATAATGTAAAGCAGCATTTATTCTACATCAGTCAGGATGTTTGCATACTTAATTCAATCCATTTATCGCTATTTCAGTCAACTGGCATGGAAGCCATGCATGTCATGGATTCAGTCTCCTGCTAATGGTTTTAACATAATGGTTTGGCTGTACTCTGACAGCCTGATAAATATGTGGGATTCCATGTTTATTAATGGCTTGTCAGTCAAGGAGAAGTGGCAACCACAGCAAACACAGGTCACACACTAAAGGCAAGCACACATGAGCTAAACATACATAGAAAAAACACACTGGCTCCTGCTCAGATATACTCCTACATGCAGAAAAGCAAACAAGAGCATCTGTGTAGTCATTTGTCTATCCGTATATCTGGCACGGTCATTAGCATGGTGCCTTTTGTGTGCAGATGCTATTTCACTCTCCTGCCAAAGCATTACCAGCCTAGTTTAACACTTAGCCAACTGAAGCAACAGAGCGACACAACTTTAGCTTTTTTTTACCCCACCCCCCCAAATCACTGCAGCTCTCTATCCTGCCAACTTTGAATTTCTCTCTTTCTCTTTCTCTCTTTCCTTCCAGCTCCTTTTATCCTTCTCTCTCATTTTGTTCCCGACTGGAGGCTCAGTAAGAGCATAACCTGGACTCATGCCTGGCCACAGACGCTGCCAGTCAAACTGGAAGTGAACATACCTGTGAGGTGTGGTGGCATTCAACTACCACTGGGGGTCGGTATTGTGCCACAAAGTATTTGCCTTTCCAAATTTGGAAAGTGTTAATCCCAAGCTATGTTTCATGTTTTAGTGGCAGATGGACTGACTGAATTAATATGTAAGGATAAACTTTTTCTGGAAAGCATTTTTCCTGAGCTTTCAAATTTCCGAACCGAACAGCCGCAAACATGAGTGACAGTAAGTAAGAGGATGTGGGAGAAGGGTGAAATCAAACTGTGTGCAAGGCAACATGCGGAAGTCAGAAGGATGAAGCAGATGGAAGACAGATGGAGGCGGGAGGGCAGAGAAGAGAGATGTAGAGAGAGAGGAGAAAGGGCAGGAATGAGGGTGAATCCATCAGTGTCTTTTCTGTGAGGCGTGACAGAGCGCCAGACAGCTAGATATATGCCTATAGGTGTGCTCACTGAGGGGTTGTTCACTCCTCCGTCTTCTGTTGAATTCACCTGGATGCCTCACTGACACATACGCTGACACAGCATTGGTACCACGCGCGCGCGCACACACACACACACACACACACACACACACACACACACACACACATCCATCCACCCACAGATAGTCACAAACATTCTTAAAATTCACAGTAAGTCCTGCAAATACAAAAAAGCAAGAACAGAGCAGAGGGACAGACAACCACAGCATTGTCTACAATACATAAGATTGTAGGGTTAATATCATTGGACTGACAGGCAAATTTCAGGGCTTCACTTAATCAGCTATCTTAAATGGGTGACACTTGAGTGGACACATAATGCTAATAATGCTGTGGTCGCTCAGCATCTGGAGTGGATGCAGAGACAGACCGAGACAGAGGGAGATAAGTTGGTGAAGAAGTTGAATGCTGAGCAGGTCCTGCCAGAGGGCTGTGAGCCAATATCCGTCACCCCGGCATTAATTATCTTCTCTATTCATTAGAGCACACCCTGGGGACCGCAGTTATTAGACACAACCCAATTAGGCCTGCAGTGAGCTAACGATGCCGTGCTGGGGCGAGGGGCAGTGGGACGAATAAGGAAACCTAGAGGGTTGCAGCAGTGCCTCCATCAGCCCCTTTTCTGGAAGTGGGAGGACTCAGAGCAGATGGAAAAGGGTGATGTAAGAGGAATTGTAATATTACAAGCCATATCCTCAAAGAAATCTACTTTTGCTGTTGAGTGCAAGTCGGGTTTATCTGCTGTGGAATATTCATATGAACGAAGGCTCACCTTAGAAGATACAGAGAAACACTAAATTAACAGAAATCCCTTTCCCACACTGGCATTGAAATTTGCCCCAGAAATAAAACTCTTCAGAAACAACAGCTCAGTGACATATTGTGAAAGCATGATGTTGATATGATGGACATGTGAGTTTGTGTGTGTGGAACAACGTCTGTGTAGTTAGATTGTTTCATTTAATCCTGTGAACTCTTGCTTATCCTCATGCTCCAATACTTTTATTGCTCAAAGAAAGCTGCTTGGGAAAAGTTACTGTCCCATGAAAGACAATGACATCTTCTATTGCTCATTTTAAAGGTCCCACAAGGATATAGTGGAAGTCAGACAGAGCCCTAGTTTGAGGAGATAATACCTCATATTTATGATTTGGTGGAGAACTTCCAAATCTAGATGGGCATTAGTAGATGGTGGGAGTGCTGCAGTAAGCATCGCAGTCTGGCTATGACATTTTTAAACTTCACATTTTGTATTAATGTATTTGATGATGACTTACAGTTCCAGGACCGTTTGGTCTTTGAAATTAGTAGCCCTCAAACTGAACATTAGGTCCTGATCAATTCAATTCTGTTCTGATGTTAGAACACAGCAATGCTTGAACGCCATATTGATCTTTTCCTTTTCCTGCTCAATATCATCTCTTTGAAGTTCTCTCTCTCTCTCTCTCTCTCTCTCTCTCTCTCTCTCTCTCTCTCTCTCTCTCTCTCCCTCTCCCCTCCCTCCCTCCCTCTCATGAGGTCTCTATGTGTGCACATGGCGGGATCCTGGATCAGGCAAAGCAGATAGGCTGTTATGGCTGGAGGTTAGGTGAATCAAAGTATCAGCACTTATTTGATGCAGAGCCTGTTTCCCTATAGCGTGTCTTTGGTTGATTAAACACATCGACTGGCCTGTCGGCGGGCTGGAAGGATGGCCCGTGGCACCACTTCTCGACCATCTCTGAGCCTTAGCTGGAGGCTGAAAGGTAAAGGCAACAGTGGATGTATGGCGATATCAGCACAATAAATTTGACCACACAGGAAAGCATGTCTTCATCCCCTCTATTTTCCCTCTTCTCGGCCTTTGTACAGTTATACTGACACTTTCCCACACCATATCCTGCAGCCTTCTCCAAGCTCCGAGACTAAACAACTGCACTGTCCCAGTCCCAGTCCCATTTTAATGCTAAATAGATGGTCATATTCTGTAATTGCATTGGCCTGCTCACTCCCCATTACCCAATTAATCGTTTTAGACTTCTCTCTTTCTCTCTCTTATTCCCCCTATCTCTAACCATCTCTCACTCTGTCTCTCTGAGGGTGAGCTGATCTGATGATATCGATGACTCCCTGACTACTGTGCATCCATGGGCTGATTATGCACTTTTCCCTCCAATCTAATCCAGCTAATGATCCAGGGATTTCATATTTATTAGGCAGCACACCATCATTTATCATTTCCCAGCACCCCACATAAATAGTCATATTGGCTTTGGGTAAATGAGAAGCAGGCAAAGGCAGAAACTAACTGTCTGGAACCTGGGAGGGATAATGCCCCCATATATTATAACAGGACCCAAGCAGGTATTTGTCTCACAGAATCATTATCTAATTCTCTGGGGGGGGGGACCCACAGTGAATATATACTAAATGGCTGCTTTCACATGTCCTTGCCCACATGACTGACTAAAAGGTGGTGCCCCATATTAATCTCCTTTTTAGTAAGAAAACAAGGCAGTCCAATTTCCAATCGTCCCTATATGACATCTGTCACATAGCAAATGAAAACAGAGCTTCAGTGGGAGTATTTAAGCTGGATACAGCATGATCATGTACAACACATCTGTCTTGTGTCACAGTGGTACCAACACTGGGTAATATCCAATACTGACCTATAAATCATACCTATATTTGAGTAGTAGGTCTTTCTTTTTCTCTATCACATTTCAACAGATCAGACATTATTTCAGTGAGGTGAAATTACCTCTTCCATCTTTTTTCACTTTCCCTTTCACTACATACAGTATGCTGATCTGTGTTCACATGCAGCCATACACACACACACACACACACACACTGAAGAAACATTTGATATAGTGTTTGCTTTCAGTTTGGCCTTATGTTAATTGATCTTATTGATTCTGTCAGGCTGATCCAGAGCCTGCCCCTTTCCGCCCCCTTCACCTCACATCCCCACAGACTTCAGTTCATATTCTTTTAGCCAACACACACATACGAACATAACATTTCACCAATGTGTGGCATACAAATACATATTTCACAGGTCATGGAACTCCTATTTACTTTCCTCATGCCCCATAATGGCCCCACACTGTTCTGAAATGGGAATTTCTGTTTGTCTCAGCAAGTATGCGTTGCTCTATGCGTTCATTCATATGGTTGAGCAATTGCAATAAGAGACTGCCCAGGAAATAGGACATGTCACATAGAGTAACCGTACACCACAGGGAGAGAGGTTTTCCCTGCAGAAGCAGCAGAATGGAATTATGAGATTGTTTATTGTCATGGTCAGTGTGAAGTCTGCAGGTGAGGATCAGTACTTGGCTTGGGTGTTTATAAGGTCATGTCGTGGTCCAGTGATTAGCACATGAATGACACTGACTGACTGAGCCACTGTCTCATGGCTGAGACCAGTTGGTTCAAGGTTTCAGTGTCAGATGGCAGCTCTACTCTCTGTGCCCAGGGCAAACTTCACAGAGGAAGCGCATCCTAAAGGCTAAAATGACATGGAGTCATGGAGTCATATATGAATGCATTAGATTCATACATAAACAGATCAACAACATCTGACACGGAAGCTGTTTCCAGGGGACACTACAAAGTGATGTTCATCACTTTGTAGTGTCCCCTGGAAACAGCTTCCGTGACACACTTGCTTGGACATGACACACTTGTTGTCACCATGGTTTGTGACTGACACCGGCTATCCATAAGTGCTGTTGAAAAATGAGCTGGAAAAGTGTTTCCCAGCTGTTTGGGCATGTTCATCATGTTTAGGTGTCTCCTGGAAACTGTGCTACTTGCGGACTTTTTTACATCTTTGGTTGTTTCTCAGTGTTTTTTTAAATGCTGTGCATGTGTTGTCAAATTGGTGAAGATGTTTTAATAATTTGCTTGTGTTATGTCTATTTGCATATGGTTTCTGAAGTTACAGTGCCTTGATCTTTCAGAGCAGAATGTGCTAGAAACGGATGATTGATCCATTTTTTGCACCCATTTCAGAAAAAAGTAAGAAGTATATCCTGTGGTGCCGAAAATCTACATTGTCAAGAGTCTATTTTTGTTTGATTCTTTGCTCTGACCTCTTTCCAGGTCTGATGCTTTGCATGTTCCATACAATCCTTCCCTCTTTCCCTCAATTCGACTCCCTAGCTCTAAGCCGGCGTACAGATTAGGGTGCAGGGAGATGTGGAAAATGAAATCTTTCAGATGCAGCCTGCTGTGATATTGCAAACTCCTGCTGCCCTCACACCTACACACACCCTTTTACCCGTACAATATTTTTTATATGCACACACACACACACACACACACACACACACACACACACAGACACACAGACACACAGACTTGTGTGTTGATTTTTGTGACTTCCTCTCCCTCTGAAGTCAGTGTGATAGGCATTTCTAATTAAATGAAAAATATCCAGGCAGCTTTTCACTGTAGTTCTCCCATTGCACTGTGATTGTGATTCACAGTGTAAGCAGAATGTAAGAAGAACGTGGTGCTGCTCCATTTTTTTTATCACCGGTTATAATTTCTACAGCTGATAAATATGGATCATAACTACCCAATGGAGGTCCAGGCCAGATATGCAAAGTGTTTGGCTCTTGTCCCTGTGTCCTGCTGAAGAAATAAAGGAGAAAAGTGAGAAGGAAGGACAGAGAGAGGGATGAAAGGAGGCAAGGAAAGAAGGACAAAGGATACTGAGGAAAAGAAAGAGCAAGGAAAAAGAAATGAAGCACATGTACATGGATCTTAAATTTACAATCTAGATTACACAAGGATGTAATGATGGACATGGCCGTGCTACAGATGTAAGGGGGCCCGATTTACTCCCCAACAATATAATCAAGACAGTGAACTACGGCTTTGATGTATAGAGTCATGGCTGGGTAGAGAAGAGCCATGTTCAGAGATTGTCTCTAATGAGCTCACCCATGTTGAAATGCAAAGTAGGGTGACATTAATTTTTAATGGGAGCATTAAAAGCTTAGTTAATGGAGAATAGTGAGCATTTGTGATTAACTGGCCAAATTAATAGTGTCACATTAAAACTTTGCTGAACCCAGTCTACCCTCATTCCCAGAAGGGACTCTCTGTAGAGTTAGAAATTCCTCCGTAGAAAACAATAGAACTCAAAGGTCTTAAAGGCGTTTTTGTTACTGTAACAACAAATCACATGAAAAGACCAAAAGCAAGAATTCATTCGTCCACTTCTCATAACTTTACAGCTTCCCCGCCCTGTTGTGGCTGTCTACCCCATGCCTATTGGTTTTTCTGGAGAGGTCACAAACAGGTCACAAATATATAGTTTCATTTTTTTTAAAGTCAAGTAGTAGTAGTTTTTAGCAAAAGTTAGCAAAAGTTAGTAAATTGCATTTGTTGCGGACATTTTGTGCTTGAGTGAGTGTTTACAGCAGCAGGATGGTGTATGTGGGATTGATTAAAAATAAACTAGTCCCTGTCCCTTTCTTAACGGTATGGAAGGAACATACAGCCAGTGCAACATTGATTTGTTTTTTGGACAACAATGGAGCTTTATGTCACATCTGAATAAGAGGCTTAGGCTATACAGAGAATACTTGTTAGCAGGATGAATGTATTGTTGGTTTTAGTCTTTTCATAGAATTTGGTGACAATAAGAAAAATTTGAAAATATGTATAGTATGTACTTCAATGATTTAGAATTGCATTCCTCTGACATTGTCAGACTCAAGATGAAAAGTTGAAAACAAAAAAAATATCAAAATTGATGCAGCAGAACCAGAGATATCAACTTTTTTTTCCTATGTCTTCTTCTTTCTGTCAAAGGAAGTGATGTCACTTGAGGCAATTTAGCAGATTTAGCGTACCTGCCTCTAAAGCCACAACAGCCTTTATGTATTTTTTCCATATGCAGTCTTGGTCGCTAACACCTGTTGACAGTTTTTGATGTGTGAAGTCGATGGAGTTCCCCTGTAAAGCTCTTGTGCTCCTAGTGTCTCTGGTCTTTTTTGTCATAAATCTGGAGGAGGTTGATCAGTTATAGAGCTCTGAATTTATCAGATTTATAAATTCAACTTTCATTTTTCTGAATAGTACATCACACAATAGCTGATCCCTCTGTGTCAGCTCTTCTACCTGCCTGCCTGCCTGCCTGTCTACACTTCACTTGCTTTATCTGTAGCAACAACATACTTTACATTCTCTATTGTCTGACTTTGCAACAATCTTTTTCATGTCTGTAAATCTACAAAGGTCTGTGTGAATTTGGTTGTTGTGGGGTGGTACTTTTAAATGTGTTACAGAGAAAAGCTGTGCATCATTACATGTGATCAATATCAATTTAGAAGTGATGTTTTCTTTAGGTGTACAACCATCTTCTATTTTCCAATTACATTACATACTTTATAGATTTTCTCTTTGTTTTATTTATGCCTCTCAGTGAAGCTGCTGAGATACCCTGACCTTAGTCAAGTGAATTTCAAAGCAGGAAACATCACTAGTTTGTCTCTTATCATATCCAATATTACCAACCGTGGAAGGCTGAGCATGCCACAAGATGCTCAATTAAAGAGCCCTTTTTATTATTGACAAGTTCTTCATTCAAAATGGCCTTAAGTTGCTTCGGTCTGCATGCTAGCAAATTCTCCTTCTTTAGAGGACGCAAATGATTTATGCCTCATCTCTTTCTCGCTCTCATTGGTTCTTGCATTTTTATGTGATGCACGCAAATCAGCTATTTATACATAGATAATGACTGTATAAAGTGTGTATGCATGTGGTTGTGAGTGAATGCAGGCTTGCATGTATGCTGTCCTGTGTATCATTTCCCTTTTGTGGTAAACCTAGAGAGACAGGTTAATGCATTGTTAAATTTTGACAGAAATACTCCAGAGCCTACACTTTCGCTCACGCATACACACACCAGTGCTCATGTATTTTGATGGCTCCTAGTTGAGACATAGAGAGATGCACTTTGTCACTGAACTTACAACAGCTGGTCAAATTCTATCATTGACTGTGGTTGAGTGGGTCAAACTATTGCAGTTTGAGCCTAAACAGGTGAAGCAACTATTAGAGTGGATCTACAGAGAAATCAATTGCTGAAGAGCCTAATTTTTTTCAATTCAATTGGAAAAAAATTACATCCTCCTTTTAGCTGCTTCTGATGAAATCAGTTCAGTCACAAACAGGAACGGCACTAGCCGGCAGAACTATCTACCTCTCAGTTTTTTTCACTCCATGGGACACTCTCTATTCCTCTCCACGATCTCCTGTTAGACTAAAAATCAATGCCCTTGTGGAGCAGCAGCCCATTTGTCCTTGGCTTTGACAGAAGCTTGGGTCAATAAAGGCACTGCATCGCTACTCCCTCGTTGGGCCTCCCAGCAAAGCCTCTGCTTGGCACAGCAATACTCCATCCATGATAGATGGCATAGGCATGTGAATGGAATCACTGGAGCAAGTCAGAGCCATTGGGCAGCACTGACACATTTTGTTGCCCCTCCCGCTTTTATCTCATTGTGGTGCATCAGATGGTGAAATGACAGCAACTTTGAGCTCTCTGCCCTCTGGGTACCACAGTAGACAACAACACTCTAAATCTTAGTATTTTTCCACCACCGTAAATGCTGCTTGTAATATAGTGTTTCTGTTTTAATTGCAAGTGATTTCATGGAAACCATCAATTTATGACTACTTTTAGATATTTTTCACTATTTATCAAAGTAGTATAGTTGGTTAGTAGGTTCGCTTGTTTTCAGCCATGCTAGTGAAATGGCTCTAGGGATGGCAGAGTGGGCCGGTCCACCACTTTAGTCCAAACCGAAATTGTTAATTCAGAAATATCTCAACAATTAGTTGATGGATTGAGGATAAATACTAATGACTTTGGTAATCCCCTGACTTTTGTTTTCTTGCACCACCATGATGTTCACATTTGTGGTTTTAAGTGAAATGTGTCAACAACAACTGGATGCATTGCTATGACATTTGGTATATACATGTCTAACTCAAGATGAATTTCAATGACTTTTCATCTAGCACCATCATCAGGTCAAAATTTTATTTCCATCAGCCTCAGCAGTACATGGAGTTAAGTGCTAATTACTATATGTTAGTATGCTAAACTAAAATGGTGAACATAGTAAACATTATACCTGCTAAACATGTTAGTAGGATGTTAGCATTGTCCCTTAGAGCATGTTAGCATGCTGACATTTGCATGTAGATCTAAACACCACATACTCTGCCTAACCTTATAGAGCTGCTAAGATGGCTATATCCATAAATCTTGTCATGCCAAATATTTTGCCCATTCCACATGGGATTACAAGATACCATTAAATAACAATCATCAAAAATATAAGACTTCTTCCGCTAACATATTTAAAAACCAACCAACACCTGTATGTGTACATCACACACAGTAAAACTCTGTTCATATGTGGACTAGCATATGTTTGCGCTCAATAAGTTTGAAATAATAGTGAATGTAAATGTGTCTTACAATTTGTTTAATTCAAATAAATAAATAGTATTATTGATGCAAACCTTGTTTCATTTGTTTGTTTGAGATGAACATGATTTTTCACCCACCATATCTTAATTATAATTAATTTTTTCAAAAGTCACATTTTATCACATAAACTAATAGCATTTGTATTGATAAATCTGGTGGTAAACAACCAAACACTTCATCAGCTTTGGAGCAGTATATTTACATCTGAGCCATTGAACTGCAACTCTTCTACTTGCCATGCGGTACCTATTTCTCAGGCAAATTCTTCAGCACAAGTGGCCTTGAATCTTGGACTCAGTCAGTGGAGGAGAATGTGTTGCAAACGAGGTTGGCAAATTAATTTCCTTAGTGTTAATAAAAAACAGCTTAGCCTGACTAAGAGGAACATAATGAACAAAAATCCTTTAATTTACTTGATTGTCCCTTGGATGAACATGTGATTTACTAATTAACCTGCTGCAGCCCACTTCCCTCAATCCCAGTAATGAGCAGACTGGTGAATACAATCAGCCTGACCCTATCATTATTTGTCATGAATAAATGTATGCATTACCATTATTATCAATTACATGTCCTGCAATATATAATCATGCAGAAATTATGCATATCTATTCAGCTCCACCACTATTTGCTCATTTTTGGATTGCTCATTTATAAACCTAAGACAACCACTCGTCTAACAGGTAACAGTCTACCAACACAGTCATAAACACTCAACACATAAACACTCACACTTCATACACTGAGTGGAGTTTCCGAGATTCTCCAAATGATGTTAACTTGTCAACTGAGGAAGTACTGTCAGACAGTGTAAGGTACAATACATTTAAACAATTCACCAGAGTGGGGCAGGCCCTCTAACGTTAAGCTGAAACAGTTGTCAGAGTCACTTCCTATTCTTATAACTTTGCATCATGTGATGCGGCTACTTCCTCTTTTGCTACGCATCAATGCTGACGACACTATTTACTTTCCACCACATGCTTAGCGGAGACTTTATGAAGAGAAACTTTGCCCCATGCGTAAAGCAGAGCTTTTGATTTTCTTTCAAACTTTATGAAGATTTGAAGATTTGATCGGTCATGGATGGAGATGTGCTGTCTTTGACATCTTTCTCATCATTACCAGCCTCATCAGCAGCAGGAACACAGAAAGATACTCAGCCAACAAGTGACAGCAGCCTCCCTCAGAACCAACAGGAACACAAACCATCTGAAGAAGAATTATGGTATGTACGTTCCACATTTCTACATACAGGGGTGGACACAAAAACAGGAACACATAACGGCATGATCTGTAACAATTCCACAAACTACACCAAGTCCACCAACTACAGTCTTAATTGACACCTTAAGGTTAAATACACGCTGATCTGACTGCCTCAACAAACGTTTAACTGTATATGGTAGGTAATAAGGTAGTATTTATTGTAGGGATATTGTATTGTATGATACAAGGGTCCCTGTAATTGTGTCCACCCCATACTTTTACCAAGCTTCCTTAAATATACAGTGTGAGACTAATCAAACCCATGTGATAGCCTGTAAGGTTTAATTTTTACTATAGTCTGAACTTTATTTGTAATCTGTGAAATTCTAGAAACTGTTACAGTTTTGGTACATGCTCTACCGATAAATTATATTCTAATCACATTTTCGGAAATGTTAAATTAAGAATTGCAGTTGAGGGAGAGGATGAATAAAGACTGACTGCGGAGTTTCCCATGAGGTCATAAAGTCGTGGGCTTCAGATCAGTATTTGATATTCCGTCATGTTGTAAAAAACTTGTTATATACTTGTATATATAAGTGACTAATAGTCATGATTCTCAATGTGGGCACACTTCATAAGTACCCACACTACCTCAACAAATGATTTGTCTGCCTTAAAATAACTATGTTGAAACAGTGAAATTCCACACTTCTCTCCTCTTTAAGGGGATCTGACCTTGGCTATCGTCCAGTTGCACACAGAGACCTATCTAGAGTGATATTTGTCAGGGTTGCCACGAGCAAGAAGAAAAGATATTATCTCCCTCTTTATCATATGCCATGACAGTGAATTACCATATTGCTATGGGAAGCAGTGGCATTTTGGTGTCCTTCCAAGACAGCATAAGATTGAAAACTTTGTGAAACTAGGTCACACAGTTTGTATTAGCTGTCAGAGAAGCAGAAAGAGAAAAGGCTCTGGATCAAGCAGACATGGAGCATAGTGTGGTCCCAGTAGGATGGCTGAATACACATTGCTGACTTGCCAAGACAGGCTGTGTGGACATGGGTATGTTAGCATTTTGTGCTGATACTGGCCACTAAAATTAGGCTCCAATTCATTTGTTTCAGCATCTGCTTTCATCCTACACTTCCCAAAGTGCTAAACTGTTGGTTCTGTGTTGATGAGTCACTCATTAGTGACCATAAACAGCCTTCACTAAAGCCCTTTCTAGCCTTGTTGAAGCCAGAGGGATGACAGATGGTACACAGTGTAGACAAATATTTTGATTCTGGGTAAACTTTCATTTTATGTAATAACCCTTTCTGAGTATCTGACAAGACCGTGTAGGTTTCACACAAAATGCAATGTATCTTTTGATAACGCACACTTGTTCTAGGATAATATCTTTTCTGAAAATGTCATCTTTTAGGAAGTAAGGAAAGTGCCCTTGTTTTGAGCTTCATAATAACGTAGTAACATTATCTAGGGGCTTTGAGAAGTTAATAAATAGTTCAAAATATTGGGAAACATGCTAATTGAATTTCTTGCCCCTAGTTAGATAAGATTTTTGTTACCTCTCTCATGCTTGCACCTTTTTATATACAATCTATGGCCTGCACGTAACAACTATGAAGCTAAAGACTGAAAACAAGTGGAAACAGCTAGCCTGGCTCTGTCCAAATGTAGCAAAATGTGCCTTCTAGCCAACAAATCCTCCAACCTAAACAACAACATAATAAGTCGTTTATATCCATACCTCCCAAAACGACACACATGAGTGTTTCCCATACCAGTCCAGGACACAGGACCTTAACTATGTTAAAGTAAGTCAGGTGATACATGTAACATGACATTAAACACATGTTTAACATTGTGAAATGGTTGTAGATTGGTTAGGTTTAGGCAACAAAACAACTTGGTTAGGTTTAGGAAAACATTGTGGTTTGGGTTAAAATAACTCAAGAACGTCAGTCACGTGACTCGTGATGGAAGTCAGATAAAAATCAAAATAACTCACCACTTACTTGGTTTCACATGGGACTCGAATGCTGTTCTCCTGTGTGAAAGTCCTGGGTTGGTTTGACCCATCCATCTGGGGGGGGGTTGTGTAGTTTTTTGTTACTTGGAAAGCTTGAAAAATTTAGCAGTATCAGCAGAGTTGTATCAATCTTCTCATAGTAATCTTTAGAAAAAAAGCAAATACACAAATTTCCCAAAATGATGAACTACTCCTTTAAGCTTGAGAGGAAGAATTTTGAATCTCATATTTCTGTAATCCCACAGGCAACTATGTTTTGTGAAAACTGCTAAAGCTTTGCTAAACCTAAAGTACAAGTTTTCTTAGAAAATTAGTATCTTGTCAGGAATATAATTAGCGAAAACTCCTTATTTGTACTGCATTGACCTGACAATATAACTCTAAAATTGTGTAACACCGGTTTTTACATAGCAGGACACTGTACGTAAGTGGATGAAAGCATGTGTTTGCGGGGGAGTTTAGCCTTAAGGGAGATTAGAGGTGATCGCAGATTGTGATTCTTTATAATAAATAGCTCTCTAAGGTTACAGCAGTCCTACGGTATGTTTGTGTAAACAAGACCTGGGGGCTGTATGCAGAGATGTGTGTTCTTCCCTGAGCAGATTTTCCCCTGGGCTTTAGATCTCCACTGCCTCCCTGTCAGCTATTCCTTTTAGACAAGACCTCACAACAGGGCTGGTAAAAGGAAGCTAGTTTGACTAATTAATCTTTGCAAATATTTTTCTTTTCTCCATGTGGTACCACATGGTTCAACAGAAATCAACATTTTTCAGGGACAATCACCCATATTGTTTCCAGAGGCTATTGATATGCAAATACATCTGATAGTAAAGATATTTTGATTGACTACGAATCTAGAAGCAGAGAAAGCTGTGTGCGTACGTGTGTACATGCGTGCGTGTGTGTCTGGGTGCATAATGTGACTGTGCGTGTGTGTATGTGCGTGGGTGTGCATAATAGCTCCGATTCGATTCTGTGTAAGTGCACTCTATGCAGTGGGTGTTCAAAAGTACTCCGACGTTCTTTTGCACATGTGTTTGCTTATTAATGGAAACCCTCTGCTAATGTTCTTCTTCTTTATTTTTTGGCACATATTCTCTGTCTATCTGTGTATGTGTTAACTGTATTTGCGTGTTGGTGTGTCTGCAGGACAGAGGATGTGAGTCCCGGAGGTGACAGGCTGCTGTCTACAGAGGAGCAGGTCACTCTGATCACTGAGAGTATGACAGTCACCTCCACTGACCAGGAGAAACTGCTGCTACTCAACAAGAACACTGAGCTCCGCAGAGTCAATAAAGAGGTACAGCATCACCTTACACCAGTGCAGATTCTCCACAGGTCCACATTTGTATTGCTGATGTTGGCAATAACATTAATTTTTTGAAAACCAGCAAAGGACTGTGGGCGTTGTGTGAAAACTGCTGCTAAGCTGTGAAGATTCATTAAAGTTACATTTTTCACAATTAGACAGCCTTTGCTTCTTCATTTTAATTAGATGCTGCTTAATAAAAAGAGAAAAGATGATTCTCTCATCAGATGTACACTGTGATGTATTTAGAAAGTGAGAGAGAGAGAAGCATAGAGTGAAAAGTGAAGTGTCTCACTTCACTGACCTAAATTCACTTCCTGATGCCCAAGTTGTTGTGGAGACAGATTGAGAATGACAGCAGTAATGATGAAATGAATGATGCTAGCGATGGCTGCAGCAGAGACGAGGGCACTGATGATTATGCAATGATGATGATGGTTACAGCTGATGAAGCTGAATGAGGACTGGGACCAGGTGTATCGCAGTGCCACGCTGGGTCTACAGCAAAGAATGGAGTCTTTGGAGCTGGAGAACACTGCCATCAAACAGCTCAACAGCAGACTGCTGCTCAAAGTCGAGCACCAACAGGTGACACAACACGACAATACTTCAAGCTTGCACATGGGAGATGGAAATGTACACATTGACCAATGGCACACACATAAAGTTCATAGCATTAGTACGGGGCCTGAAAAGCGGGTGTAAAGTAGAGCACAGTATGTGAGGGGGTTTTCTATGCTGTGGGTCATGGTATAGCAGGTACAGATGTAGGTAGATAGTTATTGTGGTTTACATGTGTGCAGAGTGCAAAGGAGTACTATGAGCAGGCGTTGATTCAGGAGCTAAAGAAGAACCAAGAGCTGCAAGAATACATCATACTGCTGGAGAGAACGATGCACCACCCAGACAAAGACTGCACACCTGCCAAACAGGTATCATACCTGTCAGTGGGTCCATGCACCTGATCAGTTTGTACATTTTCATTTCTGTCAATATTCTCTGATCTGAGTATCATACATCTGTTTGTCTTATGTCTCTACTAAAGGGCAGCTTCAGTGCTGTAATGCGCAGCCCTGCATTGTGCCCCACCAGTAATCCTCCCAGAGGTCCCAGCCTGTCACCCAGTCACATCACCGAACACAGCCCCGCCTCATCCTCCTTTTTCCCAGCTTCTTCCAGCCCAGAGGAATGGCGGCAGGGAAGAAGCCATAGCAGCAGTACACCACTGGGAGCACTGGGAGACTCCAAGCAAGAGGTGCAGGATTTAAAAGAGCAGCTGGACACACTGAGATGTCAGGTGGGCTGCTCTCTTCAGCACAGCATCAAAAAAAATTTCCCGTTTCTGATGTGATCAGAGCAGAACTCACTGTTGCCAGGGGAAGATTTTCTTAACGCTTAAACCTGAATTAGACGGTGAACTGCACCACCAAGTGGTGGCTCTGTGCTGTTCTGAAATTTATTCCCAGTGCAATGATAAGTGTCTGCAGATCACAAGATATGGTTTGGATATTGGCTAACTGGCTTATTTTTGTCTTATGTCAGCAGACCCAGATTTATGAAGCAGAATATCAGACAGAGCATAACGACCACAAGCACACACTGCAGGAGAACCGGAGGCTGAGGAAGAAGAGGGAAGAGATGCGCCAACAGGTGGCACTACTGCAAGAGCAGGTAGTGTTTTACACGAGCTGTACTCATATACACAGACACGCATAGAAACGCACACACTTCCGCAGACATACACATGCACATGCCCTTTTAACATAAATTATAAAAAAATATCTGGAGTCTAATCTTGACCGAAAGCCATCAAAAAATGATGTATTCAGGCAACTGATAATTTTATGCAGTGCTGCAATTATTTTGTTAATCGTGTCACACTAGACTTCAATGCCATGTTGGATTGGTTAGTTACGTTAAACATGGATGTAATAGGTGGTGCAGTAGCAGTTAAAACATATTGGAGTAACCATATAATCTAAAATAAAGCGTAATGTAAATTTAAAAACGCCTCAAACCCATGAGACCAGGGATTTAAAATAATCTGTTTTGATAAAATACATCGATGACTGCCCCTTAAGGTGCTCTCTGATTTCTTAAAGATGTGTTTTTTCTTTTTCTGATTTTACTGTCTGTGGTTCTGACATTGCTACAGCTCAAGGTTTATGAGGATGACTTCCGAAGGGAGAGGTCTGACAAACAGATGCTGCAGCGGCTGTTGCTAAAGAAAACGCCTCCAAACAAGGACCCGGTCCTTATCCACCGCTGCAATAATGAGGAGCAGCCACCAGGAGGAGACAAGAGGACACAAAGTGGAGAGAAAAGAAAACAGCACCACCCCCTCTGCCCCAAGCACCCGAACAGAGACAAAGAGTGAGACTTAGGGTTGGAGAAAAGAAATGCGCGATCATGCACATAGTACATTGAGTTTTAAATGTATTAGTTTCAACCCTGTAAATGAATGTCACTCAGTGTGTCAGAAACTCTCATAACAATGAACAGCACTTTTATCTGATGTAGACAAAAAAATAGCATGTAGCTCAAGTTTATGGAAATAGCTCAATGTGGTTGTTCTCTTTTAGGGTTCTGCTTGTTACCCTTATAATAAGGACAAACCTGATCAAACACAAGTTATAATTAAAGTTAAATTGTAGATTGTAGTCTACAGTGTTTTTCTGTATATTTCATAACTGTAACAGAAGCAGTTGTTAACTTTGGCACCTATATATTTAATATATCTAATATATCTCCTTCAGTCTCTTTCTAATAAATCTCTTTCTTTAATGTTAGTTATTTTTGTTTACTCTGACTTTGATTGCTATCAAAGCCATTTAAAAAACTATAGTCAGTAAAATAAATAATTAACTGATCTAAGTGTGCTGGTGGTTTGTTACCTGCCTCAACTTAGTTGTTTCTTTTTTGTGTGATACATTGCTTTTAAGTCTTTGAAATCCTTTCTTCACAAATGCCTTGGCTCACCCAGTGTGCTGCTGAGTTAATGTTTCTCATTGTTTGCTCTGGGCACTGATCCACATTGGAACTAAAATCACTGAAACATAGCATTGCAAACAGACATCACTGAGTGGGGGGTTTTCCTCTGTAAATACTTTTGTCAGCATCCTTGGAAAGTAAAATAGAACTGTAAAATATTCTTTTAGCCTGTCTTTTGTATTAAAGGACATGGCTTAAAGTGTCCTTTTTGAAACATTTTATAACAAGTTATCTGTTATTTTGTTTTAAATTTTGTTAATTTAGTCGTTGATTTATCGATTGATCGGACACACACATATTGATGCAGTATAAAATGAGAATGACATTATGTGTCAGCAGCTGGGTGACAAAATAAATACATGAGGACACAATGAGGCAGTATCACATGTTTCTAGTCACTGGGAAGGAAGTTAAAATGTGAACATTTCTTGACCACACTGAGACAACTATCTGCATCGTGAAACTCGGTTCTCACACACAGATTTCAGAAAAGGAAGCTGACAGCTTGTTTGCAACTCAGTGCTTCTCAGTTAATAAATCAAAATAAAAGTACCTAGTAAATGGTTAAGGGACCGTTTTGGCAGACTGCCAATGTGGGCATTAGAATTTTCCCCCTGTTATTCAATCTTTACCCAGTCCAGAGAATTCACACACACATGCACAAACTGACAAGTCACCCCCAATATGAAATGTCTTTGTACTATGATCAGTCATCACTCCTCCACTCGCTAAATCCCTGACAAGGAACTGAAAAGTTGAATATACGGATGTGATGATTGAGAAAGTCTGGAAATTTCCTGCTGGTAAAATGTGACAATAGCCCTGTAGATAAAGATGACATAAGTCTGGCATGTAGCTTCTGAAAACAAAAGGTTTTGTGTAAGTTTAATCAATGAATGTCTTTGAATTCCCCACCACACCTGGACTGTACACTCTACGTCACAGGGTTTTTCCTTAAATTTTGTTTTCCTTGAAGTGTAAAATCACATGTAACATAATTGTAAGATAACGATTACGATGTAAAATGCAGACAAAGGTAGTTGAGTTTCAAGAAGGTGCTCTGTGCAGTATATAACCTCTGCCAGTGAGACTGTGGCAGTATCCAGAGTTCACACTCGTAGACAGAGGAGGAGAAGATTGAACAGGTACGAGACAATATAATGCGTCTAGCCATAGTTGTAGTCAAGAACAGGTGTAGTTGCTTTACAGATGAAGATTTTACATGAAAAAATACAAACTGAGAGTTTAAACTACCAATAGTATGAACTATTTATAAAGTAATTAGATGTAACACTGCCTGGACCAGGTACAACTCTGTGTTAATGCAGTCATTTTTAAAGATTTAAAACTCTAAAAGGAAATAATTTCTTTTTCTTTCTTCAACTGGACAGTTTTTTCACTGTTTTTGCCAAATTTACCTTTTAAAAAGGCTTTAAGTCACTTTTGCATCACTGCAGGTAGAGTGTTTATATTTCACTCACAGGATCATGGAGGTTAAAGGACAGTTTTCAGTCTTTGCCTTGTTCACTATGATGAGTGCAATGCTCTTTTCCTGACTGGTTTTAGTCAACAGATCTTACATACTAACAAAGAGACTCCTAACATGGATAATAGGTGTGTTGAGGTGTAGTCACCAGGGTTATATTGGTCTTCCAGGGCAGGAAAAATAAGGTGGTGCTCAGTACTTTAAACATGGTTAGATGTTTTTCCCATCAGGCCAGGTGGGCAGGGCAGGCTTTCTGTCTGCATAAACAACTAAAACACAACTTGTCTCGAAAACTAGATGGAAAACACAATCTTAGACAGAAAATATTTAAACTCGGCTTTCTCTCTCACCACCACAAACTCTTTCTAAGTCTCTTTCTAAATTTTGGAAGCAGAAGACCTGAGGCGTCAGCAGCGAAAGAGTCTTAAGAGCAATGACTACCTCCATGACAAAACTGCAGGAGCTCTACAACCAGCAGGGCTTTCTCTCAGCGCTGCCTGTATTGAATGAGACTGAGCTGAGGGAGGCCAAGCATGCCTTTTCTGAGCTGGAAAAAGAGTTTGGTAAGTACCACTGCAAGATGGAGGATGAGGAGGGAAGGGATGAAAATGACATTTGTTAGTCAGGAAAGAGAGACAGAATGCTTAAGTGAAAATAAAAACTAATGAGAACAATCAGGAATGTTCTTTCTTGTTCATCTAATTTCTCGTTCCACATAAAGCTAAATGAAAAAAGACAATCCCTGATGGTGCTCTATTTGTCAGTGGGTGGGTATATTATGTGTTTGTATGTTTCCAGGTGAAGAATACACTCAGTACAGCCTCCACAATGTTCACCTTCAGTATCCATGGGTGAGGAGCCTGACCAAACACCCTCACATCTTAAAAGTGGTCAAAGCTGTCCTGGGCCCTGATATCATCCTGCTGGACTCCCGCTTCATCTGCAAATACCCAACAGTTAAATCTGACATACAGGAGAATGAAGAGGGACAAACCAAAACTGATAGGAATGTTGCAGAGAATGCACTTCCATATGTGGCCTGGCATCAGGATATGAGGTGGATTTACATGCTAAAAAAGATAAACACTGAACAATTTTGTTTGGCTTTGATGTATTTTTTTTTCTAACTGTTTTGTTCACAGGTATTGGGGTATTGCTGGTGGACCTGTTCTCTCTGTGTGGCTTGCTTTAGATGACTCACTGAAAGAGAACGGAGCCCTTCAAGTCATCCCAGGTACATCAGCTACTCATTTATGCTTTTCATGCAAGTTTATGCCTTTAGCCAATGGCTATAAAAAAAACTTTTTTAACTTTTGTTCGTCTTTATGTCCTGTAGGCAGCCACTGCGCCGGCATGTTGCCCCATCATCTAGCCACTCGTCCTGGAAACATGCTGTCAGTCAATCAGGAGATCCCAGAGGAGCTAGTGCAGACTGACGAAGCTGTGTTTTGCCCTCTGTTAGCTGGGCAGATGTCTGTGAGTTTATTTATATATTACAGAGTGGGTTTAATGGTAATACAAGTTGAACTAATTAGGATTCGTGATTTGTTTTTTACCAGATTCATGATGGACTCCTGGTCCATGCCAGTGATGCCAACACATCCCAGATGAGGCGTTGTGGGTTTGTGATCCGTTATGTTCCCACCTGTGCATATCCCACACAGGTGAGACAAACATTAATATAGATTTATTCCTTTCTAATAATTTCACAGTATCAGACTTTTGCAGAGTATTGATCATGTTTATTTCTGTTGCCGTCAGGATCCTGATCGTCCCAGGAAGTTTGATGCAACAATGTTGGTCTGTGGAAAAGATCACTTCAATCATTTCACCAACAAAACCACAGGAATACTTCCTTGATTCTTCCTACTTACAAGAACAGCTACTTGTACACAGGAAGCTCACATGTCTATTCTATGTTTATGAATAATATATTTTACCAAAAATAAGGACAGGTTTCAATGACATTGTTTGTACCATATTTAGTGTGAACCTGTTTAAACTGCTTTAAGACACTAGTCAATCCATAAAGCTTATTATTGTACCTAGTTTGCAAAATATTAAGGATGTATGTACAGCTTTAATAAAGGTAAATCAATATTGAAATTTGAATCAAAAGTGGGGTATATTCTTTGTAATTAGGATTTGGATATACCAATACAAAATCTCCAAATGCAACACTCCAGTCACAAATCTGTAAAATATCTACCTAACTTATTAATGTGTAATTAAGTCAATTAAGTGACCCAAGACTTTCCTTAATATTAATGAGGATATGTTATGCACAAAAGTTATCAAAATGTTGCATAGTATACTGTGTAATATTTAAAGAATTTCCTATTCTGAAGCAACGCTAATGTATTATTATTCTCATAAATATAGCCGCGAGCGACAATGATCGGGATCCAAGCCAGTTGCGAAAAACGCAACATTTGACATTTTCAGAGGAGAAGAACAGACACAGATGACTTAAGAGATTAAAGTGATGAAAGAATTACAGCATCGCCTTGAGATCAGAGAGTGTCATTATATGTACCTGACTACTGGGTGAAATTTTCAACCCACCTGCGACATTTTGTGTTTCCAAGATTTAAAGTTTAAGCTGCACAAACACTTTTAAGCAGAGAAATATAAGAAGAAAGTGTCACAGGACTGCTATGATCAGAACACCCCCATCGTCAGCAAGTCTGACAAGGTCAACTGGGAATTTGAACCCTAGAGCTACAGATCTCCAGAGCAGGTGACTTACAGACTGAGCTACTGGTGAGAGGGCTTCTTCCCTCACCTTCTCACAAGTTGAGGTGGCGATGTCACATGTGCCAGAGCCGGATAGTTTTGTCAGTTTAAACTTAAAACGTCAAGATGTAGGTGCAGTAATTCAGAAAAAAAAACACCCATCATTCTGACGGTTTTGGGAGTTGTTGTCAATTATTCGGGTTGCATTGTATCCAACAGAGCAGCTGAGTGAAAAAGAAAATGTTTTGCATACTGTACAAGTTATGGCAGGATACTGAATATCACTGTAGACTCACCATTTTACCGATCTAAAAACCCTTTGAAACCCTTAATATCAGCCATCTAGAGAATGTCTGTCGATTTTGGTAGCATTTGAAGAAAGACTTGTGAACACACCCAAAACCAGCAGAATGATCTGTGATTTTTTTCAGAATTTTCTCACCATCTTGAGCATTTTAAGTTTAAACTGACAAAACTATTCACTTCTGGTAGATGTGATGTCACTATACCTCATCTTTTGAGAAGGTATGTGCAAACAGCCTCTCATCAGTGGCTCAGTCAGTAAGTCACCTATTCTGTTGACCTGAAGTTTCAGGGTTCAAATTCTCAGGCAACTGAGTCAGACTTGCTGACTATGGCGGTGTTCAGATCGTAGTGAGTTTAAGTTCTCTATTTCATTTGGATCCCGTGACACTTTCTTCTTATTTTTCTCAGCTTAAAAGTGTTTGTGCACCTTTAAATCTTGGAAACACAAAATGTTGCAAGTGGATTGAACATGTCTACAGTAGTCAGGTACAATATGACTCTCTGATCTCAAGGCGATGCTGTAAAAATCTAATTTGCGTTTCCCCATTATCTCAAAGTCCAAATTCTTTCATCACTTTAATCTCTCAAGTCGTCTGCATCTGTTCTTCTCTGAAAATGTCAAATGTTGCGTTTTTCACAACTTGCTTTGAACCCGATCATTGCCGTTTCCGGCTATATTTATATAATTTATTTCACACCCTGTGTATTAAACCTCTCTTCCACATTAGGTACAAACATAAAATATGGTATTTGGGAATAGTCTCCCACAGAATGTGGTGGATGGAGAAACATAACAAAACAATAATTTCTAAAGTACTTTTATTGAAAATCTCAAAACACATTGAAAATATACCATCAGATGAATGCTCAGAGATAAGACACACCGTGCTTATATAGAAAATCACAGACAATTAGTTTTTAAAGTAAATAAATACAAACATCCAGTATGTAAATAAAGACATTTTAAGCCAGTTTCAGTGTCTCTTTAACCATGACTCCTATTCCATCAAAAACTTTATGAAAGGGAGCATTGCACATGAATGCACAGGTGGTGATCAGCTTATTTTTGACATCAACATGTGCTTTCTCCACATCCGTGTTGACATGTTTGCAGCCCATCTCCTTCACGGCACCTGCTGTCTGAGCATACGGCCACCTAAAGACAAAAGGAGAGGGGGAGTTAGAACTGTAGATGGAGTTTTTTTTGTACGTCCATAAACATGTGATGATAAGAACATATTTCACGCACTTTTCACACTCTTTGTCCTGTCCCACAGTGAGCTCACAGCCGGGCAGGAGTTTGGCAGCGAGGATGGGGGAGATGCAGCACATGCCCAGCGGCTTTCCAGCTTTATGGAAATCCTTGATGAGCTTCTCTAGTTGTGGCTGGATGGTGCAGTCCTTATTCTTCACTGCCCAGTCACTCAGGTTCTTAGCCACACCAAAGCCCCCTGAATGAGAGCACACAGGATTTGTTTAGCACATCACAACAGTGGAGGTGAAAAAACTGAAAGAAATGTAAATTTTTTAACTCTATGGCTTTGACTCATGGACGGGTGAGCCCAACCTGGGATGATGGCAGCATCAAATGCGGAAACATCTAGCTTGGCCAGATCAGTCACGTCACCCCTGGCAATGCGGGCGCTTTCCTGCAGGATGTTTCTTTTCTCATCTGTAGGTTTCCCCTCACAGTGATTCACAACATGCATCTGATCTGCATTCGGGGCAAACATCTGAACCTGAAATGAAACGCCAGCATGTAGACTTTCTATATGGGGTCAGCCTCTGTAGCAAAGGACTGTGGGATGTTTCTGTGTTATCATTAAAGCCAGCTGTGTCTCAGTAGGTCAGGTATATTACAGGTTTTAAGAAATGTAGACATGAGAGCTGCAAAGCCCCTCTAAATGGCACTGGAACCAGACATTTAACATCAAATAACAGATAAATACACTCTAATATGTGTACATCTCTTCTTTTCCTGTCCTTACTTTTGCTTCAGCCCGGCTCAGATGGACAAGGACAGCGGAGGCCTCGTGGACCTCTGTGCCATCATAGACTCCGCAGCCTGAGAGAATAACTGCAACACGCTTCGTCATGGTTCCTATGAAACACACACATAAGCACATCTATTTATCTAGACTCTAAATACAAGTAGATTATCTAGACTGCATAACTTGTCTTTAATTTGACATCATAAAGTGCTGATCCATCCTATTTGTTGAAGTGAGTTCTACTTAAGGGTACTTTATTCCGCACAGGAAACTGTTAAGGGCAAATAATTGAGTGGGGCTGGTAGAGAGACATGTTCCCACTAGCAACTACTGAACTGTCCCTATAGCAATAATTTTTATCCAGAAATAAAAAATAAAACTGTCAGCCTCTGTATTTGGTACACAAACGGTCAAATTCTCTACTACACAATACGTTTTTGAAGTTTTGAAAGACTATGCTTCACAGTGGTTTGGTCTGCTTGGTGGTATCCTACCTTTTTCAGACTCTTATAGGCTACTTTAATTCTAAAATGCGACTAGCGACGGATCGAGGGAGTTATTCAGATCATCGGGAAGGAAGTGAGAAATACACAAAAGTCTATAATATTAATAATGTAGCCTATTACCCTGCTTCCTGCTCTGAGTAATCCCAGTCAGCAGCTCTCGGTGAGAGTTACTGTGGTTACTGGGACGCTCTGAAACGTCTGGACAACACAGGCGGTAGATAAGCAGCAGACGTTGAGGTAATAATATCGGTTAGTGCACGCGCTGCACAACACTGAAATATAAAAATGTCCATTTTATCTTGAGCATTTTACGCCGTTGCGTCTTTGCATTAATCTTATCAACATGTGTTTGCTAGGCTATCAGAAGAAAACGTAGGTTATGAAAGCAGAGGTTAAGCCAGTGTAGATAGGTCTTACCTAGTAGTGGGTGTCTTGGCTTTGCACGGTGTGCGGAGCTGTTCAGCAGAGGTGTGGTGATGGCTGAAAGCGAAGCGGACTCTTTATAATCCTGCTACCTGACTCCCGGTCTCCTCCCACAAGCTGCTGTCCAAAACGCTGACATCATGCACCTTAAAAGGTAACCAGTAACGCCGTTGCGATAAAATGCTGAATCATCGCTCTCAGTAGTGTAGGTTTTCAGTAACAATAAAAGTGACGTATTGAGGAAGCATTTAAATGACACGATTCGTTTGTTTCACTGGATGCATTTAAATGCTCTATTATTTGAACATTTTGATAAAGATCTGTGAATTAGCCTACTTTATGACAATAATAATAATAATAATGATCCTTATTTGTAGAGCACTTTTCAAAAACAAGTTACAAAGTGCTTTAACAAGTGTAAAGAATAATACAAAAAATAATATAAGAGCATGAAAACATTGAAAAGACTAAAATACAGATTAATATAAAATTAGTAAAATACAATAAAATAAAAGGGATAAAATAAAGTCAAATAAGATCAGGAAAGGCTCTCCTATAAAAGTATGTTTTAAGAAGGGACTTTAATTAATTAAAATGAAAAAATTACCTGTGCTTTAGGTAGGTAGGTATCATATAAATGTCAATCTGTGTGCATGTGATAGAGCACAGTTGGAAGAAAAAGATTCCTCAAGAAACATAATAGCCTACATAAGATACGCACAGATCTGTATTGCTTAAATTCTACTGGCTCAAAATGATAAATGAAATTATGCTTAATACAGGAACAATCAGTCTTGATATACAGAATAATTAATATATAGATTAGATTGATATATCGATTATAATTAGGCTAGCCTACTGTACATGTGTATATTTATCGCAATCAGCCTAAACTGTTTTTTTTTGTCTCAATATTACTCTTGAATTAGCCTGTCTGTTTCCTCTTCAGATACGGACCTGAGGATTATCCTGAGGTGGAGATTTCCTGGCAGGTTTCTCATGCGTGATGACATCACACGCAGCCATATAAAGTGTAGCCTCACGTCCTCCGAAATCCACTCCTGCAATGGCTCAGCTGCAT
This sequence comes from Micropterus salmoides, assembly GCF_014851395.1. Classification (NCBI taxonomy): domain Eukaryota; kingdom Metazoa; phylum Chordata; class Actinopteri; order Centrarchiformes; family Centrarchidae; genus Micropterus; species Micropterus salmoides. The sequence continues at coordinate 15,141,109 of NW_024044237.1, forward strand.
TCACTACATGTGTCAGTCGGCATACTGGGCATCTCTGGCGGTAAGCTTTTATTTCCATACGTCATCTACGATTTTTTGTTGCATTTGCATTCTAGGCTAGACATTATATATATATATATATATATATATATATATATATATATATATATATACACACACATACACACATAAACCTATACTTTCTTCTGTTATAAGAATATCATATCAATATAAAAAGTTATAAAGACATATTACTGTAATTTTGTAATTAAAATATAAAACTAATATGCTACTTGTTACTGACCACTAATATAAAAACAATTCTGTTCGTATTAATCATCAAATGTCATATGTGTAATATTCTGCAACTAAAGTATTAGTTTGGTATCAGATTTTAAAAAGCATGTTGTTAAAGATTTACGGTAAGGTATTTAAGGTAAAACCTAAAAAAAAAGAATCTACTGCTAATGTCAGAAAAACAACTCTATTCTTTAAACACATCATACTGCTGCAGGTAGTATCATCAAATTTATAAATAAGAGGTAATAATGTGAGGAAACATCTCAGCTCTGTTGTTAGAGGTGGGAATACATACCATCATCTTTTTCATCAAAATGTTTTGCTCTAGATGGGGTTTGTAATGGGGTTTTGTTCTGACATATAGGTTCTCTCCTGCTGTTGGTGAACAACTATTCAAGCTCACCTGAAAATGACTTCATCCCCCATACTGCACTGGGTATTCTGCTCCTCATCATTGCAGCCCTCTTAGCTTATGCAGGTTGGTTTTTATAAAACTTATCGTACGTTTTATTTATTTCATTCACTTGTTGCAGGGGCTGGTTTGTATTAGTGTGTAAAAAAATCATAATCCTCTCTCTGGTCCCTCTCCTTTGTTTACTCTTTGTCTCTCAGGAATCCGTCATAGTCTCTCCCACGCCCAGCTGTTCTCCTCTCTGTGTCTGACTGTCTCTGCCTTGTGGTGTGGTTCAGGCCTGGTGTACATCCTGGTGGGGCAGAGGGTGTTGCAGGCCACAGAGCTGAGATCCTCTCTGGTCCCGGGCCTGGCAGCATTTACCTTAGCCCTGCTCGTCATAGGCAGCATAGCAGTCATAGCAAAGAAAACTGTTCTATTTCTCATAGCTCTTGGCATTAGCTTAGCATGTGCCCATCAGATTGCCGGTTTGTCTGCTGCAGGTTTTGGTCAGTCTGCTACAGCTGCTAACTACCTTCTTGTCTGCTTGGGGGGTGTTTACTTTGGTTTTGGACGCCTGCTGTCCATTATCACTCATGGTAAAGTGGAACTTCCAGGAACTGGTCTGAAGAGGAAAGCAGAGCTGAAAACAGAGCAGGACCAGCGCTGTAGTGATGCAGTGTCAGTAGGTCTGGTGATGAACTTGCTGTCCGCCTCTGTGTTAGCCTGTCCTCTGTTAGGTGTGGTCCCCCAGCTCTCCGTTGGTCACGTCCCCTGGCTGTGGACAGCTGGAGTCTTCCAGCTTGGCATGTGTGTCCTCCTCTACCGAGCCATGGACACACTAGCTGCCACTTTCTATGGCTTCACTGCTCTGCTGAAATTTGCAGAGGGCTACAGCGCTCTCCTATCATTCTACTCAATTCAGCCTTTCTCCCCTGTTCCTTTCCCTGTAGTCTTCTCTGTGCTTTTTTCCATCCTGGCTCTGTTCAGTTGTCAGAAGAGCTTGCTGGAGGGGCTCTACCAGTTATTCTATGCAGCTTATCTTATTGCAATTGCAGCCCAACCCAAAGGCTTCTTCCAAGGGGGCACGCAGGGTGTGCAGGGAGCTATATTTGTTATTACTGCAGGCATGCTTTTAATTACCACATTCAATATAGTCTCTACCACAATGATTCCCACAGGGCGGGGCTATTTCAAGGCTTTAGTAACCAGGATGCATGGTCTTACTCTCAGAGCCCATGATAAAATGCTACATGCTCCTCACCTGGGCTATTCCAAGTATGCAGATGCAGAATTGTTAGGCCACGCCTGCAGTGTGCTGGCTGCTTTTGCCGTTACAGCCACAGTTGGTGATAGAAATCCTCTGTCTGTGCTGATTCTGCCCTGGGTGGTGGTAGCTGGAGGGGCACTCCAGCTGCTCTGCGGTTCAGTATCTTTTGCTCGAGGTAAAACCTTTGAGAGCACAGTTTTTATTCTCTACGGCATAATGTGGACAGTGTGGGGGCTGACGCGATACGGCGGCCTGTACGGTGAAAGCAGAAACTTTAATATGGCTGTAGGGATCATTAGCTTCATGCTCTTTAACGGTTTAGTGACAGCTGCAGCACTGTTTCTAAATGTCGCCTGGTTTGCTTACGCCTTCACCTTCCAGCTCATACTTATTAGCTTCCTGCTGGATGCAGTAGGTGCACTGCCATATGGTTATGACATAGGAATCACCATCATCTTTGGTCTCATCAGTTTTTATTGTTTCCTGGCGCACATTTTCAACAGTACCTTCGAGTCTCCCCAGATCCCCTTAGGAAATCCTTTAGTCAAGTTGAGTGGGGTCGGGGGAGGCTCAGATATCTGTCCACATGTACCAGCCCGCAAGGCCACATCTGTCCAGCAGATTGCAGGTGAGAATATGTTAAAGAAATCAATGTGGATTTTTTTAATACAGTTGTTTGAATACTTGATGTGAGTTTCATGTTTTTTCTTCTTCCAACTGCAGAAATTATGAAAAATGGTGGCATATGTGGGATGCCTACTGACACTGTCTATGTGCTGGTGGCAGCGTGCAACAGGCCCGATGCAGTTGTCAAGGCTTACAAGTGAGTTTCCATTTTCATGATTGTGCCCCTATATGCATTCAATTGCTAATTCAATCTTATTACTCTCTAATATCTGTGTTGTTGAATTCAGGGTGAAGAAGCAGGCGCAGGACCGACCCATGTCCCTATGGATCTCGTCCATCAAGCAGCTGCAGCCGGTGCGACACCTGCTGAGCCCTCTGCTTCTGGACTTCATGGAGGCTGCGTGGCCCTCATCCATTAGCATGGTTATAGCCAGAGGTAGGTGTGTGTTTGTAGATATATATTTGTGTGTGTGTCTGTGGGGTTGCCTGATGTTGCATTTGGGGGGCTTTATGAGCATCATATTGGGGTTTATTTGTCTCACAAAGGTCCGTGGATGGACACCTTTGGTTTAGAAGATGCTGCCAAACACATAGGGACTCCACAAAGCATTGCTATCCGAAACCCAGACTGTTCTGTGGCCACACACCTCATTAATCTGGTAAGGGCTGGGGAAAATAATCACGGCATGTCTTAAAGTGAGTGAAAAAAGTCACTGTGTCTATATATGGTAATTCAACAACCTTTTTCTTGCAGGTGGGGCCCATCGCTGTAACCTCAGCCAACCCTACAGGCGAGGCAGACACAACTCACCACAACCAAGTTTATGCTAAGCTGGGCGACAAGGTGAGGACAATATTTCAGTGTTATTAAACACAAGAGGCACTGCTGTTCTTATTTTGTGCAGTAAACTACATGTGCATTTTGCTTGGTTAGGTGGATGGAGTGTTATGTGATGGAGCCTCCCCAGAGAACATTGCATCTACTGTGGTTGACTGCACTAAGATTGAAACAGGGCATATTGGTTTCTTCAGAGTGGGTCTCATTCCTAAATCTGAGGTAATGTAAATATCCGTTCTTCTTCTATTTATTCTGAATAAACAGTTTCAGTTTAATGCCCGCTCACATTAATGTCCGCTGTTTTTTTCTGTGTGCTTTGAAGGTTCTTAAGATCTTTGAGGAGGTTCAACGGCAGCACAGACAGGGGCAGATGAATCCTGCTTTTGAATATGATCTTAATCAGCCACATATACAATTTGATAATGGTTCAGGAGAAGACAACTCAGCAGAGTCAGGAAGAGGAATTGACAACTCAACACCATTCACAGTTTCACCTGAACAACGTCCAGTACTAAGAAATGGGTCATTGAATCAATGAACTGCTTGAAAATGCTGCCAAATGTAACATAAAATTCAGATGTACACATATAGGTATTATTAAACATATGTATTGACATTTAATTGTTGCCATACTTTTGTTTTACAAGGCCTCATGCCCATTTTATTGTGTTTATAGTGACCAAACTGATTGTTGACTGTTTTTATCATTTGTTTTTCTTAAAATCACAGATGCATAAAAAGTCTAATGCACAGTTGTAATATACCTTGCTGAATAATTAAAATGTTATGTATTGTACTGTATGTAATATATTATTTTTATTTATATTGATATATCGTTAAATATGTTTTTCTGGAAATTGTAGTATGATAAATACACAAATGCACTGTATATACTTTTCATGATAAAATGTGCATTAAATTATTTCAGAAAGCAGCTGCTATTATTTATAACATTTACAGATCACTGCCCACTATGAAAGGTACCTAATTATACTGTAACTGCACATTATGGGCAATATTATTTAAAAACTCCATTGAAAGGAGTAGATGCGAAGGGCAATATAGCCACATCAAGTATAACACAACTTAATCAAATTTATTTTGTGATGAGGGATTAAATCCACAGTCCTCTTTCAGTGAGAAATGTATTGAAAAGTATATTTAAATAAATGGAATGATTTTATTGGCACTGCACAACAGAACAAAATTGGATAGCCATTCTTTAATGGTGCAAAGAGCATATCTCAGATAAAAATAGGTATAAAGATAAAATAAGGCTAGAAAAACGTAAATATCCATAAATAAGCAGTAGAAAATTGCAGTATCGGAACAAACATAATAAAACAACAAAATAGAAAGTACAATTTAAAAGGCAGTTATATAACTTATGTGGTTTGTGTTGCACATGTATAAAATTACAACATATATTTTTGTAATCACCGTACTCACTATCAATTATGGATAAAGGATTTGAGAGCAGCATACTGTTCATAATTCACATTAAACTTGGATATTGTATATAGTATATCACAGTGTCCAAAGATTTCAAAGCTGAGCAGAATTAAGTGCCCTTACAACTGAAGGATAAAAACTGTTTTTCAGTCTGTTTGTTTGTGCCCAAAGATGCCCAAGTTAATGTTACTGACAGCATGCAAAAGCCTCACCATTAAAGGCCCGGTTCCATATCTCTGATATCTACCAGATCTACCAGCTCATCTTAATGCTTAATGATTATTTCATACTTTATAAAAAGTATTATTCCAATGAAAAATTATATATATATATATATATACACATATATACACATATATACATATATACATACACACACACACACACACACACACATATATACATATATACACCCCATCAGGGGCGTTTCCAGGCTCTTGAAACATTGGGGGCTTAGCCCAGCCCAGAAATCTTTCATGTTTTTACCCCCCACCCCCCATTGCCGTCCACCCAAAGTAGTTTATAAAGCAACAGTAAATGATATTTATGTAGCCTACATTTACTATGATTTTTATAATTACTACTGATAATAACCCCCTGAAAAATTTGTGTTTTAAACACTTAATTTCCTGCATTCTGGTGAATTTCTTTGAACCAATTTATTGAGGAAATGTCTGAGGTGACAATTCAAAATTAAAAAAATTTAGTGTAATGCAGTAAAGCTGTCAGGCATTCTGTATTGCGGTCAGTACAGTTATTTCTCCTGTAGATCAACCTTTCTCATACAATTTAATCCCAGCTGAGTCTACATACATCCAGGACTGCCTGAAGTAGCCTAAAGTTGTTCTTAATGTGCATATGGCACCTTTTCACCTCAATGATAAATTAGCTAAATTAATTTTAATAAAGTAAAAAATATTTATTAATGAAATATTAGGGGGTCTGGGGGTCCTCCCCTTAAGATTTTGAGCATTAAACACTTAATTTCCTGAATTCTGGAGACATTTTCTGCACGAATTTATGGTGGAAATGTCTTTAGTTTTATAAAGGGAAGGACAAAATATAGGTGGCAGGTGATAATTCAGAATATAAAAATATAATAGAATGTAATGCAGTAATCAGTAGCTTAGTCTTGTTTTTAGTTTATAAACACAACACAAGAAACAGCTCGAGCAGTGGGGGAGGGAGTGGGGGCTAGTAAGAGATGTGATTAGGCCAGCCCAATGTCAGTATTGGCTAATGCTTTATGGAACGACCGTTGCCCATTTTGTATATAAATAAATTATTTGACTTGTAGCCTATTCGATAAGACGAGCGCACTGCTCTTCTTCAGAGAAAGAAAACCGAAACTGAAAACACATGTGATCAGAGAGAAATATCACCACGATTCCACAGAAATGTTCACTTTTAAAGTGCAGCTCACAGCCGCTTTAGAGGGACTGTAGCATCCAGGAGACAGTGAAACGGTAGTGTCCTACAGCGAGGGGACTAGACACTACATTGACTAGACACTTACCGATAACATTTATATTTAAATGTAGGCTACTGATTAAAATTTTGCTAGAGACAATTCAGAAGTTGCGGACAAGCCCTGAAGCTGTGAGCATATTTCTCTCTCTCTCTCTCTCTCTCTCACACACACACACAGGCAGGCTGAGTAAAGGTGGGGGTCACGTTACGCGATCTTCAAACAAAATGTAGCAATATTATTGCGAGTATCCTCCGCTCTTATCCGCTGCATATTCACATGGAAAATATATTTGTTGCTGTTGTTGAGTTACATTCAGGGCTACAGTCAAAACATCCGGGGCTAAAGCCCCGGGAAAATGACCTGGAGACGCCGTAGGATACCATACAAAGCATGAAAAAATGAGATTGAAAGAAGTCTCAGTTAGGCTCAGCTTTTTTAACAGCCTGGGTAAACACCTTAAGTCGTTTTTGGACGTCTCACCGGTCAAGTTCGCAACAATACCTATGCAATGTCCGGTTAGACCTTCAAAATAAAACTAGTGAATGACGTTTTGAAATAGAACGTTGTTAATGTTACTTATTTACTAAAAAAAACTCAGTATTGATATTAGTTCTTAGGAAAGTATCAAAAAACAGGCAAGTATGTACTAATTTTCTTATACTTTCCAAATGATCTTATGAACCATTAACAATTCATATATAAAAGGTTTGTCATTAAAACAGTACTTCATTTATAAATACTGAACCGATCGTGTATAAAGTATGAAAATAGAATTATTAAGCACATTATAGATGAACTTATAAATAAATAATTCATCATGTATAACTATATTTATAAATGATTCACAAATGTGTATTAACATAAGAAGAATAGTTTATAAATGATGAATTAAAAATGTACTAATGCCTCACAACTCCTTCATAGTGTGTAGATAAAGAATAAAACATTTATAACTGCGTTTATGAATGACTTACTAATGTGCATGTGTGTACAATGCTTTATAAATGATGAATTTCGTATTTACTAATACTTAACTAATGCTTCATAATGTGTATTTATTATAAAGTGCCATCTTTTTCTTAAAATACTTACTGACTCTTAATGCTTCCCTGTCTCTCCCTAGTTTACTTCCCTGTATTTATTGAGGAAACTCAATAGAAATGATTAATCCTTTAGTATGCACGTTTTTGTCTGATTAATATTTAATCTATTACTAGACTTAGAAACTAAGAATCATACAGGACAGTGCATTTCCTTTCCTTAGCTTTGGGAGTCGTTGAATAAACAGGCTTTCTTAGGTGATGACTACAGTGTGTCATCTGGACATTGTTAACTACAGTGACTTGTGGAGTAGGCGGAGAGGACATTCTCAGACACAATAACTTCTCTCAACAGATATTTTGTCAGATGGTGTTTGGGTATTTATGTGGATGTGCCTCAGTGCTTGTAATGTATGTGTAAATATCTGTGTATATGTTGATGGTCTGACCAGTTCTTACATTTTAGGACTGTGTTAGACTGTTTAAATCTTTATTTGGAGCCAATTAAAAGAAGAAATAGTTAATATGTCACCAATTTTATCCTGGTTTGTTGTAAAATGTTTTTAAAACTCTTTGCAACTTGAATGTGGAAGTCTATTCCATTAATAAGTTACTCAGTAATCAGTAGGTAAGGTAGTAGGTAGTTTTATCACAAAACTATAATTATTCTTTAAACAGGGAAAATCCCAAGGATATGTTTATATAACTGTTAGGTAACACAGTGTATGATCTGTTGAGAAAACACAAGAAAACACAAAGTAACTAGAAGGGCACTCAGAGAACAAAGACATCCCCCAAGGCAAATAGGCCAGTCGTCTACAATGTACAAATCTGCAAATGCAACTCTGCCCTGTTAACACTTGATTTGACTAATTATAAGAGAGGAGAAACCAATGAGTTTCAAAAGCAAAGAATATATGATTTTAATACAATTTTTTTTAATAAAAGGCAGCGGTATAGAGTCTTCAGTCTTTTAAAAGAACTGAGAGTTTTGGCAGACCTGCAGTTTTCTAGGTCTTTGTTCCAGATAAGTGGTGCATAAAAAACTAAACGCTGCTTCTCCATGTTTAGTTTTCACTCTGGGGTCAGAAAGGAAATCTGTCCCAGACAACCTGAGAGGTCTAGATTGTTCATAACGTAGCAGAAGCTCAGAAATGTATTTTGGTCCTAAACCATTCAGTGCTTCATATAGACCAACAGCAGTAAATTCTTTGACAGACAGAAAACCAGTGTAAAGACCTCAGAACTGGAGTGATGTGATCTACTTTTTTTGTCTTAGAGAGGACTCAAATAGCAATGTTCTGAATCAGCTGCAGCTGTCTGATAGATTTTTTAGGGAGACTTGTATTGATACTGTTACAGTAGTCGAGTAGACTGAAGATAAATGAATGGACAAGTTTTTCCAGGTCCTGCTGAGACATAAGTCCTTTAATCCTTATGTGATAGTGGGCAGACTTTGTAATTGTCTTAATGTGGCTGCTGAAATTCAGGTCTGAGTCCATGACTACACCAAGATTTCAGGCTTGGTTTGTGGTTTTTAACATTGCCGATTGAACTTTTAATCGTTCTTTCTTGACTATAATAACAATGACTTCAGTTTTATCTTTGCTTAATTGAAGAAAATTTTGGCACATTCAATCGTTTATTCATTCAATGCAGTTACTCTGTTTGTATGGGATCATAGTCCCCTAGTGATATGGTTATGTAAATCTTTGTGTCATCTGCATAATTATGGTAAAATATTTTGTTGTTTTTCATAATCTGAGCCATTGGAAGCATCAAGATGTTAAACAGAAGAGGCCCCAGAATGGAACCTTGGGGAACTCCATAAGTCATTTTCATCAGCTCAGATTTGTAATTACCTATAGACACAAAGTAGTTGCTGTCCTTTAAGTAGGATTCAAACCAGTTTAGTACTGTGCCAGAAAGTCCGTCTAGTAATATTTTGTGGTAAGATCCAATAATACTGTAATGAATAAATGTGGGGAGAGTATCCATCTAGTCATCTGGAAGGATTCTTGCAGAGATGACTGATTACTCTCGCCTGTGTTAGGGGGTGGGGAGGATCTGACGGGGATGCATCATCTTGTCACAAGATCGCTGACCAAACTCTTATCCAGTTTTAATCCACTCTTTTATAACCTTTTTATTTAACTTAAGTTTTTAACTCAAGTTTTACGTGGGTTAAGGATTTTAGTCATCCGACATGGATTTTAAGATAGATGACCATAAAAACGCGATCAACACTACTGATCGCAACAAAGCTCCGGTGACTATGCTAGGCGAGATAACTCTGCCCCATGAGGACTGCACACTCCTTAAGAAAGCGAACAAGACGATTGCTGACCTTATGGAAGACATCCGACGACTTTCAGAGGAACTCAAAGAGAAAGATTCCCTGCTGACTGGCTTTATGGATGTGGCTTCAGTACAAGCCAAACAGATTGTTTCTCTTAGCGCAACCGCCAACATCCAGGACACCTTGTTTTGGGACCCCTCGCTTCCGAGGCTTTCATCCTGCTCGACTCCGAAGCATCCGTCAACCTGGGCTGAAGTGGTGGTCCGTGGCTGCAAGAGGCTCGGATGGGGCTGCCTCTCCTCCACACATCGGCCTCTCCAACCGCTATGCAGCCTTGTCTAACGACACTCCGGTCCATCCAGCGGATGCACCTGCGCCTTCGAGTCTCCCTGATACGGATCTCTTTCGGCGCACAGTGCCTGCCGACACTGTTGCATCTCCTCCACCGGCTACATCTCCTGCACTGGGCCACCGGTCGGCCGCTGGGCCTGATCGGCGGCCGTCATCCCGGTCAAAAACCTCCGCTTCCCGACGTAGGATCCTGAAGGAGGCTGTGCTCAGACGCTCCGGAGGCCGTCTCTACCCTGCACCGTTGGGTAGCCCTTCTCTCAGGTCTGTTACTGCTACTCCAACACAACACTCGGAGTGATAGTCCATGTGGGAACAAATGACACAGCTCTTCGGCAGTCTGAGCTGACAAAATCAGATTTTAACCGTCTTTTTAACTTTTTAAAGCAGCCTGGAAAGTCCGTTTTTATCTCTGGTCCCATTCCCACAGTTGGTCGCGGTGCTGGCCGCTTCAGTAGACTCCTTGGACTGGCTCCAGTCCACCTGCAGGGCTCACCGTGTGTGTTATGTGGATAATTTTAATATTTTCTGGCAAAGAATGTTTCTTTTTAAGACAGACGGACTTCACCCAAACAAACGGGGCTCAGAAATGTTAGCTGCTCACATACAGCATGTGGTGCGGTCCACACATGACTTACGTAAATGACTAATCATTCATGCAGCACACCTGGACTCACCACCGCTCACTGAACACATCTCTTCCTCACTGCCACAAACAACTGTCTCCACCTGCTGGCATGTAAAGCCGTCTGCTACCAGCGCTGTTCCAAAGACTTCTATTCCTGTCATCATTACGCAGAAAAAAACCGAAATGTGCACATCCCACACAGAAATATTACTAATCTCTTAAGGATTAGGACAACTGCACCAACTCCAGCACCCAGAACAAACTCATTTAAAATGGCTCTCTTCAATGTGAGATCACTTTCAAGTAAGACTTTTATCTTAAATGATTTTATCTTGTCTGCAAATCTAGATTTTATGCTTTTAACTAAATCCTGGTTGCAAATGAATGACTATAGCCAGCTAGCTGAACTGTGTCCACCTCAATATGATTGTTTTAGTCAACCGAGGGTCAGTGGTCGTGGTGGTGGGCTAGTGAGCGTGTATAGGGAAAATTTAAAATGTCATCAAGTACGCTGTGATGAATTTAACTCCTTTGAAGTTCTCACTCTTAAAGTTGGAGGGCTGCAACCTATCATATTTGTTATAATTTATCGCCCCCCAAAACCGCCTGGAGGATTTTTATCAGAACTTCTTGAATTTTTATCTACTCTGGTTTTAAATTATGACAGAATTGTTCTTTGTGGCGATTTTAATATTCATGTTGATGACCCCACCAATGTTAATGCAACTGACTTTTTAAATATAGCCACTTCTTTTAACTTCAAACAACATGTCAAAGGGCAAACCCATAACCGTGGTCATACACTGGACTTGATTTTTATCCTGGGTGCCAGCATTTCCTCTGTGGAATTAGTGGACATGACCATATCTGACCACAGATGTATTGTTTTTAGCTGCGATTCGCCTGTTACTCACGCCGCCTTACCAAGCCCAGTGTGTTCTCGCATCTTTAATGAACAAAGTGTTTCAAAGTTTTGCGCATTCTTTCAGAGCCAAAGCCAACAGCTGTCTGATTCCAACACCAACAATCTGGTGGATCACTTCAATCATATCTGCTTGTCGTCACTAAATATTACTGCTCCTCTAAAGGTTAGGCCTACGTCTAAAGCTAGTAAGCAACCCTGGATAAATGACAGCATTCGCAGCCTAAAAAGGGAATGCAGGAAAGCAGAGCGCAGATGGAAAAAATCCAGTCTCCAAGTCCATTACCTCAGTCTGAAGGATTTATTAATTAAATACAATAACATGGTTAAGGATGCGAGAATACACTATTTTTCTGAACTCATTACTACACGTAAACACAATCCCAGGTTTCTGTTTAAGACTGTGGATCAGCTGGTAAACCCAACCCCTCCTTGTGCCTCAGCTGGAAGTAATGATGACTGTGAATTGTTTTTATCTTATTTTACTAATAAGGTGGTGTCAATCAGAGCCTTATTACCCCCGCGGCCTCTTACTCAGAGGTTCCTCACCAGCAACAAGAGAGTTTTAACCAGTTTTATCCCATCGACTTGTCTGAGCTTTTAAAAACAGTATCACAAATGAGAGTGTCCTCCAGCCCCCTTGATGTAATACCTACAAAATTTTTACTGAAAGTAATGGATTCTTTTGGGCCCCATTTGATCTCTGTTTTCAACAGCTCCCTATCTACTGGTTGTGTCCCTGATTATTTTAAAACGGCTTGCATGAACCCACTTTTAAAGAAACCTGGTTTAGATCCCTCCCTCCCACATAATTTTAGACCAATTTCAAAACTGCCTTTTATTGCAAAGATTCTAGAAAGAATTGTGTCCAAACAGCTGCTCACTGTACTGGAAAATAACAAAATATTTGAAAAGTTTCAGTCAGTGGTTTTAGGAAGTACCACAGCACTGAGACTGCCCTGCTTAAAGTCACCAATGACCTTTTAATGTCTGCTGATGAAGGCATGTGCTCAATCCTGGTACTCCTGGACCTTAGTGCTGCTTTTGACACCAATGATCACAACATCATGTTAGACAGACTGAGGCACTGGGTGGGGATCTCTGGTACTGCCCTAGAATAGTTTTCATCCTACCTGTCAAATAGGAAGTTTTGCGTGTCTGTAAACAACTATGTCTCCTCGTTCTGTCCAGTTAAATATGGTGTGCCTCAGGGGTCAGTCTTAAGACCCATTTTGTTTTCCTTGTATCTGCTTCCTCTTGGACATATTAATCATAAACATGGCATTTCTTTTCATATTTATGCTGATGACACACAAATACTTGCCCGTCAGATCCACAGACCCTGGAATGCTGAGTTCACTTAACAACTGCCTTTGTGAAGTTAAAAAATGGATGTCAAATAATTTCCTCCAGCTGAACTCAGACAAAACAGAAATCCTGGTCATCGGGTCCCAGCAGATGGCAAATCAAATGCTGCCATCTGCTGGTTCCCTAGTAAATCACATTAAGCCTGTTGCAAAGAACCTTGGTGTTTGGTTTGATAGTAATTTAAATTTCGAGCAGCACACCACAAAGCTTGTTCAATCATGTTTTTATCAACTTAGAAATATAGTAAAAATTCGATCTATGTTAACTTTTAAGGACACCGAGACCATTTTACACACCTTCATATCATCACGCCTGGATTATTGCAACAGCCTTTTCACCTGTTTAACCCAAAAATCTATTGATCGACTCCAGACTGTCCAGAACTCAGCTGCCAGGCTTTTAACCAGAACAAAGAAATATGACCACATTACTCCTGTTTTAGCTTCATTACACTGGCTCCCAGTATGTTTTAGAATTGACTTTAAAATTCTATTGATCACTTTTAAAGCTCATCATGGCCTCTCGCCTTGTTATATTTCTGAACTTTTAGTCCCATACACACCAGCACGTACCTTGAGATCCTCGGGCAGAGGTCTGCTCGACTGAAAACTAAAGGGGACAGAGCGTTTGCTGTCAGGGCCCCGAGGCTCTGGAACAGCCTGCCCGAGGAAATCAGGTTGGCTGAGTCAGTGAACTCTTTTAAGTCCCTTCTTAAAACATACTTTTATAGGAGAGCCTTTCCCGATCTTATTTGACTTTATTTTATCCCTTTTATTTTATTGTATTTTACTAATTTTATATTTATCTGTATTTTAGTCTTTTCAATGTTTTCATGCTTTTATCTTGTATTTTTTTTTTTGTATTATTGTCTCTTGGGTATTATTGTCTTTACACTTGTTAAAGCACTTTGTAACTTGTTTTTGAAAAGTGCTCTACAAATAAGTATTATTATTATTATTCTTATAAAAGGGTGTGTTGAATGCGCCAAATAGTTGCTCTGTCGTCTTCTTTTTTAACTTTTAACTTTCTTTTTTATATCTCACTTGTGTGGTTTTTGATCTATACATAATTTAAACTAGACTCTCTAATCATGCAAGTTGAGAGAGTTTTGGTAAGCCACGGCACCGTTGCGCAGCAACTTCATGGCCGCTTTGTTTACACCCAGGACCAGCTGATCACGCTGAAGCCGACCGGGGCGCCCAGGCCCACAGACATCACCACCGAGATTTAGAGGAGGACACACAGAGGTTGCAGAGGAGGAACGAGAGAAGCGTGGAAAGAGAGAGGGGTGCAGACAACAGAGACTTAGGAGAAGGAGATTTAAGCCGTGTCTCCCCTCTCTCGTCATGGGCAATGTGAGATCACTGGCTGATAAGATGGACGAGCGTTAGCCCGGAGTCAGAGGGAGTTCTGGGAGTGTAGTTTAATGTGCTTCACGGAGACTTGGCTACACTTGGATATTCCTGACCACAATGTCTCCATTTGCAGGACGATGCTGAGGATGTTTTATGAGTCTGTGGTGGCCAGTGCTATCCTGTTTGCTGTTGCATGCTGGGGCAGCAAGCTGAGGGTAGCGGACGCCAACAGGTCAACAAACTGATCCGCAAGGCCAGTGACGTTGTGGGGGTGGAGCTGGAGTCTCTGTCGGTGGTGTCAGAGAGGAGGATGCTGGCCAAACTACATGTCATCTTGGACAATGTCTCCCACCCACTCCATGACGTGCTGCTCAAACACAGAGCACTTTCAGTGCAAGATTCATTCCCCCAAAATGCACCACAGAGCGCCACAGGAAGTCATTCCTGCCTGTTAATTTTATTAAACTAGACCTCATTATCTATTTTCTGTCCAATATTACCTGTTTAATAATTAATGTGCAATATTCTCTGCTGCTATTTATTCACTAGTACTTTTTGGTTCACCATAATAATTCTTAATATTGTAAATATTGTACATACCCACACACCTTTATATTTGTCTTTATATTTTATTTATACTATTATATTGATATACTCTTTATCAATCTACCTTTGACAAGTGTGTAATTGTGACAAAAGAATTTTCCCTCGGGGATCAATAAAGTATTTCTGATTCTGATTCAGATAAGTTTTAAGCTTACACATTTATGATGTTATATGCTGTCTTGTCAATAGTTTTGTGTCTTAGTCTTAATATGAGTCATCTTAAATAGGTTTTAGTAAATTGACACCCGTTAGAGGTGTCCCTTGTAACAACAGGCAACGCCCTCTGCCTCCTCCTATTGGTAGAAGTGGTTCTGACCAGCTTGTGGTTTGGAGTGGTTAATGTGGTGCCTTCTTACATGGTGTCTCAGTAGTTTGCAGTGTACAGATTGCTGTGCGTTTTGTAGTGGCTCTCTTACTGTGCATTCAGACCAAACACGAATTTAATCCACACAGCGATTTCCTCACGGGGGTTTTATCGCTGGATATCGCTGGTGTTCACACAACACGATAACACGAATAACCACAACTGGCCATTACTACCCGCTCTGCCTGGTCCTCTCCACACAACGCTCTGAAGCTGTCGGTGACGTACGGACAATCTCAATGTTGATAGGCTATCGCGATTCAGCGTCATGCGAATTCCTTCCCTTTGCCTTCGCGTCGCCAGGACCGCCCCCTTCGCATCGCCCGACGGCTCTACGCTCTTTGCATTGACTTTGTATGTAAACTGATTATGTGAAGTTATACACTCCTTCCGTATCTGATATTCTTAAACTTATTTTTTACTCTTAATGCTTCCCTCGATATGTTCAATTAGTTTAGGACTGAGATACTTTTATGGTGACATATGTCAAAAATGTTACAATTACAACAAAAAGGATGTTTCCATACCATGGTTTTGAAGATGATGCATCAGGAAATATTCTACTTTAATAAAATAAAGGGTTTTGATTACACCATAATGTGGAAACTTCGAGGGCATTTCCTTGTCATTACATAAATCCTCATATTTCTCTTACACTGTGAAGTAACAGGGAAATAAAACTGTTATATAACACAGTGTCTGATCTGTCGAGAAAACACAAAGTAACTTGAAGGCACTCAGAGAACAGAGAACATCCGCCAAAACCAATAGTCCAGTCCTTTACAAAATGCATATCTGCTAGCGCAACAACTACATATGTCTTACAGAACTATTAGGATTTCAGTATATCAAATGTATTTGTGCCTTTAGATGAAGTCTCATTATCTCAGCTGTGCATTTATTATGTACTTCTGAACAGGAAATATTTTCACACTTACCGTACATTATGAAAGAGCATTACAAAGGGATCTTTTGATGGCCATTATGAACAGGAGGAGTGATTCCAGGAAGCAAGACAACTATCAGTGTTTACTTTGGTGTCTGACTATTGTTTGAAGGAAGACTCAACCAATCCTTTAATCTGAGGAATGTAAATTCTGCTACCGTTGATCTTTTTTTCCTGAACTATGTCAGGTGAGACTGCATTTTTACAGCAGTTAAGTCCTGTCTGTAAGGTTCAGAATTTGACTTTACGGTGGTGAGAAAGATGTTGATTGGTGGCGATTTCAGTTAAAAAAATTCAACCGTGTCATTAATGTGTTTAAAAATGAAAGATTGTAGATAAGAGTAACATGTAGAAGACACATGAGTTTTGTCAGATGGTAGGTAATAATCAGCATGAAATGAATGAAACCAGATAATTCTTCTCATTTCCTGCAGAAAATTTATAAGCAGACGAGGTTTCTTGATTATGTGAAGGTATACACTCCTTCCGTATCTGATATTCTTAAAGTTATTTCTTACTCTTAATGCTTCCCTCGATATGTTCAATTAGTTTAGGACTGAGATACTTTTATGGTGACATATGTCAAAAATGTTACAATTACAACAAAAAGGATGTTTCCATACCATGTTTTTGAAGATGATGCATCAGGAAATATTCTACTTTAATAAAATAAAGGGTTTTGATTACACCATAATGTGGAAACTTCGAGGGCATTTCCTTGTCATTACATAAATCCTCATATTTCTCTTACACTGTGAAGTAACAGGGAAATAAAACTGTTATATAACACAGTGTCTGATCTGTCGAGAAAACACAAAGTAACTTGAAGGCACTCAGAGAACAGAGAACATCCGCCAAAACCAATAGTCCAGTCCTTTACAAAATGCATATCTGCTAGCGCAACAACTACATATGTCTTACAGAACTATTAGGATTTCAGTATATCAAATGTATTTGTGCCTTTAGATGAAGTCTCATTATCTCAGCTGTGCATTTATTATGTACTTCTGAACAGGAAATATTTTCACACTTACAGTACATTATGAAAGAGCATTACAAAGGGATCTTTTGATGGCCATTATGAACAGGAGGAGTGATTCCAGGAAGCAAGACAACTATCAGTGTTTACTTTGGTGTCTGACTATTGTTTGAAGGAAGACTCAACCAATCCTTTAATCTGAGGAATGTAAATTCTGCTACCGTTGATCTTTTTTTTCCTGAACTATGTCAGGTGAGACTGCATTTTTACAGCAGTTAAGTCCTGTCTGTAAGGTTCAGAATTTGACTTTACGGTGGTGAGAAAGATGTTGATTGGTGGCGATTTCAGTTAAAAAAATTCAACCGTGTCATTAATGTGTTTAAAAATGAAAGATTGTAGATAAGAGTAACATGTAGAAGACACATGAGTTTTGTCAGATGGTAGGTAATAATCAGCATGAAATGAATGAAACCAGATAATTCTTCTCATTTCCTGCAGAAAATTTATAAGCAGACGAGGTTTCTTGATTATGTGAAGGTATACACTCCTTCCGTATCTGATATTCTTAAAGTTATTTCTTACTCTTAATGCTTCCCTCGATATGTTCAATTAGTTTAGGACTGAGATACTTTTATGGTGACATATGTCAAAAATGTTACAATTACAACAAAAAGGATGTTTCCATACCATGTTTTTGAAGATGATGCATCAGGAAATATTCTACTTTAATAAAATAAAGGGTTTTGATTACACCATAATGTGGAAACCTCGAGGGCATTTCCTTGTCGTTACATAAATCCTCATATTTCTCTTACACTGTGAAGTAACAGGGAAATAAAACTGTTATATAACACAGTGTATGATCTGTCGAGAAAACACAAAGTAACTTGAAGGCACTCAGAGAACAGAGAACATCCGCCAAAGCCAATAGCCCAGTCCTTTACAAAATGCATATTTGCTAGCGCAACAACTACATATGTCTGGATTGACTACAGAACTATTAGGATTTCAGTATATCAGATGTGTTTGTGCCTTTAGATGAAGTCTCATTATCTCAGCTTTATTATGTACTTCTGAATAGGAAATATTTTCACACTTACAGTACACTCACACTCGTATAGTCCTACTGTAGCCTGGTGAACCAGGGGAACAGAGTTCAATGGTGTTATGTGGGTTATAATCTTATGTAATTGCTGGTGGGATTTTTTCAGTGATAGCATTCCTCTCTATTTAATGGCATTGTCACTTTAAGAGTAGTACATCGGACGGATCGCGCGAGAGGGTTTCCGACAGGTGTCAGGGAAAATAATTCCTTCCCAAATAATACGGAGTCAAACAGATGTGATGAATCATTCTTTAATGTAACATGGCCACGGAGAGAACGTACGGTTACTCTCCCGAACTCAGCATTTCCTCTCCTTAGGGGGCTTTCACACCTACCTCGTTTGGTCCGGACTTTCGGACTTTTCAGTTTGGTCCGAACCAAAATTGCAGGTGTGAAGCGTCTCGGGAACGAGACACTGCGTCGGTGAAGACACTATGGGAACACCTCTAGGCGTGGCAGGGCTGAATTATGAATGAAACTACTCCAATCCTGTTGGCGTTGCTCGAACGATAGCGCGTTTGCATGTGTTGACTGAACTCGGGTTTATCAACTGAAAAAAGGCAGGTGTGCAGGTGTGGAGTAAAGAAATGGCCTAGTTACTGTGTCTTTTGAGTTTGAAAGAAACTGTCTTCTTTAAGCTAAGTTGAAACATGGACATAATCAACTAATTATTAGGGTTGAGCAAGTACTCGGTTGAAACGAGTATCTGGTACAGACTCATCAGTATCATAAGAGTGAAATGTGTCAATATTTGTTTTCTAATAAACTATAATTATAAGAACTTTTTTTTTAAATCGTTTTCTTGTAATCAAAAACGTTCTTAATCTCAATTCTGAGGCTGTTCTGTAAATTGTTTTCTAATAAATATAGCAACTTCAGATCACCCCATACGTATTTCAGGCTCAAACTTCCAGTTAGTCACTCCCACGTCTAGGTTAAGCCCCTCCCGTGCCAAGTATGGATACAGATACAGACAATTTATTTGCTGAACAGATACACATAGTCGTGTATTCGCTCACCCTCCTAATTATACACTGCAGATAAGCCTTGTACTCAGATTCCAACCAAAACATAGACACTTTTGTGGTAAACAAGAAAGGACTTGTGCCACCATTGCAGGGGGTACCTGACAGTGGCTTTATAAATGTAAATTGAAACAAATTTGTAATTTAAATCCTCTTAGCTTGAAATGGACAGTAGTATTAATGTAGTTATGTTGTCTAACTTGAAACTGTGAGAATAATGCAGAAATGTATTTCGGTTAGACTAGTTAAGAGAAGATTGTCTTGCACTGATAAGGGAAAAATTTTTTTTAAAGTTTTAACGAATGAAGTTGAAACAAATTATAAAAAGTTTAATAAACCATAAAACAACAATGAGAAAACTAGAACACTGTAGTTATATCAACTTTATTAACCTTAGTTTGTGAGTTGAAACAAAGGCAATCTTCCAGTTGAGTTAACTTGCATTTTCATGACATTTCCAAGTTAAATTAAATTCAAATGTCTAATTAAAGCATCCAAAAAACTTTAAAGGCCCTTCTGTGTATTGTTTGCATGTTCTCCCCGTTACTTAGTGGGTTCTCTTCGGGTGCTCCAAGTTCCTCTCACCATCCAAAGACATGCAGGTAGGTTAATTGGTGACTCTAAATTGCCCTTAGCTGTGAATGTGAATGTGTATGGCTGTCTGTCTCTATGTATTAGCACTGTGATGAAATGGGTGTACCCCGCCTCTCGCCCAGTGTCAGCTGGGACTGGCTCCAGCACCTACCTGCAAGGTAGTGGGCAGGGATAAGCAGTTAGTTGATGGATGGATGAAAGATTGTGGTGGGATCCATTTATTACTGTGCTAATTGAAATATAAACATAAACCAGCCATAGTGGAAAGTGTACTATTTATGTATGTTTGGATGTATGTATATGCATGTTGAACTTTTATAAAGTATGTGTTTAAAATATTCTTTGTTTTCTCAGTAATCGGTTGTATCACAAAACATTTCTGCATTGTAAATGAAAAGAAAGTATCCTGGTAGCTTAGCAGATGCATACTGTGCATAGACAGAGATGTTTTACAGAGCCACGGTATAATGACTTTGGTATAGATCACTATGTCACCATGGCAGCATTGGTGACTACGGAGCGCCATATGTGGCTCAACCTCTCTTTTCTCCTGGATGTGCCCCTCTCTCCTACTGGCCAGTAGTTTAGATCCACCTGGGTACCATTGCATCTAATAATTTTTATTATTATACACATTTCTTTTTAAGACACAAACATTGCACATCAGTCAGATTCATTGTTTATTTTCATAGAATTATTCAATACAAGAATGCACAGTGAGCTTAAGTACAGTTCGAAACAGTCAACATACAGTAGAATTTATATGAATAAATACATATTTAGAGAATTATTCATTTACAACATTAATTTCATACACATATTTTGTAATTATTGTAACTAAATTAAATATAAAAGTTCTTACAGTTTTGAGCTGAGTTTCTCAGCTGAGAAACTGAGAAACTGAGAAACTAATGGTTATTTTATTGCAACATTTGCCAATACATCCACTGTCATACAAATATACAACCAGCAATACTCCAGCTTTCACTCAAGCTGATGATACACGGAGCAACTTTTAGAGCAATGGTGCTGGGCAATGTTGTCATCAATGGTAATGACTAAAGATTACTACCGTAATCCACTTCCCCCACTACTCCACCACCCGCCCCGCCACTATCAGTTCAAAACATAGTCAGACTTGCCACCAGCAACATTGCCCAGCAACATTGCTCAAAAAGTTTCCCGTGTATCATCAACTTCAGTTTTTCTCACATTGTTCGAAAAGTGTCCCTGAGATTGTCAAATGGAAATGGGGGAGCTGAAGAATCCGATCTTGGAGGGAACCCGGCATGAAGAGGCACTCTGAAGTAAAGAAATGAGGTATGAGACAATCACACCATAGTGTTTTTCACTCTGTCAAAGATCTGTCGGACTTTCACTGCAGGGACACACCCTTCCCTCACAATGGTGATGGTACCTGTGGAAAGAAAAAGATAGGCTTGAGTTTGAAAGTGCCTGTTAAAACACACAAAAAAGAGAGAATGTAGTGGGAATATTTTTGCCTTTTACCTTCATCAATCTTCAAGCAGTTGACCACGGTAGAAGCAACAACTTCATTTGAGTTCCCGTCACACAGCATGCCTTGGATCTTGTTTCCCAGTCGACTGTGTCAAAACAGAGTGATTGTGCATTTAGTTGGCATCCATTAGGAATATATTGTAATAGACAATAAATGACTTTGTTACTCTGCTTCACAAGACACACTGAGATTAATCTGCTATAAAAGGACATTTAATATTGTCGGATCATTCTGCTACATTACAAGAAGTTTATAAATGTCTAAACTGAAGCATGACATGGCATGGAGTGGGTCGGAGGAATAACAGGAAAAATGAGGACTTGAGTATGGAAGGAGTTCTGTGAAGAGACACTTACTTGATGACCATGCTGTGGTGGGTGCTGTCTGGCTCTCCGCTGGGATTAGCTGAGGTAATAGCAAGGGGTCCAGTGATGTCACAAAGGTGGCCGGTCACAGTGTGGTCAGGGACGCGGATCATGATGCTGTCTTTGGTACCAACACGGTCATAAGCTGGTCCCACTCCTACACAAGACAAGTTACTGATACTGATCATTGATATTTATTTAAGACAGGCTGAATTAGTTGTAAATTGAATCCAGTGAAACAACATTTGAACGGCTATTAACAGTTTACCTAGTTTGAACAGCCAGTCTCCTTTGCTGACAATGCAGCTGATGCCTCCTGGATACACATTCCTCATAAACTCCCAGAGCAAAGGACTGAAGGGAGGCTTGGCTGCCACCAGCTGCTCAACATTAGAGATGCAAATACAGATGGGTTTCTGTGCTGGTCTGTCCTGAATGAGGTAACATAAAACAGGTTCATGAGCATGATCTGTGTCATATACACTTCAAAATGACATCAACTACCAGCCTTTCATTCTTACTTTGATGTTGTAGATTTTCTCTATAGCTTGAGGATTCTTGCACGAGGCAGCCAGGGCATACACGGTGTCTGTGGGAATACCACATACTCCGCCTTCCTCCAGAAGGCGAGCAATCTTCAAGAGACCACTGGTGAGTCGCGAATTGGCCACAGGACAGGGTAGCTCTGGAGCAGACTCCTGCTTCACTTCCTCCTGAGACAAGCCACATTTTCATAAAATGAACAGGATAGAATTTAACAGACCACTAAAGAACTGGCAAAGGATTAAAAAAGGAGTCTCTTAATTAGTTACCTTTATTAAGGGAGAGCCCATAGGCAGCAGTCTCTGTGAGAAGATGCAGTTCACCAGTGAAGCCAGAGCTCCATATATGCAAATTGTTGAAAGTAGTGCAAGCATGGCCACTGTAAAGAATATGTTTCAATAATTAGATGGATTTCTTTTACAGAGATGACTATTTTAATTTAAACCTATTTATAGATTTAAAAACATGTTCAGAATGAGGCTTCATCTATACTCACTTTCTAATCCATATGGAAGTCGACGCAGAGTGGAAAGGAGGAAACAGACCAGAACAACCTCCATGACTACTGTTAGAAACAGCAAAACCAGGTTCCTATAGGCAGCTGGCATAAACAATGGAAGAATGAAAACAAGAGCAAAAAGAAACAAACTAATTCATTATTTTCTTTTAAATAACCATCATTAACCTTACCTATTAGCATAAGAAATGCATTAATGACAAGGAGAGCAATGGCGCCTGCTGCAAAACCGTAGGCTGCTTCTGTGGGAAGCTGAAGGAGGTTACCTAGAAAAAAACAACAACTTGGGATCAAAATGTTGTGTTTTTCAGTAAGAACAATTTCTCCATTTAAACATGTTTGCATTGACATACCTGCAAACCTAAACCAGGTCCAGGTTGCCCATACTGCTACATAGATGGATGAGATGACTGACCCAAAACGGCCACCTCCTGTGACTTGCAGCCGACTGACATAGGTCTGGATGATGGCTCCAGAGATGAGGACCCAAGGGACAGTCAGATGAAGGAAGGCAGGATTCATACTGGATAAACTTTCATGAAGAGCGGAGAGAGCTGCAACCCCATTTGAAAGGTAGAACAAGGCATCTGAAGCCTGGTCAGTTTGTGGCAGAGCCCCCTGCTCTCCCTGCCTGGCCCTGCAGCATTTCAAAGCCTTCTTCAACTGGTCAGTGGAGATGGGCTGTGGTCCTACAGGGATTAGAGACTTCTCTGCTATGGTGTTGATAAGACGTGCAAAGGTACCGTATAGGGAGGTTGCAGTGAACAGAGAACAAGCTACACCAAAGAAGATGTAGTATCCCTGGAGAGGGATCTGGGGGATTGTTGAGACTGTGAGCAGGACAAACAGCATGTTGTGGATCAGTTCCAGGACGTCTGTGTTCAGGCTTCCCACGCAGAGCACCAAACCTGCCATCACAAAGAACCAATTTCCCACCATTTCTTCCCTCCCTGACACCACTTTACTGCCTTCCACAACCAGATCAGATGCCACAAACTCATCCCAAGCCTTGATCAGCCAATATGTGGCATGAAGACCAAACTTAGTTGTGTGGTAGCAATCTTGACGAAGATGCGCGTAGTAGCTGGAGAAGAGCTGGGCGACTGTGATGATTGAGACCCATGCAGCTCCTACGCCAAATGACTTTATGTACCCAAAGCTGTAGAAAGCAAATATGAAGGGGGCAACAGTGTCACAGAAGAAACCCAAAGCCATGGGCTCTGCGTATTTTGTGTTTTTCTTCTTCTCTTGGCCAATGCTCTGGGCGCTTGCAGAGTTGGTGGTCCCTAGCAGGAGAACATTGAAGAGGGGGGTACCAAAGCCTTTGAGGACCAGACGTTGAGTCAGACCTTTGATAAGAAGGGCAGCTGAACCATAGATGGCAAAAATCAGAATGAGCAATTCCAGAACACCAGAGACCACGAGAGCCCAGGAGCTTGCTACCAGACCTACTGCTTCAAAAATTAAAGTGGCTGTGATGGCCCCAAAGACAAAAGGCATGATGTAGTTGACTGTGGCAGAGCAGAAGGCTAGGAGAAAGGACAGAAGAATATAGGGGACCAGACCAGCGATGGCTGTCTCTTTTATGGACTCTGTGGTGGCATTCAAAGATATGTTGCTCATCGTGTCAGTGGACAGAGACAAATTACTCATCATTTGATGTGTTATAGATGTTGTTGTAGGAGTTTCAGCTAAGGCACCAAAATAGATTCGGGTGGCACCATAACTACCCCAAAGAGCAGCATACCCAATGAAGGCAGTGCCACTCAGATGATCGTATTTTCTAAATGAAAGCAGCCCGGCCACCAGTTGGCATATACCACCAATCAGGATAAGATGAACACCTATAAAATATATGGAACTGAAATTACTAAAATTATTTACAATACATTTGATTATATAATTCTACCAGATTTTGAATTTTTTTTACCTGCAAGTATGTTCTCCACTCCTACTGGCGCATTGCCCGTGTGTGCTGTATTGAAGTTCTGTAGAAGTACAAGGAATGCACTGATCCCATTAGATAACATGCCTAAAACTCCTGGTTCACCATAGAAACTGGCTGGAAACCCATGTGATGATGACATAGTGTCTTTGTTGTCGAACTGTAGTTTCACTGAAACAATGAAACAAATGACTCAGACAACATATCCATAAATGTATATAATCTGTACATTTTCTATTAATTAAGTATAATTTGCAATGTCAAATCACTCATAATACAAATTATGGTGAAAATGTATAAAACTGGAATAGAATTATTAGTAGGCCATCACTGTGTTGCCAAAATATGAATGAAATTCATCATCCGTTGTTTGCGGTTGGATTCTATTAAAAGATATAGACAGAGACAAATTGGAAAGTTCTACTCTCTAAACCTCCTTTCTGAAACCTGAGAGTCTTTGGCCCTGCCCATCAAAAGAGGCTGCTCTACTGATGTTGTGTGAGAGCAGCAAGAGACACACCAGAGTGTTTATTTTTAGCATTCCTACTCAAATGACAAAAAAAAAAACAGCAGGTGTCCACATAAGGAAATAATTATTTTACCCATAACTAACAGACTGATATTTAGTGATATCTACCAAAACACAGGAAATGTTTGTGATTTTGTCAGTTACATATTTTCAGAGTTGTATTTTGGTATTCTTTCTTAATCTCATAAAGAACTTTACATTGTAGTATTTTTTTGTCCTGACAAGTGAGTATGTGAAAAGCATGTTATCACCATGAATTTATAATGCAGCCTTTTAAATGGAACATAATAAAGTCTTTGTGTTAACCAGTAATAAAGCAAGTGAAAATAAAGTCATACCTGGTAAGACGCTCAGACAGAGGAACTGTTGAGTTGTTCTGAATCTGAAGCAGGAAAGAAAGTTTGTCATAAATAAGGCTTGAGTTGTAGGTGTAGGAGGAGTTCATGAAAATTTCCCCCACACTATCCTACAGTCAGCAACCTGAGAGGTGACATCACTGCCCCTCACTTTGGACAATAAACTACCAATTGTTTCTCCTCCCTTTTCTGAGGATGGAGATGCTGGTAATGACGATGATGGAAATTCCTCCACTTAATCTGATATGCTATGGATATGACAGTGCTTCCCTGTTCCTCCCAGGCCAGTCAGGTGAGTCCTGGACTATATAAGGCAGGTGCCCTCTCAACCTCAAAAGCATCAACATCCTTCACAACCTGTTGACTGCAAACCCACTGCATCAAGAGAAAAAAAGAAGAGCATAGCGAGAGAATACAGCAGACTCAAGCCATGATCTCCACATTGAAGGTAAAGATTTGAAGATATTTTTGCAGGTCTATTTCTGTTAGATGAATATGTACCCCACACTGTAATAAATATTTTTCATGCTTGAGTGACTCAAGTAGCTTGCTTTCTTAACTTTATCCAATCTAGTGTAGCAGATTATACATACTGTACCACACCTGTTAAAGCAACACCTCAACAGCACAATGGCTCTTTCAAAAGAGGCAGACAAGCTGAGTAATATTCATTATAGTGATGTGAATGTCCACCAAAAGGCTGATTTAATTAGATCTGAGTCTGTCAAAGATCACTGTGCATAACCAAAGCCTGTAATGGATATGAGATGTCAAAAAAATAAATAAATGTCACACTTAGCGGTTTACATGTGTCAATAAAGACATTCTGCACTCTATGTCCTGCAGAAAACCATTAGACCAGTATGGGCTGTTAGAGGGCTGCATAAGTCTGCGGTGGAAGGTAAAGGTAACTTCTGGCACACTCAGTGTTCTTTTCCAACCTAAGAAGATGTAATAGCATTCTTCCAACATTTCCCCTGTTCTTTCTGCTGACCTCTTTCCTTCTTTTTACATTCCTTGCTCTTTCCCCCTGCAGTCTTGAAGCGCCCGGCCCCTGAGGACACAGTCACAGCCAGCTATGGGAAGTTCATCAGTGAAGTAAAGCCCCAGCATTTGTCCTCCATGGCGCTCCACCGCAGCAAAAGGATGGTGTTGGACAGCATTGGAGTTGGTCTGATTGGCAGCACAACAGATGTGTTTGAACTGGCCCTGCAGCACAGCCAGGTGGGCACAGGGGAAAGAAGGTCTTTTTTTATATGAGGCAATGTAACAGATGAAAGCACTTGCTTGACCTTATGCAAACCATAGTCGTAAGTCAGTGCAATAGCTGTGTGTGGACAGATGAGTTAAAAAAATCACAGGTTATGATTATGTTGAACTGTGTCATAAAACGTAGGAACAGGCAGGGTTTTTTATTGACTGAGGAACTTTTCCTCCAAATTTCTGTGTTTCACATATGACTTACAAAGAAGTATATTCAGCTTGATATCTTGATATCTGATTTTGATATGCGAGAGCTTTTTAAAGTGAAATTCGCTTTATATGTATATGTGTTATATGTGATGACACAATCTGTGACTATACTATACTATACTATGTTGATATAAATATGTCCTTGTGACAACACCCTGTGTTTACCTGTCTTCGTCTTTTTCCTTTCAGCACATGTATGCTCCTGATGACATCAGCTCTGTTTACGGACGCAAAGGCACAAGGCTCTCCCCGGCACTGGCAGCTTTTGTCAATGGAGTAGCAGTGAGTATAAATACAGATGGGTCACCATTGTCCACAGTACACCACACAATTTCAGACGCACTAAACCCATTACCAAAACCGAACAACAGCTATATTATACTCAGCTGTGGTACCGTCTGGGCAGCCAACCGCAAGAAGGGTGGATGAAAATACTGAATTGAATAAACATTGACCCTCTGCAGACATGGCCTTCATTTTTAAAGAAGTCATCAGGTTGTAAAACTAATTTCTGCAGCCTGCCTCCAGCGGTTTAAGCCTGTTATGGCAATGAAATGCATTTTCCAATACACAGAGAAAGGAGATATGTGTAAAGGGCTAAATTATAGCTAAATATAAAAATAGTGTACAGCTAGCTACTGTGTTATTTCACAAAGCACTCTAAAGTCATGTTCTTGGCAAATTGTATCAAAAATCATCTAATTGCTTTAAATATTATGGTACTCTCATAATACTTTTTGCTATTATTCACAACCATTTGATTGTTAAAAATGTGTTGTTTGTTGTTTTTTTGCTGCAGACTCACTCCATGGACTTTGATGATACATGGCACCCTGCCACTCATCCCTCAGGAGCAGTCCTTCCTGCTGTGTTAGCACTCAGTGACGTGATGCCTGCTAACAGCAAACCTACTGGCCTGGACCTCCTGCTGGCATTTAACGTCGGCATTGAGATCCAGGGCCGACTGATGAGGTTCTCTAATGAGGCCCACAACATCCCCAAGAGGTGAGCTCCTCAGAGCACCAGTCAAATTGGACGCATACTGCAATTTAAAGGCTAACAACATTGCAGTAGGTTTGCACTTTACTTGGTCTCCCTAAGTGATCACTTTACTGATGTAAAGCTAGATCCTTGTTAAAGGGTGTTTATTTGTATTCTACACGGAGAACAAGTATCCACATGAGTCTAAAGAGATCCATATTTGACTCTTGCTGATCTCTGCAGAGTGGTTCACAAGGACGCAGGTGCAGCATAATGTGCCGTCTCTTAGTGGTGTCAATGAGCTGTGAAAGGAGTGTTATTATGTTCATCTCGGGGACAGCAGAGGCTCTGTGGGTAGCGTTAGCACAATTAGCAATGTGAAGGATACTGAAAGACCAGATTCCATTTGTGGAGTGTTTACACAAAGTCAAATTACTCACCACATTATTAGCTTGTTTATCAAACACTGAAATTACTAAAAAAAATAAACAAAACTAAAAAAATTATTTTAACACCCCAGAAATAAGCTGTGTCTGTAAGAATGTGGAGAGTCTTGAGAAAAGAGTAGCTGTTTGTACAAAGAGACACACAGGAGCTCTGCAATTACCATAATGATGATAGCACACATATGATATGCTCATTTAGGGTAAATAATTCCAAAACACCTGACAAGTCTTTCTGTCTGTCTCCTTCTTTGTGTCTTATCACCAGGTTTCACCCTCCCAGTGTGGTGGGGACCATGGGAAGTGCAGCCGCCTGTGCTCGCCTCTTGTCCTTGGATCACACCCAGTGCAGTCATGCCTTGGCTATAGCTGCTTCTCTATCTGGAGCCCCTATGGCTAATGCTGCCACTCAATCTAAACCCCTCCACATTGGTAATGCCTCACGCTTAGGGCTGGAGGCTGCTCTACTGGCCTCCCGAGGCCTAGAGGCGAGTCCTCTGGTCCTGGATGCTGTTCCTGGGGTGGCTGGATTCAGTGCTTTTTATGAAGACTATGTGCCGCAGCCTTTAGAATCACCCAATGATGATAACCATATGTTCCTGCTAGAGGAGCAAGACATAGCCTTCAAGCGCTTCCCCGCCCATCTGGGGATGCACTGGGTGGCAGATGCTGCAGCCTCGGTCCATAAACTTCTTGTTGGGCTTGGCCCTGGCACTGTCTCCCCAGCTCAAGTTCAGGACATCCTGCTGAGGGTCCCCAAATCGAAGTACATCAACAGGCCTTTCCCTGACTCGGAGCACGAGGCACGCCACTCCTTCCAGTTCAATGCTTGCAGTGCTCTCCTGGATGGCGAGGTGACTGTGCAGTCCTTCACACCCGCTGCCATGAGGCGCCCTGACCTGCTCGCTCTGCTGAGCTGTGTTCAAGTGGAGCATCCCCAGGACAACCCGGCTAATTTCAACAGCATGTACGGCGAAATCCAGGTGTCACTTGTCGGGGGAGACATTCTGAAGGGACGCTGTGACACTTTCTATGGTCACTGGCGCAACCCGCTATCGAATGAGAGCCTGAGGAAGAAGTTCAGAAACAATGCAGGGGCGGTGCTTTCCTCTGAGAAGGTTGAGAGGCTGATTGATGTGGTGGAAGAGCTGGACAGACTTGAGGACTGCGGGTTCCTTCTCTCACAGCTGCAATGAACACTCAACATTACATACATAATAATAGCAAAACAGAAGTATATTAAAAGACTGTTTACCTAAATATTTACAGTAAAATGTACTTAAAATTTTCCAAATCAATGCCCTTTGTAAAAGTGTTACATGAAAAGCAGCTAGGCAACACTGTACACTACAACTGTTTCCATATACGTGTCTCTTTACCCAGTACTGACAAATACCGAAATATCTATTGAGCCATGTCAGAACAGATGTATCTAATGTATTTATTGTATTATTTAATTTTGTTTTACATCATTAGGAAATCAATATGACTTGTAAAATATGATGCAAAGGCAAAAGGGAAGATTTATGTACTGAATACTTCATAATATCAGACATTATACATATAAGTACTGTACTGTGTTTCTTGTGCCAAATAATGGATCAAATAAATGTTCATTTAAACAATGTAAATGCCTGATGCTTGTAAACATTTGCACGCAATAGCATTTATTCTTTGATATTCAATACACAAATGTAGCATTTCTGTTGTTGTGTGTTTTTGTTTGAATAAAACTACTCAAAAACACAGTCTGAGACATTAAATTGATAACAGAAGAAAATGGTTTGAGAAAATTTAAATGTGTTCACTTTGGCCCAGACCCACATGTCTTCCTGTGAGTACTTAACCACACTTGTTTTAACACACATTCAGAATGAAAACAAACCAAAGAGAAAGAGAAAATACAACATACTATTGTTTCCCTAGGATAAAGGATTCTATAGAGAAAATTAGTGATTACTGAGGTCACAAAGTGCAGAACATTACTCCGTCATTAGATTAATCACTGCCAACATTTTAAAAGTAGGACAAACATTCTTGTGTCTGCAACTGAAAGAAGCAGGCAATTTACAGAGTAAGAAAAGTCAATGAGCAACCACAAAAGTGCTTTCCTTTCGTGTGTACATTTGGAGTGCAAAGAAAAATAAGGCACCAAGCTTCTTAAATGTGAAAAGAGCTGTTTTCCTCATTCCGGCCGGTCCTTGAGTGAATGTGTGGCAATAAGTCTGCACAGGAGGAAATGGGCGCCTGTCTTGTTGACACGGGGGCTTTGTTTCACGCCACTGCCCAGCTCAGTACAGAATGTCTCACAGGGAAACCAACAATTCTTCACCTTGTCTTGGGAGAACTGTGTCAAATCCACAAAGAAATGCTGTCTTGGCAAAGTGTTAAGAAAGTTTAATAATGAACTAAAGAATAAAGAAATATTATGTATTAAAAGGAGTTGTGGGTATTTCCAAAAGAATAAGTAATAAGGTAGCCCTACTAGTTTCATAATAAAACTGTAGAACCTGCTCTGTTTGACGTCAACTTTGGTCTCATCTTGTGCATTATTTTATACAGTATTCTCTGTAATTAAACTTTGAATTGATGGACCCACAATTATGGTCACCAGGGTAAAAGAGCTTCTTCGTTGGTGGAGCTGCGTATCGGCAGATGATATTCAACTAACTGTATAACATCGTGCAAGTACTGTGCGTACATCAAACAATGTGGGACATTGTGTTTTTACCAGAAATATTTAACTTAACATTACCAACTATTGTGCTCTGTTGGAAAAAGGTAGGTTTTGTATAAAAACAGAAATAGATCAACTGTGTCCACAACTTTTAGACGAACAAAAAAAGGTCAGCACAAAGTTCTTAGTGTTCACAGTAGACACAAGTAGAGATTGTCCTGTGGTTAGTATTTTGTGCTCAGTGTTCTTCCATAAAGCAACACTGATTGCAGCTAGCACAACAGATGAGTGAGACTAAACTTCTAGAGTTATCTTAAAGTCATTTAGACTATAGACTATTTGGGACTCATTGGTCACTTTTTTACTTTCTTGGTGAGACAACAAAATTTTCCACAAGGGTCCACAGATTAGGTTACAACTACTGTATGTCCTACATGTGTTCTGAATTACCAGTGCAGAGAGCTTAAGAGCAAATGCGTACAGAAAACATTTAGGCCCAAGTTTTGTTCCTTATACAGCTGAGAGATGGGAGGTTAATCAAAGGGGATCAAAGGGAATAATGCCATCACTGACTGATGTTGTTGCAACTAACAAAAAATAAGGAATAGGTTATAGAGACACATTGGAGGATAAGGAAGTGTTGTCACTGTACAGCATGGAAATAGAAACATACACAACAGTAAGGAAAGATTGACACTGAAAAACACTGCAATAAAATGCTTTCAATAGACAAAACAGGTCAGATGAATGTAACATAATGTAACGATGAGCTGTCCTAAACATAAAACACAAGGAAGGATGAGGAAATAATGTAAAGAAGCAATACATACACCACAGGGACTAAAATTTGGTAACACAGCACAGTATACAAAATTGTGTTACAAAGGAACGAGTGAGGAACTAATATCTATGTATTGCATTGAGTTTTTACTGGTGAATTTAAACTCTGTAGCTACTTCTCATAATAATTTTGTAATTAGAGATTACTTAGTAAGTAGTAGTAGTATGATGTGTCACTTTACTTGAGGGGCCACAAAAAAGTCATTAATGATTAAATAGCTTAACTGTTATAATTGCTTTGTGCTGCTCAGCAGCTGGTTAAGAGTTAACCAGGAACAACTACCAGTAATCATTATCTGATGATTCATTAATACAGGATCTCCCAGTCAGATCTCTGATAAATCAACATTATCTACTATGTAGACTTCCATTCGGAGTTATTCACTAACTCAGATGTGGTAGCCAGGCAATGGGAAAAAGTAATGTTTATATAGGAATAATTATGAGGACTGATAACATAATTACATACACCAATAATATGTTTGATAACTGGGAAAGTTTTCTTGTGTGCACTTGCTGTATTGTTGTGTTTTATTGTTGTGTTTTTTTCCCATGGTAAATATAGCGACAATGACAAAAGGCCCTGAGCAGTTAAAAATATCCCCTTAGCTGTGATAGTGTTTCCTATCCTGGAGACTTCTGTATTTGGGCAAACTCAACAACAAAAGAGGAAATTCAACCACAATTGATTAGGGTTAGGATGAATTACAGGTGTACAGTTTTCATATTGTCTCCACCAACAACAGAGGAGATGACACAATAGTAACGCAACTTCAGATGTCTAAAGATGGAGTTTCCACACAACAATGACTGAAAAGATTGCTTTTGATGCGTGCCAAAAAGGCCTAGTGTTAAGGTTTACAGTCAGAAAACAGGGAAATAATGGCCATTTCCTTCTCCTCACTAAAGGCATCCCACCTTCCTCTAATTTATAATGTATACTGTATCTCACACAGGCTTCAGTGAAATAATAACCAGGTCTGTGGTTTCACCTTGTCACTGAACAGATCACAAACAAAGGTGTGACTGTGCTTTGATGATGAGTGGGTGAGAGTAGGTAGCTCTATTGTGCGTCTCATTTCAACATTCAGGAAAAATTATGAATGGGTGAAACTGTGATCTGAAGATGAGAATAGTCAGTACTGAGAAAATACCTGGTTGTGGGGGTTAGTTATTGGGCTACATTGATTGGCCATGCTCAGTAGATTAAGTATGTGGAGATTACTATGTCTTTGTACTGTGTCTCTCTATGTCTCTGCACTTAACGCAATGTGTCCTAGAAGCAGGATGTTTAAAGAAACATTCAAGATTGTAGAATTAATGAACACACAAGCCAGATTTCACATATTTACACAAACACATGCTCAATCATCCTGTTCAGTTCATACAGTGACTGATAACTGATGTGCAAAAGCTAATCCTTTCCAGCAAACTCTCCATTTTATTATAACTAACAGTAACACATGCAAACTCCATATATATACACTCACCGGCCACTTTAATAGGTACACCTGTTCAGTTGCTTGCTAACACAAATTGCTAATCCGCCAATGGCAGCAACTATGCATTTAGTCATGTATGTATGTCAAGACAACTTTCTGAAGTTCAAATCGAGCATCAGAATGAGGAAAAAAGAGGGTTTAAGTGACTTTGAACGTGGGAGTTGTTGGTGCCTGACTGGCTGGTCTGAGTATTTCAGAAACCGCTGATCTACTCGGATTTTCACCCACAACCATCTCTAGGGTTTACAGGAAATGGCCCGAAAAAGAAAAATATCCAGTGAGCGGCAGCTGTGTGGATGAAAATGCCTTGTTGGTGTCAGAGGTCAGAAGAGATTGGGCAGACTGGTTTAAGATGACAACAGTCAACAGCAAGGCAACAGTAACTCAAATAACCACTCGTTACAACCAAGGTATGCAGAATAGCATCTCTGAACACAAAAACATTGAACCTTGAAGCAGATGGGCTGCAGCAGCAGGAGACCACACCAGGTGGCACTCCTGTCAGCTAAGAACAGGAAACTGAGGCTCTCAAACTGGTTTCTTACATTACATTTATTGATTTAGCTTTTATCCAAAGCGACTTACAATTGCTATTACAAGTGTCTTGCTCAGGGACACATTAGTCTGTCAAAGTGGATTTGAACCTGAGTCTCTCACACCAAAGGCATGTCTCTGAGGAATGTTTCTAACAGCTTGTTGAAAGTATGCCACAAAGAATTAAGGCGGTTCTGAAGGCAAAAGGGGGTACAATCTGGTACTAGCAAGGTGTACCTAATAAAGTGGGTAGTGAGTGTGTATATATTAGAGAAATTCAATGGGTACTATGTGTAAATGAGTGAAAAATGTAGCCTCTGCATCTAGTACAAAACAACTTTAATAAGTACGAAGAAGGTATTTTTAACTGTTCTGACGTACAAATTAGAAGTATGTTTATGAGTTTTATCTTCAATTAACTGACATTTCTGGCTTTTTTTTTTTTCAGTTAAACTGATGAGCAATTGCAATGAGCATTTTCTTTATTCAAATGGGCTCTCTTATATTAAAAAAAACTGCCATAAAATGAAATACTGCAACTTAACAGCCACATAATGGCAAAGGCTAATATCATTTAAAGAGTTACGTAAAAAACAGAAATACAGAGCAATCGGTACATGCAAGAAACTTTTATTTTCAGTTGTAAAATCAATGATTCAGTTCAGTTCTTTGCACAAATTTAAAAAAAAATCTTTTTAAGTACTTATTTGATCACATACTTTAAAATCTTCAGTTGATGACTTCTTATTCTGAATTATGAGTGCTAAAACAGCCTTTTCTACGCATAATTAAAACAGTAACCATTAATCAGCAAAACAACTCAGGAACAGTGTCCGCGCAGCCAGCTGATGTTATGTCACTTTGGTCTCAAGAACTTCATAGTTAGTGCAGTGGTTTGGAAATATTTATATGCATTCCCAAACAAGACCAAAGAAGTGTCAAGAAGATCGTGTTGACTGGTTATAGTTTGACACTTCGATGAGATTGTGGTCTGGATCTCTGAAGTAAAGAGAGATGATGGTCCCCACAGCTCCACTCCTCTCCACTGGACCCTCCTCAATCTCAACCCCACATACCTGTAGAGGAGAAGAGACGAAACTGACACTGAGCATTTCAGTAACACCTTAATCCCAAAACGGTAATGAAATGTGACATACAAAGTCGACTAGAGATCAAATGGTTTTAAAAAGCAGCCATCTTAAAAGATTAAGATGGGTGAAAGACCTTCAGATGTGCAGCTACTGTAGCCAGAGGGGTTTTGGTGATGAGGCACAGGTCTGCAGAGCCTGAGGTGGGATGCTTGGCTTTGGGCTCAAACTCCTTACCCAGCTGGTGAAGGTTAAACTTCTGCTGCCCAAAACCCAGCGCCTTACGGTTTCCCTTGAAAAATGCAGATAAGGAATATGTGGGTGAGAGGATCCCTCATAACTGACTGAGAGTGGCGCTACCAGCCGACAACTAATCAAAGCCTGCCACCTAGTGGATATTCTCTCAAACCAAGTATTCACATTTCCTGATCCCTGTGTTAATAATGTACATATGGTGATAATATTACTGACATTATTAAATAATTCATCTGTGAACTTGTCTCTGATGAATTATTAATTGTAATCTACAACTAATTATGATCATGCATTTGATGTACAAAGCACCATGCATACCTTGAAAGTGATGACCTCCATGCCAAGGACTGAGGTGTAAAAGTTGACGGTGTCTGGCACACTTTTCACTGTTAGTACCAAATGGTCCAGATGGCTCACTTCAACAGGGCAGGTTGTTTTGTATTTGGCAAATCCAAGTGTTTGGATAGAGACAGTCTACAAGACATAAAACAAACATTCCAAGTAACGTCATTTTAAAAAAACATTAACTGAAGGTATTGAAATTGAATTCAGCATCGACAGCGCCGCAGCATGGTGAATGTAGGCCTAGTGCATCTGATCCTGTAAGTAGTAGTAGGCTATCTGAAAGGTGCCATATCTCTGTAGTTATGTCGATTAACAAAACGTTGACGTTCCCTGGCAAAACTTAAGCCAACGAGCTGCTAATAACCCCAGACCGTGATCGTAACGTTTAGTTCACGTGAGCCCATTTTTCCCAAGTCTTCAATTTAGCAGCCAGTTTTAAGGTTACGATTCTTCTACCTAAAAGTCCAAACTGCCGTTGCATTTGGGCAGTCCTCATAAAGTGGAAATAACGTTACTATTAACGTAAGTTCACTTAGCAGGTCATTTACCTTGAAACAGGTCCTGGGAAAGTGCGACAAACGACTCCCAACGGTCCGAAGCGCCATCCTTGCAGTCTACTTCCTTGTGTATGAACCTCCCAGGACTGTCAACTTAACGTTAGCGGCAAACTCGTTTCAGTTGAGCTAAAGACTACCGTTTTTAAAATAAAACTTAGTGTCTCCCAGACTACACCCATGTCTCCTCCTGCTGCTTAAACGTTGCAGCTGAAGGTCATTCTTGTTTGAGACCTCGTCAAAACCTGCTATTCTGGCAAAGAGCATACACGATTTTGACCAATCCTACCAGTAGGGGTGCTAGTAACAACACTTAACTGAACTGTTTCCCTTTATATACAGTCCATGATTTTTTCCAAGTGCAAGTGTTAGTGGCCAAATGAATCACACATTATTACCATAGCGTGTATAAAAAGATTACACATATTTTTATGTAATATAAAGCCCGATGGGTGTGAGCTTTAACACTGATATAACTGATGGGAAGGAAACTCCAACCACCCTGTACTTGCAACTCACACCAGCTTTACAGGGACATTGTCATAAACAAAGTCCAAATGAACTGGTAGGTAAAACATCAGCGAACAATCAGATTAAAGCAAACATGGAAATAAAAGTATACTTAGACTGTTTAATATATAAGGTAGAAGAAATAACTAATAATGTGTGCATCTTAATGCAGAATATAATTACCTGACAGGACAGAGACTGTACAGGATGCATACATATGTACCTGCAATGCATTTTGAAGCATAACAACTTGTTTAATTCAGCGGTTAGTTTCATTTAATACCCAGTTAACATACTGCACTGGGTGGGTCACAGAACAAGGCCAAATCTAAAGCATGGCCTAAGAGGGAACATACATTTCATTTACATGTTTATAGTATTCAACAATGACAATGTCTTGCATTCAAACTTTTGTCCCACAAAGGGAAGTAATAATTGTGGCAAAGACATCAAACAGTGAAACAAGAAACATGACGGGATGGCATTGATAGTGATGCCCTTTCTTCCTCTAGCCAGTGTTTCTGTTCATCAATAGTGCTATTAAAACCTACAGAACTTCTAAATAAACTTCAACACATTTTAAAAAGGTAATAAGTCTTCATTTAAGATTTTTGCCATTAAAAGTTTTTAACAATAGCATATATTTATATCATGGTTTGTATTTCCCTACTGTCACTTTAGCATGTATTGCACACTGATATGGAGTATCTGCTCAAGAGGCAGAAAGAGGGCACTGGGGGCCAAAAGGACAAGGATGTGATTTGTTCCCCCTACACTTGGTAAATGTCTGCCAAACGGACCTTTCGATTAATAACTTAAGTTGTCACTTGTACATTAAGGTGGACCTACAGGTAAAAAGATCTCTTCTGCCTTAAGTTCACTTTACGTCAATTTCCGGTCATTTCACTCTATGCCTGTACCAACTTAGAGACCTTAATTCATCAGTTAACAATTAAAGAGTTCAATATGTTAATGGAAAAATAAAGAATCAGACCAGCAGATAATGAATGACAGGACAAAATGACGGTGAAATCATTGTTGTACATTAAAAAGTAGATGTCCTTTTACATGTGGGGAAAAAAGCATCTATATTCAAATCTGTGTCATGCCTGTTAGTATAGTATTTTTGGAGGTGGGAAAATTCACATGCCAACAACTTGTTATCAACCCAAAACCTACTACCAATATTGAGACATCCCTAATTGCTGGTACAAATGCTACTCAGATAAAGAAAATATTAAGATGCAACATGGAGGCAAAATAAACTTGCATTTTGAAAAAGTAACCTAGTTGGACTTATCATTCCCTTACTCCACAACATTCTATTCTTAAAAACAATTCAGCACACTCAATTCATGGTATATGCCACTCCAAAGTAGTTTCTTTTAGGTCGACAAAAAGGGAGAGTACAAGTCACACTGTAAACAGCAAACCAACTAATGTCCTACATCCTTTGGACATCACAATCTTTAAATAATTCTGCTGTGTACATTGATACAACCTATTTGTTTAACACCAAATTTCAGGGATGCTCTGATAGAGTTAATTGCGGCCAACACCACCCTAATCTTCATATGAGATAATTTACAATCCAAAACCAATTCACTGATACAAAGTATGATTCAAAATAATTTTTACAAGCTTATTTACAGCTAATACTTTGAATTGGTGTAACTAAGAACTGTGCCAATACCCAACTTTCTGGTATATAAAGGCGCCATTTAGGAGCGAATACGAAAGAGCAGATGTGCCTGAACTACCTGCAGGTGTGCAGAATTTATAACCAGGGGATTCTTAAGGAGATACTGCTTGACGCAATGCAACAAACTGCTTGCTCACTACCGGTTGATTCAAGCAGCATGCATTGCTTGTGCCTAACTTTGAACTGCAATAATAAATGTCTTAATAGAGACTGAGTATGTCTCAATGTCATGGGTGGAGCATCCCCAAATCAAACCTGTGACTGCATTATGATCACACTCACAAATGGTATGAAGGAAATACATTTCAATGGTGGAGACATTTCATCAAAGCCTCTTATCGACTAGGGATTTTAAGATTACTTAGGTTGAACCAAAAGGCCTGCAGTCTTTTTTGAGCTACACCACGCTCTCTCGGTTGGCCGATACCAGGACAGCTCTGCGGCAGATGGGACAAGTGGAGTTTTCAGACAGCCAGCGATCGATGCAGTGCACATGGTACTCGTGAGAGCAGGGCAGCTTACGTAGCTTGTTACCTTCTGCATACTCTGTTATACAGACACTGCAAGTCTTCAGTGCATCGCTTTCACCAAAATTGCGCATAGAGAGGTTGTCAATCTGCTCTTTGGTCAGCCCTTGGGGCTGATCCTCGTCATCATCATTTAGGAGGAAGAAGTGGGCAAGCCGCAGGAAGGGCAGTGAGCTGGGCTCCTCTAGGCTAATAGGTGGTCTAGGTCTAGCCCTGCCACCAGAGGCCGGTGGACCAGTGGCAAGGCCCTCTTCCATTTCAGTCTCAGCTGTCCTTGCTCTGACTCCAGCTGCCACAGGTGGTTCATCAACATCAGCAGCAGCAGGAGCAGCAGCAGGAGTAACATCTGGGTTGTTGAGTGTTTCAGCCAGATCCGCAGGTGTGTTGGCTCCACGGTTTGAATCTGAAGAATCAGAGTCTGAATCCATGAGGTAGCCAAGTTCACCAAAACCAGTCATAATCTGCCGAATCATAGATTGAAGAGCCATTGATGTAGCCTCTCCCAAACCTGCATCAGAGATTCTTCGGATAGGGATGCGAATTGTGCTGACATAGGTCCTCACACCAGCACGCTCAGAGCGAGAGAAAGTCCTACGAAATCCACCACGCTCGCTCTCATAAAGAAATGTGTTGTTTGAGTTCTGGGAGCGCGAGCGGGTACGGCTAGCAATGCTGTCTCTTTGGCGATATTCGCCTGGACGCACGCGACGCACTTGTAGATCAAGCATAATAGTTGGGGGACGGCGCCCTGCAGCACCCCCTTCCACCCCAGCAACTTCTCCTTCCTGAGATCCAGGGTTTGGGGCCTCCGGGACAGATTCTGCACCAGCCCTAGATGGCTGAACATCATTGTCAGCAGTGCTTTGCCTGGAAAGAACATGTTGTCGAGTCCGAGAACTGCCCTCCACTTGAGGCACAGGGGGAGCACTGGTGGCAGAGTTCGGGCCTTGCAAGCTGTGGACATGACGTAGATTAGGCAGACCATCCAGCTGATCCAAGTTGAGAGGGGAGCGGCTCCTGGCTGTCCGGGCCCTTGTCCTGCGTGGTTCTGGACTGCGGCTGCGGGCTCTCCTTTGTCCTCTGCGTGGAGAAGGAGGAAGTGGGGGTTGTACCAGCAGGGCAGCAGGTGGGCTGGGAGGTTCTCCTAAAATCTCTTGTGAAACGACCTCTTCCAGTTCAGGCTCTGGTTCCACTATGACAGCCAACTCCTCTGCAACTGGTTCTTCCACCACTTCTGTCTCCATTGGGACCTGTGGTTCAGTGTTTGCCACCACTTCTTGGCCTTCCGGAGACTCCTCCAGAGGCCGCTCCACAGGCCGCTCCACTGGCCGCTCCACAGGCCGCTCCACAGGCCGCTCCACAGGCCGCTCCACAGGCCGCTCCACAGGCCGCTCCACATGCCGCTCCACATGCTCCTCCATAGCCTGCTCCACAGGCCGCTCCACTGGCTGCTCCAAAGGCCGCTCCACTGGCTGCTCCAAAGGCCGCTCCACTGGCTGCTCCACTGGCTGCTCCACTGGCTGCTCCAAAGACCGCTCCACTGGCTGCTCCAAAGACCGCTCCACTGGCTGCTCCAAAGACCGCTCCAGAGGCTGGCCCAGAGGCTGCTCCAGAGGCTGGCCCAGAGGCTGCTCCGAAGGCTGGCCCAGAGGCTGCTCCGAAGGCTCCTCTGATGGCTCCTGCTCCCCTTCAGCAGCTGCCTGCTGTTCAGCCAAGTTGCGATTCACACTGATTTCCAGGCTGAAGCGAAAATCGCCACTATTTGGGTTGGTCTGGCTTACGGCCCGCCATGACTGGTTGCCCCGATGACCAGTTCTAGTTGTGTTGCCTGTGCGCCTCACTGTGTTCAGCCAGTCCAAGAGACTATCCCCACTGGGAGGATCATCAGAGCTTTCCGGTGGTTCTGAAAATCAGCAGAGTTAACAAGTAACAAATCATATCTGAATT
Source organism: Micropterus salmoides (assembly GCF_014851395.1). Taxonomy (NCBI): domain Eukaryota; kingdom Metazoa; phylum Chordata; class Actinopteri; order Centrarchiformes; family Centrarchidae; genus Micropterus; species Micropterus salmoides. The sequence goes on from NW_024044237.1 coordinate 15,182,168, forward strand.
TGACAGTAAATCACAGAGTCAAAAAATAATAACTAAAATAAATAAAGTAAATGGCAAGCTTACCAACTGGATCCTGTCCACTTTCAGTACTCGGGGTGTTATTCTGTTGTTCTGGACCATCTTTGATTTGCTGAAGTCTACTAAACAGCTCATCCTCTGTTACCTCACCTGAAAGAAACATTACAAAACAAAACAATAGTGCTTTATTAAAAACAACAATATTTGGCTATTCACTTATTCCTTTGTTGAAGGTTATTAAGCGTTTGGATAGTTTCAGGTAGCTGTGAGAAACTGAAACTTAACTCCCTACAATAAGAACAAGTCTTTTTTGATTTAATGCATAGAAAGGAGAAAAGTCAGCAGAGGGACACACTAACTACATATCTGGCATGTAAGGGAAAAAAGTGACAAAGTAAAAAATATTGTACTATATTGCAAAAATGCTGTAGGTGTATCAAAAAAGAAATGAACCAGTGTTAATTTTTGTACTGCATTGACCCATAGAGCTGTTTGGTTTTCTTTGAACACAGCAACAGGACAATACTGAAAACCTCCAGACTTACCAGGGCGTGCCGCTGTCCATTCAATGCCCTCTCCTTGCAGGGTGCTCCACTAAAGGATGCTCCAAACTTACATTCCCCTTCCCACTGTCCTGGGACAGAGATGGATTGGGCGTCTTCAGTAGTCCGTAGACTGTGTCGTTTCGAGTATAGTGAAAAATCCAAAACTAGCGCTAGCTACATAAGCTTTAACTTTTACTTTTCACTTGTAATTGAATTGGGCAAGTAGATATGTCTAAAGATGGAGGAGGACAAATATTTTACCAATAGGTCAAAAAAATTCAATTATGATATCATCAACTAAATTAGGATTAAAAAGTCTTGAGGCAGTTCTTTGTAGGGCTGGGTGCGGTTATAAAAATTACACCAAAAATATTTTTAAAATCTTAGATTTAAAAAATAAAACTCTATAATCAATTTATAATACTGGAGCACATTGGTTGCAGAATAATTTCTAATAAGAAATCACTTTTCTGGACCAGACATGCCTGTTCTCAAATTAGTCAAGAGACACGTTAGCTTACTTATTAGCCCTGCTGGATGAATTTCAATGTGACACAACCAACAAAAGTTTTGAGTAAGGCACCAGGTATTAATCTAATATTATGTATGAATCTTATTATATGTATTGATTTAAGTTTGTCTAAATTAGTACTTTGTCAGCCAACTTTTCAAACTTTGAAAAGGAGGAATGGAATTCAGAACGGCATACAAACTATGCATACAAAAGGTGAGCTGATAAATGACAATGAGGATTTAATTGTTAGATGAAAAGTAACAAAAAAATAGCAGAGAATCTAATTTCAAAATGACTGAATCCTATGTTACACAAGTGCTTAGTGGAATCAGTTGTTGGAACTTCATGACAGACATATGCGTGATGTGTTTTGGTATCATTTTAAGTCACTCTGAAGTAATGATACCCAGCCCTACCTACGCATCACCCAAGTTGCTCATACAAACGTCAAAGTTATTACAGTCACAGATTACTGTCACAAGATTTAAGAGTTAAGTGTAATTAAAGGTGTTGTACCTGGGGTACCCAAAAGATTGTTGTCTCTCATGAGACGATAGTCCTCATCACTGAGATTGTTGACAAACTGGTAGAAAGCCTCCTCCCTGCCCAGGCGGTCCAGTTGCCTTCTGCGCTGTGACTCTGGCTGGTCACTGCCACTCTGTTCTAAACTGTCAGACCCTTCCATTGGTTCAGAAGGGAGGGAGGTCACGGTATGTTCTCCAATCTTCAGCAAGATCCAGCTGCAGCAGCGAAGAAAAAGAATAAGATGTACATAAAGAATAGATAAATATGCCCTGTTTGTTGACTCCACATGTAATATATTTAGAATCAGAAGGAGCTTTATTGCAAAGTAGTGTTTTACATATACAAGGAATTTGCTTTGGTGTTAAGGTGCTAAAACGCAGACAGATATATAGCTGACATAAATAGATGTATAAATATATAAATATGTAATAAACAAATGCAAGTTATGAGAATAACGAGAAAAATAATACAATTGACAATATAAAAAAAATAAAAATGGAACAACAACAATTTACAATTAACAACAAATTAACAAGAAATTAGGCAGAGCACAGCAAATTTTTTTCGTTGTACATAAATATGTGCAATTAAAGTCTTTTCTATTCTAATTTGAAGATTTAAAGTATTAAGACTACTCTGATTCAGAACAGGATTTTGCAAGAGGGCTTCACTACCAGAGGGACGTGAAAATGTTTTATTTGACCCATTAAAGTATTAATGTGATTAATGTAATGGCCAAATAAGTGTTATTACGTTCAACCAGGGAAATTGCCATCAAAAGAAAATACGAGTCAAAATACAACATCACAATGCGACACACTCATTATTCGAGGAGAACACTGACCCAGTAGCTAACGTTAATGTTAGCACGGTTTATGTCCGCTGGTTCCAACGCAAACGGGCATGATAAATTAATATAAACGCAACACTAGATAGCTAGCCATTGCGTTAATAGTAACGTAAGTTACAACGCAACGTTAACTTACTTAACGGTCTATGGTTAACACACATTAGAAAATGTGGCTGTTTAATAGACGGTAAATTATCATTTTACAACACGGGGTTCTATCCCGAGATTAAGTTGAAGTTCCCGTAATACTCACAAAACAAACATTATATTAAAATATTAGATACATATAGCTGTAACTAATGTGAATAAGTTGATGGTTTGTGTATTTTAAGTCTTATGGGAAAGCAGTAATTTTATTTTGGCCAAAGTCGAGATAAAAACAAAATGGCATCATCTAGCTTAGCTTACGTTGGCTAACAAGTAGCAATATACACGGTTGCTAACACTGACAACTTCAACCACTAACGTAACTAGCTAAAAAAAAAAAGAGAGAGAAGACAAATTTGTAGTAATAACGTTATGTAATGTTTAAAGCAAAACATGAACGACTGGTCTTAAGTCGCGTAAGATAGCATTTGTATCGGGTCAAAACAAGCTTCTCAGATGAAGGAAACAACCCCGGTTATGGTGAGCTTTCACTACGCTACTAGCTAACGTTAGTTAGCTTCTATGTTAACTAGCCGAGTGGCTAACTAATGTTACATACACTTCCAACGGGATTTCTAACGTCAGCTAACGCTAACTTATGCAGTAACTTTGTGATAAGTGTCTTTACTATCATTACATTGACGTTAATACTTATTTGGAAAAGGTATCGCTGATGTTAGGAAAGCGTGAATTGGACACTTGTCTCGTTTATCGTTAGTGGACACTCATGAAAAATACACGAGCGATTTTAGTTAAAATACACTGACGACCCTGTTAGCAACACCGCAAGCTAACTAAGCAAACGACGTCAACGAATGACGTTCACAACCAGTACCGAACCTGCAAACAAGCTAAAATGAGTTAGCTCATGAAAATAAAGATAATTAGAAAGAATACACAGTCTGTCACCAAATCCTTGTTACATTACCTGTTCAGTGATGTTAGTAGCAATGTGATTGTACTACCCAGTTAGTCTTCTGATATTCTTTGAAAAACGCTTGACTGTTTAGCTAAGTGCGATTTCAGGATTCCATTTTCTTTCTTTTAGGAAGGCTACAATGATCTTCCGGAAACTGAGAAAATACGGACGCTATCCCCTGAGTTCAACCTCTCAGGTAGAAACACAGGCGCCGCAGTACACGGGCTAAATGGTTTTATCTTGCGTCTGCCAATCGTAGCAAACGAGGCGGGGATTGAGCCGTAGCAGCCTGAGAGTGGGACTGCCTGAAAGACTAGACTCAGGGCACCATAATATGCCTCGCATTTGAGAAGAGCATTAGAAAAAAAGGGTGTTTGTTTTGGACCCTGTGACACTGTTCAGCTGTAGCGTCACGGTGCGGTTGTGGATGCAAATGCTCTTACCTTTTGCAGAATTCAGGCTGCTGGAGGATTGTCTGTAGGTACATCAGTGACAAGTATAGAACATTATTTAATGGCTTAATAAAAATCATCAGTATAATGAAGCATTCAACGACCTATGTCACATCACAAATGGAAGCAACTGATGTTTTTTATAGTTACAAAATAATTTAGGTCATTAGTCATTTTTAATCCAATTTTGACTTTATTTCTTTACCAAAATTGTTTCAGTTGTCTTGTTTAACAAAAGCAATAACCTACAATGTAAATGTTAAAAATATGTTTTATAAATTTGAATTTCCACTCTAGTCTGTTGCTTTTGTGTCAGTAACTTGTATCAGTTATAACAATTAACCATTAGTAATCTAATAAAATTCAACTGAGCGCACAAAATAGTGTAGAATGTGTAGAATAGCATCACTCATTTTTGTAAACAGAAATCTGTTGCAGTTTGAAGTATCTGAAAGACAATGACATGATACATACTGTATGTAGGACATAATTATAACTGTTTAACTAAATATGGATAATTATTACATTATATTCATTTAGCTGACGCTTTTATCCAAAGCAATTACAATTGCTATATATGTCAGAGGTCACATGCCTCTGGAGCAACTAGGGGTCAAGTGTCTTTCTCAGGGACACATTAGTGGATGTGTCACTGTGGGAATCAAACACCAGAGGCATGTGACTGATCCACTGTACCATCGCCACCCCAGTATACAAACATTATAGTGGATTTTTGTTTTTCAGTTTCTTTGAACATAAATAAAAATGCAAGGAAGACATATCATCCAAGTGAAAACAAACAACAAAAGGTCAAATAGCAGAGTCAACGTCAAGGAGAATAGTATACATTTCTCTTTATCCTTAAAATTACCATTTAAAAAAGTAAAACAACTATAGATTTTTTAGAAAAAGAAGCACCACAGGGTTATAGAAGCCCTAAGACTCTTGTGTGGTTGGAGGTTGGACAGTATTGATACAGCAGCATAGCAATAGCAACCACAGCTGCAGCTATTACAGACTCATATTTGGGAAAATTATGTTATATACACAACTATCAGTAAAGCTATAGGAGACTATTGGACAGCTGCTGAAAGCCTCTTTTGTTCTAACACAAAAAATGATTTGGTACTATGTCATCTTACTGAATTTAGCACATCAGATTAGTCTGTAAAGGTTTGTATTTAAATAAGTTTTTCTTTTAGAACTAATCTGCCAGCCAAACAAAAATGTGTTTGAGTAATTGGTGTTTTTTGTGATTTGACACAATAATTAGAAGTACACGCATACAATATGAAAACATGCAGAAATAGACATGCTGATTCTTTCAAATCATTACTCTATAGTCTCCTCAGTAATGATTTGAAAAAAACACACACACAAACAAATGTCCTAATGAAAGAGTCTATGGCTGGTGAGCGCGCACTGACAAAACAACAAGGATCTCATTTAATAAACCCAGGTATACCTGAACCATTGCATTAGACACCCCATCTTATAATTTGCTCACTCCCTTATTGGCTATGGGTGACTAAAGAACAAAAACAATGTTAATACCACCTGACAATTTTGGAGGTATACATCACAGGATCTGTTTATGATCTGAGACAGTATCACCAGGGCCAATTAAGCATGCCAGAATGAGTTGCAGTGGGGACCACAGCAGCCCAGCTCAGAGTTATGGATGAGCAGTCACTCTAGCAATGGCTGACCCTGTGTGCTAATTAGATATGACATTAAAATAACATGAGCCAACACTAGACTTGTGCAGAAATTAAAATGCCTTTCGTCCAGATTCTTCCAATATAACAAATAAAGACAGACTAATTGGAATTATTAAGGTTGTATTTACACTTGCACATTTTGTGGCATTATTACTGTAGTAGTACCACAAAGATGGGGGAAGGGTATTTGCTTAACAAATACATACACTTCACTCCTGACATCTCAATAAGGTGTTTATAGTATTAAGTGTTTTCACTTGCATGCCATAACCTTTTTGTAATTATTATTTTGAATGGACCGAACTTGTTTGCAGATAAGTTAATAGTGTGGAGATTCATTTTATGTTTGCTGTTTATGCTGTAGGACTTGATTATAACAACAGGTTGGAGGTAAAAAACACAACCCAACTCTCTTCAGAAAGCAGCATTCAAAATCTTATTTTAATTTGTATATTTACTCCATAAACATTATTACAAAACTCAGCAAGTTACCAATATTACATTATCACCATACAGGCTTGATCACAAATATTTAAAACCTTTGCAACAGTTACAACAAAACAAAAAACTAAATAATACTCAAATAATTTACATGAAAATCTATAAAACAGCAAATTGTTCACAAATTATATTTTTTTTCCAAGTTTTCATTTTTTTCTTTGCTTATTTGTGTTTTGCACAGTAACACAACACTCCCACAACAAGATCATGGTCTTATTACAAAACTCCCAACAAAATGTAAATATTTTTAGTTTTCTGTTGATACTTTCATATTTTGGTTTTTAAAACCAGAAACTTGTCATTGTATATCCTTTCCACTGCCCATAGAGGCGCATAAAAGGTTACTCACACACACAAATACTTCACAGCACTTTCTAAGAAAAATATACACTTACAAAATATGTTACAAATTGGCACACAAAAAATATACAAGATTTTGTAGTGTCAAGAGTTCATTAAGATTCCTTCTGGTAACAACTCTAGACAGTATATATAAAGCTCGGTAATCTTTTAATGAAAAGAGCAAAAGTAATTCCAATCAATGTCAAAGAATCATGAAGTGAATACATCAAACATAACATTATAATATACATTCATAAAGAGGGTTAGGTACCTAATCTATTTTGCATTTATTTTTTTTGTTAACTCTGGGATAACAAAAAACCAAAAAAAAGAAAACAATTGTCAGCTTTCTTAGCACCATTAACATGAGGCAGCTCAACAGTGGCACATTTTAAAAACAAAAAGAAGTAAAAAAGAAAAAAAAACAACTATGAACTCAGAGAAGTACATTCAATTTGACAATAGGCAGAAATGAGAGAAGGCAGACTAAATGGGCTTGCAGCCCATGTGGAGCTTCCCATCAGCAGCTTGTCTTGGTCCTAACCCTGATACACTGGAGAAAAGAAACAAAGGATCATGGAAGTGAGGATAGAAAAAAAGAGACAGAGAAAGATTGATTATGATTCTTGCCATATGCAAGCAATCAATTACTATCACCTGTGCGCCAGAATTACCATATCCAGTGTGACAAGGCCTGTTTTTACATCAAGCTTCAATTTGTCCACACATCTCCATGCAGTCTCTGCATAAAAATTACATTTACTGTTCAAAAGAGAGAGAAAACATAGGCCTATTGTTTGAGTATATATTTATAAAATATACTCTTGTTACCAGTTGTAGGGGCTCTTGATTGCTCCTAAAATGAACTTATTATATAAAATCAAAAGATTTTATAACCAATTAGAAATGATTGTATGGATATTTTTAAGGTGGATTTATTTCAGGGTGGTGAGGCAGTGAATGAGCCCTAAGTACTTAATATAAATAGCCTAGGAATACACTGGATCAGATAGCACCAATACATTTTTTTTCATTTTGTGCCTTTATTTGGCCTTGATTTTCTGGTGACAATATTTTCTGCCAAAATATTGACCCATCAAAACTGAGATGACAATTAAAGACATATAAAAGAAAGTACCTTGAAAAGAAAGTTCAATTTTGACATTATGTGAAACATTAACCAAAATAATCAGACCGAATACACAGGGGTGAAACTTATTAAACTATGGCAGTGTTAAGAAATAAATTACATGGGAATGTCAAGAAAAATTACTGTTTAAATTACCATTTCAGGTAATATAGATGTAGGATTCCCACGTGGAGCTTATGCAAAGACATGCTTTCCTTCATTTACAAGATTACTGATTCCATTTGTACTGAAAACTGCTTTCACATTCACATTAAATCTAACTGCAAAATTGTAATGTTCATTCACGATTGATGTGTGCATCAGAATCTCTATGAGTAATAAACTGCCTTGAATTTCCAGTACAAAACAGCTATTCAGTGAGGCACAGCCCCAGCTGACAAATATTTCCTTGCTTACCCTCAAACATCTGCACTACACTATCCTTGGGCCAGAGAAAGCTCTCTTTTTTTCATCCTCTTCCTCTACAGTAGCCTTAAGAGAAGTTCTCCCCTTTGCCTCTCTTTTGTTACTTCTCAGTGCCAGGCGATGTTGAGGTAAATTGAATTTGGCAAACAAAATGGGGGAAACAAGGAGAATTCAGAGTCTTTCTGATTTGGTTTAGTGAGTGGTGGTGTACCACTGCCAGCTGTTGGTGCCTTTCATCAGAGAATAGAGAAAAGTCCCAAATGAAGAATTCCTGTAGTGGCAAGTCTCAGTAAGGAGTCTCCAACCCGAGCAGCCAATACTCCAATGGATAGAAAAGAGGAACAGCCAATATTCACACATATATAAGAGGTCATTTACACAGCATTGTTACTTTTGGCACATTGATTTTAAGATTATAATCATATTTTTTTGCAAATATTGCATGTCCCTGTACAACAACATTGACAAAAATACTCTGAGGGTGGAGCTTTTATGAATTTGCAAGGCGTAAAAATGTAAATTCAGATAACCAGTTCCTCTAAACTTCAGAGGAAAAAGAAATGCTTGATAAAAGGAAATGGGGAGTCATTCCAACTTTGAGGGGGGAAAAAGACAACGTCTGATATGTCATCAATACAAAATGGTCCCATCTTGTGTTTTCAAGATGTCTTGGGCTTAAATAGGGCTCATTAATTGTAGGTTTCCCTCTTGAAATGAGCCAGGCAGTGTATGAAGGACAGCAACAACAGGACATCCATATTCTGCATACAAAAACAGATGAGGAGGAGGGGTGCGTAGATGTCACTCAATGCATTTGTGTATATAGCTACATCTTTAGTGAAAAGGGGAATAAATACATAATTCAGGGGAGCAAGTTCTGCTGAGAAAATACAAAAACAAGTTCCTCAAAAAGGCGACAGAACTGTTTTCAAGGCTTATTCTTTTTTTCAGACAAAAATAAAACAAAAACGACTATAAGAAGAACAAACAAAGCAGAAACAACAAAAGCAAGAAAAATGCAGCCATGGTCGTTTCAAATCTCAATCAAGCTTGACACAATCACTCAATAGGTAGTTTGCAAAGTACAAGAAGTTTTTCATGCAGATATTAATTTCCTCTTCGGGGGTGGGGAGCGGGTGGAGGTTAAAAGGAAGTGGGAGTAGTCAGGGGGAACGTAGTACTCATGCAGCTCTGGCATAGCGTCAGTGTAGGTATGCTTGGGAGGGAGGGCTGAGCAGGTAGAGGAGGAAAGTGAGAAGGGGGTGCAACAGCAGCTGATAACAAAATATTACCTCAGTTTCTCAAAAGAGGTCATCAGTGCTATGTCCTTATTTGGGTCTCTCTCAGCTCGCTTCCCCTTCAGTGTCTCAATCCGAGGGAACTTTGCACTGGTCTTGTGGCGGTACAGCTTTTTGTGTGCAGGCCCAGGGTTAATAAAGTTGGGTTTATCAAACATGTTACAGCCCAGGGCTAGTTGAGGGAATAAGGGATGCGAGGGGTTGAATTTGGCCTGGTTTTTTCCTCCTTTTCCCCCTGCCTTTCTGCCTCTCCCAGCCCCTGTTAGCACAGCTCCTTTTTTCTTCAGGTCAGCCTCTGTGCCTGCCAAGATTTTGAGGGTCTTTAGGTTGAGGCTATTTGCCTCAGAGGGCATGCAGGCCTCAGACATGGGATTCCACAGTGGCTCAATGGAGGCCATCATGAACCTTTGAACCTCAGCCATGCCGGAGACAATGTTAGACAGAATATTTGAGGGCTCCTCGAATTCTCTCTGGTCGTCCCCAACCAGACTGTTGCTCTCTGACCAACCGGTGCCAGACCAGTCCCCAGTGCTGCTACTGTCAGTCAGGCCTGAACCACAACCACCTGGCTGGTTCTTTGCTGCTTTACCCTCTAACATGGCCTTAATCTTTTTGGTGGATCGTGAGTTTTGCTTGGGGGTCTTGACCTTTTCTGACTTTGGAGCTCTGGGAGCCCGGACTTTCTTTGGGCTCTGTCCTGCAGCAGTCTGTTTGCAATTGCCTTTCCTCTTTGACTTATTGCTTTTCGCAGCAGCCAACATCTCACCAGTCTGTTCATCAAATTCCTTTTTATCTAAACATAACACATCCTGACTGTTAAAGTTGTGCAGCGGAAACTGACTGTCTTCCACTGTGTATGCATTTGCTGTGTGCTCTTGTTGCTGCATAACGTCACAGTTCCACTTTACCTCCCTATTGCAGTCCATAGTCATATCATTCACATCCTGGTATTCTCCAACATTCCCTGCCATCTTCATCTCACGCCCCACCACCTGGGGGGACAGGTTAGGGGTCTCAGGAGGGGAAAGCTCTGACAGTGATGAGTGTCTAAACTTGTCAGGGGTGAAGTTGGAGATGTCCAGCAGGTCTGAGGACTCCCTAAGTGGGGTAAGGGCATCCACACTCTGCTGAATCACCACTTTAGGACTGCAATGAGCTAAGAAGCTGTCTCGGCCCTCCTCCTCACCCTCTCGCTCACACGACTTGAGGCTGAGGGAGCTGTAATTGCTTGAGGAGGCTGACAGAGAGCCCACTGAGTCATAGCTGATGAGCCTGCCATTGTCCGTGCACAGGGACCCTCTCTGGTATTGCACCTGGCCCTCCACACAGGCAGACTGACACACTTGCAGATCTGCCCCAGGCTGCAACCCAGACTCAGTCAGGTAGCTCTTCTCATACAGCAGCCTGTCAGCCTCAGGGCTCAGCTGGCTGTAGTTAGACACTGGCAGGCTGTCATTCAGGGGCACAGCAGCTGGGAAGTTGTTGGGTAAGATGGGAGTCTCAGGGGTCTCAGGCCCAAAGCTCTGGCTGTGACTTGCACAGAGCTGCGGGTGCCACATTGGGGGGAAGTTGGGACAGTTCTGTGGAGACTGCTGAAGCTCTGATTCGGAGGGAGGAGATAGGACACAGCTCTGAGCGAGCTGCAGAGAAGAAAACTGTTTCTCCTCTAGGGATAGCCCCAGAGGATACTGCTGCCTAGAGGGCTGCTGGGGGAAATAAGAGATCGCTGCACCACCCGAGGAGTCAGTAGCATCTAACAGGGTCTGCAGGTAGCCCCCCGGGATTACAGGAACCCCCGCCTCCACCTCCTCTGAGGAGGAGGTTTTGCCGGGAGAACAGGTGGACGAAACAAAGGGGAATTTCTCCTCAGATGTGTGAGCGGTGGTGGTATTGTCTGAGAAATGGGGTTTGACTGTAGTTGAGCTAATGCCTGCCTCTTCTAACCCAGCAGTTGGGTCCTCAATCTGTGCCGCAGCGACACAGGCATCCGTTTCATTTGTCACGCTCCTCCCCTCCTCTCCTTCAGCCGCTTTCATTTTCTTGCTCCGCAGCCTGGCTTCGCTTTTGAATTTCCTTATCCTGACTGTTTTATTTCCTCCCAATCTCCTCCCCTCCCTCTCCTCCCTCTCCTGGGAGCGGCTCTTGGCTGTGACTGTGTGCGTGATGGAGTTTGTGTCTAATGTGACTGGGAGGCCTGGGGCTGCTATTATTCCCCCTACCGTAGGGGTGGCCTCTTCTTTAGTGACACCTCTCTGGCCCTGATCAGAAAGAGGGGAGCCCTGTGCTGTTGCTGATTGCTCCACAGTGTGAATCCTCTGAACCTTAAGCCTGTTGGCAATCTTGTATTTCCTTTTGGGATGACTAGAATTAAAAGGGCGATGATGGCGTCCGTTTAGATGAAAACCGCGTTGTTGTTTATCTCTGGCAGCCAGCTTAAGCTGTTCCTGTCTCTCTCTTTGCCTCTCCTGCCAGAAATCCTTCAGAGGAGCCAGTGTCTCATATTTGCTTACTGTTTCGGTGTTTAAGCTCACAGTAGCATCCACAGGGTCCAACTTGCCCAGTTTCACTGACATGAGTCTCTCTCCTTTAAACCTGTTGATGATAATGTACTTGATGACTACTGGTGGCTCTTTACGACAGGATTTCCGACGTTTTTTGGGGCACCAGTCTACATCCTCCTCCTCTTTTTGACCAGAGGGAGCTTTCTCTTTTTTCTCTGCATTCTTCTCACTCTCAAGCGAGTCAACATCATATAAGTAATCATCACTGTATCGTACCTTTCTCTTGGAGCGCAAACCATAGTTGAGAGGGTTAGAGGGGCTGAGCAATCTCTTTGAGTGGCCCTTCTTAAACTTGCCCTCCTGCAGGGTATCTGAGGAGGAACCGGTGCAGGAGCTGTCATCACTAAACTCTCCTGACTCCTCTGTGGAATTAAAGTCCATTAAGTAGTTCACTTTGGGAGTGGACATGGGTGAGCCTTGGGAACCATCAAGGGGACTCCTGCCACTGCAGTCCCCAGCCTTTCCTTCCTGTCCTGTCACCAGGATGAGCTCATCAGTTTTGGGCTGGAGCTCCTCAGCACTCCTTCTCAAAACTCCCGTCCCTTCCTCTTTCTTGGCACAGTTGGCCAGGACACTAGGGAAGAAGTTGAACTGTGTCTCCTCCTGGAGCACATTTGTTTTCTCCCTCATATTGTCCTGGAAAGACTCATAACGAATCTTCAGCGAACAGACATCACTACTTAAAGTTGAATCATCGTCTTCATCATCAAATAGATTGTCAACATCTTCCTCAGAGAAGAGGTTGACTGACAGCTCATTCTTAGAACAAAGGTCCAGCAGTTCCATCTTACTCTCACTGATGAAGGATTCAAAGTAGCCCCAGTCCTGGCCAGCATTAGCCAGCAGAACCTCCTCTCCGCTCACTTTGTCCAGTAACAGTCCCTCATACAAATTCTTAGCTGTTGCATCATCCTCTGGGTCATCACAGTCCTCTGTTGTTTTGTTTCCATCCACTCTCTTGCCCTCACCTGGGGCTTTCGGCAGAGGAAAGCTAAGTAGCTGGTCAGAGAGGAGCTGTTCTCCATAGTGACTCACTGCCTCCCCCGCATGGCTCAGGCACTGGATACTGATGTTGTTGATGTCAGAGAAGTCCTCTCGGCTCACATCCCCTATCCTTACACTTAGCCCAGTCTCTGTGTCAGGGTTGGTGTTAGGGTCATGGGGTGGGTTCTGGATGGAATTAGGGTCAGTAGCATCACGGGTCTCAATGAAGCAGCCAAGGCAGGTGCGGGTAGGCTGAAGAAGACACTCCTCTGCCAGGGCAGACACAGTGCCAGGCTCCATCATTGTAGCTGACAGAGGGAGGGAAACAGGCAGCAGAAGGGAAGTCTTCTGGGGGGCTCCTGTTGGACCCCAGTTGCTTACAGCTGGGGTGGGAAGTGATGTGGGAGGGGGAGTGTGGTGAAGGTGGGGGACTACAGTTGGAGCGTCATTGGAGGGAGGGCAGGGGGCCGCTGTCAGGCTCAGAGAGGAGTCTGTGCCAAGGGGCAGGGGGAGGGTCGGTGATGTAGGCGTGGTGCTCTGCTGTGTTGGGCAGGCCGGCTGGGAAGTCTGTACGGCAGGTGGAGGTGAGGATGGAGGGAGAGCAGCATCGACCAGCCCGCACAGACTCAGATCACCACTCTGCTCACATACCCCTGCAGGGGAAAAAAAGAGAAATAGACTTCAGCTCTTACAACTCTTATAACTGTAAGTCTGAAGTTAAATCACATTGTTTTTGTTCTGTAGTTACACTGACATTTCTTCTGAACTGCTGAAATGCAATTAGCGTCAATTAACCCCCTAGAGCTCAAAATGTCATTTTGTGATGGCAGCCTTAAACATTAATAATTCAAAGGTATTAGCAACGACAAGTAAAAGTCTAGACTAGGCAAGAAGAAACACAGACATAAAGATTCCAAAAATGCCAAATTGTCATACGAGTTACCTGCTTTATATTCAGTTAACATAATGGCCTAAGCTAATGTGATTCTTTTTAATAGAAATGTGTCATCTGCTTACAGGAAGCAGTGTGAAGCTTTCATAAACAAACACTGAAAGTGGGTGTTAGTGATCAATAGAATGACTTCTATATCTTTGCAACATGTATTATTATTATTTATTACTAAATGGTTTGAATTGCGTTTTAAAAAAAAACTCTCATTCAAAGACGTATGAAAAGTCACTCCAAAAATGTTACTTATTGGGTAACTGAAGATAATGTTAGCTCAGTCTTCCCTTACCAACCCAAGAGCAATATATGAGATCAAATTAATGCAGTCATCTTGCACCTCCCTCCTTTGAGTGTTTCATCTGTATAGACACAGATCCAACTTAGTTCTAAGGTAAAAAGGTACCATAAAATTACACAGAATGGCAGCAACAATAGTGGTAATGACTAAATTGAAAGTAGGTAGGTAGATTTTCTGCAGGTCGATTGTGACAATGTCTTAATCAGTTGAAGACTTCCATCTGATGAGTAACAATCAAAACCCACAGAAGCGGGCTTGCAGCAGCAGGCAGATAGCTTTGTTTGCTCTGTATAATTAGATGACAGCAGCGGAGGCAGGTACGTACACATGGGACACGACAGGCCCATATGTTGGAGACTGTATAACCAATATCATCTACACCTGTCTCCCTCTACAATCCCAAGCTGCAGCCTCACATGCCAGAAAAGACATTTAAAATTGAAAAACAACACAGCAACTGATGTGTTCACAGAGGTTAACTAGCAAAGTCCCTCATTTTAGAATGGATGAGCCTAATCATTATTGAGGTAGTGATAAACGCTTGAGGGGAAGACTGCTTAACAAACAGTATTCAACATGGCATACATCTTTGAATGTGGATATGATTTGTGAGTGATTTAATGAGGTAATGAAATTTCTGAGAGCAGGTCTCTCTGGGTCTGCGGCCTGTAGACACATTGGAGCAACCAGAACTACTAAAAGCATATGACTGCACTACTGTCATACTTAATGAAGGAAGCTTCAGGAGAAATATGCATCTTCTCTCTTCCTCTCGAATCAGAAAACTGTTATAGTAGCAACTTGTGAGAGGCTGCAGAAGCATCACATCGAGGCGTTTGCCATCAGTTCCCTTCAGTCTGTGAGCCAAGATGACCTCAGAGCATGTGACTGACACATGTTCTCTGTGGCAGGACAGATATCCTCTTTCTACATTTAATCAAGATTTTCAGTATTATATTTTGAGCCACATTCCATTGTATGGCATTTATTGCAAAGAGAGACGCATAGGAGGACTGTAATGATTCCTTCCAGGTGGACAGTTCATTTAGATTTATTTGGAATTATACGTAAACAATGCCAGTGCAATTTTCAAGCATTCACAGATAAAATAAATATAAAGAAATGATTACTTATCTCTTTCATTAGCCCTGCAAAGGAGCAAAGCCACAGAAAGAGGGAAATTACAAAAAAGGGGGGGAAATTAACTTCCCCTTGTGCTCACATGAAACCTAAGCTGCCACCTAATATTGCCAAAAGATTGTTCAAAATTGCTGTGAAACATTAAACTCATATTGAAAAATGTGTTTCCTCAGGGTTTATAATGGATTAACAATCTATCCTATCCAATGTGTGCGTGCGTGTGATTTTCTGGTGTGTGAATGTGTGTGAACCCATGCGTGTGTGTGTGTGTGTGTGTGCGTGCGTGTGTGTGTGTGTATGTGTGTGTGTTTACATGCATGTGTATGTGTGCGCATAACAGTGAGAGTGATAGAGTGTGAGTATTGGCTTGGGGGTATAGTGTTATCGAGAGGCCATCTGTCTCCAGCTGGACCATTAGCTCTTCAGCTGTTCAGAATGTGCCACAGATCAGTCAGTCAGACAGGTACACAAACACACACACACACACACGCACGCACACAAACACACGCACACAGACATACACAGGGTCTTACAGCGATGACTAGATGACAAATCAAGTTTGACATTAGAGGTCAAAGGGGGATCGGCAGCCTCATATTCACCGATATGGTACAACACACTGTTACTGCTGCATCTGAGCTGCCAAATGTAAACAAAATAAACATCCAAAATACTCACTGCTGCCAGAATTCAATATCTAGCTTTTACTAAAAGAGCAGCTGATATACTAATAAAAAACAAGCTTCACACACAGATCATTCTGACACAGTTGTAGTTTTGTAATTGTGTTATCAGAAGTGCTCCTTGAATAGAAACTGAGGCTGGATGTGACACAGCTCATACAAGCTGGCAAGGACATTCACCACTGAGCATATGGAAGGACCCTGGCTGCTGGCAGGAGGTGGTGATCTTCTGATCCCCATCCCTGCCAAGCCCAGCCATGCTAGACAGCCCTACCACCGCCAAACTAGACCAGACCAGTCCAGACCAGTTAGCACTCTGAGCTCTCTGAGCCTCGTCTATGGTTCTAGCCATGACATTCAGGGCTTCATCCACCTGAGGTAAGCCCGAGCTGCTCTGTGCCAGGCGGCGCTGTGGCCAGACCGGCCCATGCCGAGGGACATGGTCATGGACATGAAGTTGGCGTTTGTGCTTGCCTCATCTATTAGTGTGTCAGATCATATGCCACACATGCACACACAGACACACATGCGCATACACACATACATTTAGTCACTTTCTAAACAAACAAAAACAGTAAATATAATTTTATTTCTATATGATGACCGTAAAATGAGGCAAACTCAAACATCTACTTCATGTGGCCGAAGGAACAAAATTGCTCAAATATTACAATTTGAAATACAACACAAATGAAAACAGCTGACATGGCCTTTTTCTCCCTTAAATGGCTTTTTGAAATTATTCCTCTCTCCCATTCCCCCTTTCTATTCCATTCTACCTCCCTTTTCTGCTTGCTATCTCCTTTCCTTCCAACTTCCCCGCTCCTTATCCCTATTATATGGAGGCTTTTACATTTGTAAAATGCCGAGCTAGCCGTTCTGCAGCTCAGCCACCCGGGGCGTTCACTCACCCAGCTGGTAGGCCAGCCACAGAAGCCACTTGCTACCTATTGCTCCATCTTCACTATATGACATTTTATGAATGGTGGGGGGAAATCAATCCAGCCAGTACAGGATGTTCATAATAAGTGGTGAGTAACTGCAGCGTGATTCATGGCCATCCTCCTCAGAGAGCTGCCGTATTCCTGCTCAATGGAGCTGCTTTCACCCTTTCGTCTACCACTCTATTCTCTATTCTCATTTTCCATCCTCTCCTCCTTCCTCTTTTTCTCGGTGCCTGTCAAGGAACAGGCTACCGCTGGGGATAATCTATGTGATTCTCACAGTGGGAACCGGTCAGTCCCTCCTGACCAGAGCTGAAACACTGAGATAAACCTCATCTAAGAACCAGTGGTGCTTGGTAAGAGGTAAACTTTAGGGGGCAGTAGGTGGTGGCTGAGTGAGCCTTGGAAAATGCACATCAGTGCGGCTACTAGTCCAGTTAAAGGAAGGTACTATACTGCAGAGTTACCTGAATTAACTTGAATTAAGTTTTACATGAAGAGATTACATCATGGAAATACCATTATGATGCATGGTTTATGTTATTGAGAATTTATACAGAGGCAGCAGCTATGACCTAAAATAAAACTGAATAACTAAAGAAATAAATCAGAATTAACATTATTTCACACACACACATACACACCATCTTTTGTCTGTGCTAATTAATGTGAATGAGTGTGAAAGAATTAATGGTTACTTTCACATTTGCACCTTTTTATGAGAAATGGTAGATGTCATATTTTCTGAGTTGTGGAAGCATTGGGAGAGAGGATTAACAGTAGCTTAAAAAGCTTCATTTAATGTTTCTTTTCCACTTTTCATTTAAAAAAGACAGGACGTTTCACCTTCCTCTTATCTTGTCAAGGAGCTTATAACTGAGGGTGAAAAGCTACAGTAATTCAAGAAAGCTCGTTCAGGTGGTAATACTGATCGTCCTATGAAAGTTTTTAAGATGTTGTGAGAAATTGTTGTGATTAAGTTTTCATTTTTTCTAACAAATCCTAACGATTATTCTTGGAAAAATCAAATTTTTTTAAATGTTCAAAGAATTAAAAAGCAAAGTAAACATTTTCATGTGTCACAAAAAAGTGAGTAGTTTTCACCTGTGCCCTCCAATGAATTTGCATTCTCTGGTTCTGAAGTCTTCACGATCAATGTGAGACTGCTGTCTGTTAACACATCCATCAATACAGTTCAACGTTTCACCTCCTACGCATCATTTTGACTGTCGCACCTGTTGAAAGAGAGAGCCAGAGAGAAACAGAGAAGACAGAGAGAAATAAAAAAAGAGATGTGACTACGGAAAGAATCGTTAAGGGGTGACATGTGTCTAATGCAGCATAACATTAACGGCAGTACATTTGATTGTATTACAACAAATACAGGCAAACACAAAGATGTAGTAACTGAAGTAAAAGCTTCAAACATGATAGAGACATCAAAGAGGCCCTTGGGGCACCAAACAATCACTCATTTTGTCTATTTATCACAGATTCGTGTCTAAGATTAATTTAAACTTTACAAACCAAGAAAGTATACAAGAGTGGAAGAATCACAGCAAGAGATCACTATGGCAACTGTATGCCATACTATCCTATTTTAAGCTTCATTTAACTTTTATAGCAGAGTTGTTAACCTATGCGAACCCTACATAGGCGGCTCTGAGCATATTTGTTTATTGTAATTAGCTGGCTCCCTCCCTTGTGTGCACCTCAGCGGCAAGAAACCAACCCAGCTCAAAGAGAACAGAGATGTGACTGAGGTGGTGACAGCAAACTGTGAACACTGACAATACTTTTTACTGTAGCAAGTGATGGTGGAACTAGGGGTGGGGATGATTGAGTATATGAGAAGCAGGAATGCAGTGCCCTGAGTACAATGTAATACAAAATAGTACGTTAAGGTAGAGGGGGAAGAGAGGTTTGTCAGCCTCTTGAAATTGGGTGGGGTGAAGAAAAAGCATATTAACGTAGTGTGATTCCTGAAAGAATAATGATGATACAAGAGACTCTGGGGCAAGTAAATGATGAACATTTGATGTTGTGGCCTCCTGCCTCTTTATATTGTTTCCTTTTTTTTTTAGCTCCTGCAGTCCTCCTCCAGAGGAGTGGTGCTGCAGGATGACAAATGAGCCAGGGGAAGGGATCTAATAACATGATCTCCTTGTGGTGTGAAAAGGGTGGCTAGGAGATTAAGACAGACGGCACACAATAAGACAAAGGTGATGTGCGGCTGACTACAAACAACTGCCATCTCTTTCATCCTATTGCTTCTAAATGTCATTAGCTGCTCACTGACCTGAGCAGGAGAGCTACCTGAAGGGAACCCCTGCTTAAGCTTACAGTTGCATACACATCGGCTCAGTGGGTAATTATCTCATGAGCCATCACATCTGCTCATGTGTGCAGCAGGTACAAGGACCCTGTAGGTAGACCCAGCCAGACCCCTGTTCTTCTCTTCACAGAGGAGCGCTATTACTCCTAAAGCAGAGGCTTAAGTGCACATGGCATTTACAGAGCTAAGAGATGTTTTTCAGGTTATCTTGTATCAATTCGGCACACTGAGAAATTGAAATTCTACATCTAGCAATAAAAACATCCCCTTCAACAAAGCTTGAATTGGAATTGGCTATCCCCTCCTGAACTGGCTGACCCAGATGAACTAAGCCCAGACTTATCAATACAACAATCCCGGGGAAAAAGTGGAGTCACAGCAGCCCCCTATTAGACATAGGCTGTGGCCACCGAGCAGTGTGTCTCCAGAGTGGCAGTGACAAAACAAACAGCTGCGATGCTGGTCAGGCTGCAGAGGTCCTGCCGGAGCTCAGCGCCTAGAGCTACTTGTGGATGTGTAGCAGGGTTCCTGCGCACATGTGTGCATGTGTATTTATGCCCAATTGCATGTGTGTTAGACAAAGCCCCAAGGCTGAGGATCCACAGCATCAGCATCCACTGGCAGAAGCTGCACATACAATCACACGAAGAGAGAGAGAAACGAAAGCTGGGCATTTCACAACCCTCCCAACACCCCTCCTGCCAGTCGGCTCCAATGCCTCAAATGTGTTTATTTTCCACATTATTCATGATTCTCCTGCATGTTCCCCCTCTCGCTCCCTTCACCATCTCCACCACTCTGTCAAGACCTGACGAGAGGCCATTTCAATAATGAAGATGGACTAACTGCAATACAGAGTGCACATAAATTGGAGCAACAGCCAACAAGCATGTCCAATTTGCCAAGCGGTTAAGCCTGATGTCTGGGTGCCGCTTTAAGAGAGCTCCGCGGCTGCCGTCAACAGGTTTGCGCCGACCTGATTCATCCATCCACATCATTAATACTTCACAGAGGGCACCATCATTTAACTCTGCTGCAGGAAACTGCTCTTTAAACACCACACATTAGGGCACGTAATCACTGTGCACTCATTTCTGGAGCATTCAGCAGGTGTAGGAAAATGGTTAGTGCTTCTGACCCCTACATTGTTCTCGCGTGTGCGCCAGGGTTCTTTGCACGATGAGAAACAGAAATAGAGACAAAGAGCAGAGAGTGGGAAAAGCCAAACAGAATGATTAGGATTTGATTTATCCTGTTAAGCCTTCCTCCACGTCCTCCACACACCATGTGTTAATGTGCAAGCTGGATAACAAGATAAGAACATGTTTACTTGCTCTATATGGAACGTATCAGCACCACAATCTAATTCCTGCAAGCCTCTACCTCAATCCGCGTTTCACTGCATTTCTCCTCTATTTGATTGCATTTCTCTCCAATGAAGCAGGAACAAGAGGGATGGCTGTACTGGGATTGTGTATAATTGCCGAAAAAACGAAGCAAGATCCCACAGCAGCAGTATATGTAGGTACAAAGGGGCCATTGTGTCAACAGAGAGAAACAGTCAGGGGCCAAGGAATAGATCCCCAACAGAGGAGCTCTTAAAGAGGGCATAGCGCCACAGGGAACACTGATCCAAACAGACAGTACTGAAATGGCGACTCCTCTTTTCAGCACAGGTATACAGTTTCAGAACAGGTTCACTGGTTGGCTGCAGACAGGCTGAGTAACCTGCCTCACACGCAACTCATGGTAATACTCTTGAGCTTGTTAGCTTGCAGTAATACGTGGTAGGAGTATAGAGGAACACACATCTGATAAAGGCACAGATACAAAAAATACATAGAATACATTTCAAAAATAACACACTGTATTTACATTAGCAGGTAGGGACTTGTTGTTCATCTTAAACTTCTAAATCTTAGAAGAAACATTCACTCAGAACTACATTGCCAATGGTAGTGAGGCTCTGTGCTGCTTTTACCTGAAGTAGAGAAATATAGAGTTAATTTTTTCCATGACCTCAAGAATTGAACCTGTCCTACTATTTGTGAAGAGGGCAAACATTCTCCAACAAGACAAGCTACAGATCTAAGATCTACCTAAGGGTCCTCTGCCTGAGGGGGAACATGTAAACTCCACACAGAGAGGCCTCTGCTGTCTTGCTAACTGGCAACAGTGCTATATACTCCATCATGCCACTTCATTTGTTTCTCTATCCCTGTCAATCAGACATTGTTGACATTCTCTTGTTAACTGATGGGTGGACCGCATATTTCTCCTTGTAGTCCCGCTTGTGTGTGTTGTGTACGCTATGTATTCTGGTCCTTCTATGTTCCAGAAGAAGCAATAAGTCTCTGGTTCTCTCCCTCCGTTTCTTTCTGTGTCTTGCTCACAAACATGAGCATTGTTCTGTCGAAGGTCAGCTGGCCTCCTCACGAATGGTATGTCAGAGCTCTCCTCCTCTGAGGGCGCTGAGAGACAACCTCAAAGAAACAGCACAGTCAATGGCTGACAAATCAAACACTTTGCATCAACTCACGTCTGGTAAAATGTTTCACTTGATCATATCGCACAAAGCACAGTCTATAGCTGGCTGACTACCAATGTACTCATATGTTCTTTACCTGCACAAGTGGAAGTAACAAGCAAGTTTGCATTGTTTGTAATTAGAGCTGGTTGGTATAGCTGAAATCAATAGCAAAATATTAATAAGGGGTTTCCATTGTAGTATACTGTATATTACAGTAAGGTATACATCTGAATTACATGAAATAATCAGACAAACATCAGACCAAACTTGTAGTAACTGTTGTTTTTTTTTTGCCACTTGGGGGCAGTGTAACAAGCCGTAAGACTGACATGTTAGCAAACAGTTGCTATTTTACACATCCAGCAGACATGGACGTTCATTTGGAGTTGTGTTTGTAGCATTGTGACGAATTTAGTCCAATATTCACTCCTTTTAGTTCAGTTTTGCTCTCAACCAACTCCTGAGGGAAATAATTGGCTCTTTAGCTGCTAAATGCTACACTATGTTCACCAGCTAGACGCGAATTTTGTCTGTCTGCTGTGCAGAGCAGTTGGCGTACGTGAGTTTGTGAGAGCTTTTATTTGCTGTAAGAGTGAACCAAAACAGTGAAGGTGCAGGCCATGAAAGTTAAAGGTGCTTAAAGCTCCACAGAGTCGGTTGATAGTTCTATGTTGGTTCATCACTGCAAGTGACCCCTTTCGCATTACATGTAGTCATCCAATATTAAAAATATTGATTATAGATGCGTTAAATGTAAATATGTTTAACATGCTTTTGTTTTAACCATATCTCCACACAAAGCTCTGAGTGCCTGACTCTGCCATAAAGATTGCTTGTCAGGTAATATTTGTGCCGCAGCTAAACACAAATCTCAATTTTGTCTCTGACACTCGAACAGAGGGAGAAAAAAATCCTTATCTGTATATCTTAATTCAATGGCGCCTTCTACGTGTGCTTCTGCTACTGTGTGTTTTCTCTGTCAGCTGTTTGGTGCTGTATTTGATCAAACATCCACCTAAAATCTCTGACATGGCCACGGTGATGGCAGAGATATGGTATCCGCTTGAGATAATCATCGTCAATCACAGGCTGCTGAAGAGCCCAGGAAGCATCTGATAGGTAGAGATTCACTATGAATCGGGATTATGGAGCTGGATCTTTATCAACACAGCACAACCTGCAGAGCCAGATATAGACAATTGTAACCACTGTTACCTCTAACACCTCAGTCTGCCTCAGCATGCCTATGAATGTATGTCAGAATCCATTTTTTTTTCAGGCAACTGTACGGTCAATTAGCATTTTGGTCTTAATTAAGATCATAGTTCTGCTGAGATACAGAGTATGACTGACACTTCTGGCAGTATTTAATCCTAGCTCAGTATGTGGCTTTAGAGATGAGTGGATTTTAACTCTCTCATGTGCAGTCATTTATCTTTTAGCTCAGATGTTCTCAATTTAATGGAATCATTTCCCACCGTTTTGTAGAAGTCAAGTCAATGTTTTTGTTTTTTGGCATTAACTGTTATTATCATTAACTGACTAATAATATTTGCACTGTGTCATGCATAGTACACAATTCTGTTCGTAAATACAGTTTGTACTCTAATTTCAGTAATGCTATCAAAGCAAAATTTCTTATAATTCTCTTGCGTCATTTGCTTTAAAGACATCTTTGGCAATTTCACACTTAGGTCACGTGAGAAAAACTAGAATCTCCATGACAGCTGAGCAACTCCATCCACTGAGGAAGGCCTTAAGATGTTAAGTTCAACCTGTCGGGGATTTTTTTATTGCATTAGATTGCATCATAGGTATATTAAAGGTGTTCTTGTTTTTGTGTCATTGTAATTTGATGGAGGATTACAGGTCAATCCTCCAACTCAGATCTCTCTGTGTTGGCTATTAAATATAAAACGGATAAAAAGTGAGATAGTGTTTGCTTTAAACATGAGAAAATACATTTTAAATGATTGAAGTAATTTTGAAATGATGCCCCCGGAGTATATACTACTGTATATATTTAAAGCTGGGGTAGGTGACGTTTCAGAAACTAGTAAGAGACAGCTACATTTTGAAAGTATCGATTTCATTCGAACTGAATTAATGAATTATTATTATTAAATTATTGGCTGTACTTATTAGAGAACAGCCACCAGATTTGTCTTGTTTGTGGCAGAGCATTTGATTTATTGATTGCTGTCGGGATGTAAAGAGAATTTCAGCAATTATTACTAAAAATGCTTCTGCCTACCCCAGCTTTAATCCACGCACAGTCAGTTGCTGCTGCTGTTCAGATGGAAGAAGGTGTTCTACCTAGGCCTGGTGAAATATATCCTTTCCAATGGAAGGAGATGCTGGATACATGTATTGTCAAATTAGTTATCTAAAGTCTTACTTTACATTCACGCAGACACAATATTAATATATTATATTAATATTATTATACATATGTTATCAGTTATAATATTAACTGATTACTATGTCTCTTTCTCTGTTTATCTTTTGCACAACCTGAGCTCTTCAACAGTGAGGACAGAGAGATAAGGAGAGGAGAGAAACAAGCAGAGTTTGGTCAAGAGTGAGGAGAGAGACAGCCGATACATTACTGAATGCCGCCAGAGACTGCTGGTCCATGTGTTTACAATGCCGCTTCATTCATACAGATGATCAGTAAAAACAAGGCTCTTGCTTAAAACAAAAAAAAAGTAATGGGGTCTAAATGGCGATGTGGCCCTGCCGGTGAATGGCAGAGAGAAGGACGGCAATAAGGCAGGCAGTAGGCGAGGTGTTAAAAGTTGATTAGGTTGTTAAAGGTCACATAGTCAGGCCTCATCAGCTGTCCCAATGGAGCACAAGAAGCAGCTCCAGGCCTCAGAACTGTTGCTAATGAGACAGAAGCAATGGCATCCTCACTAACATATGGATATATCCTGCTCCCATGTACAGTCTTCTTGTGGCACACAAAAGTGCACGCCGACACCCAGTAAATGTGATGACAATAACAAAAACACATCTTGACTAGCCTGAGGTTGCTGTAACAAGCCCCACACAGTACAGTACAGAGGAATACTGCTTAAGGCATGTAAAGCTAAATTATTCGATCACAGAAATTGAAAATCCACTGTAAATTTTTACATGTGTATGTACTACACACCAAACACACACACACACACACACACACACACACACACGCAGTAAAACACCATAAACTTTCCGATTACAAATTCGTTTGCTCATTTGAGCAAATCTATATTTGGTCCACCCACTGCTCTTGAAGGGTCAGTCTTATGAAACGATTGCGTATTTAATGAGGCTCTGCATACAAGTTGACACACACACACACACACACACACACACACACACACACACACACACACACATTCACACATATTCCCGTACACACTCATTATATACACAGGACTCCCACTCAGCACAGTTAAAAACATGCTGATGTATGAGTAACTGCTGATAAATACAGAAGATGCATCCATCGCCCAGAAACACAGAGCCAAAACTACTAATCATGACCAACACTTCGAACTCCTGACTGATCCAAACAAAGCCACACACACATTTGCATGGCATGCATCAAATGATCTTTAGTGCAACAGCGTAAAAAGGTCAGCCATCAGAGATGCAATTATCATATTTCCAACAGGTGCATTTATTAGAGCTATGCTTCATTTGCTTTGCTGAATCCAAATCTGGCTGGGGGGATAGGGGGCCATTACACCGCAGCGATCAGTGCTAATACAGTGACATAATGTCCTGCAGGTTTACATGCCTGGAAAAGGCACTCTGTCAATGTCTGTTTCTACCACAACAATGCCTGTCAGCCACATTATGGGTTGAAGTGATCAATATTTTTTATTACCACCACTTTGTTCTACCTTTCTCACATAAGCTCCACAATAATTGACATTTATGCAATTTTCAGGGCCACTGCTTTTCTTTTCTTCACAAGTAAGCCTATGTGTGTATGTGCATGTGTCTGTGCTCTTTACTATAAATGAACATGGGCAGCATTTGGATCTGGCTATGTATTAGACACATAGAGGTCTGACTGCAGAAGTGTGTTTGTGTAGTGATCTGTGTGTGCTTGTGTTCGACATTGTGTCTATATACTGTATGTGCGTGTGCATGCCGTACACATCTGTTCATGTAAGAACTTAAAAGTTAGAGTCTCTCATAATGAGAAGGCCTTAAAGGTAGGGCTGAATCACAGGGAAAGGGCATCAGAACAAGAAGTGATGATGGTCGCTATGGTGCTGGCCTCCGTGGCAGCCAATCATAGCTGAGAAAGGGGGAAAAAAACACGTAGCGACACAGAGTTATACTGTAACTCTTTTAATTCAACCTCCACAAGTACAGACCTGTCTGCAGCGGAGATGGTAAAAGGAAAATCACACTCAGTATCAGTGTTGGCTACAGCTGCCATCAATGGCTAATCAATAGAGCAGTGCACCTGTGTAGACATGTTGCATTAAGTCTGCGGGTGAATGCATTTGCCAACAGATAGCACTGCCCTATACCACACATGTTTTATTAGCTTCCCTGCTTGGCTCCATTGATGTGTATCAAGTCCCATCAGTCAGTCACTCTAAGAAGGATGAGCGCTTATGATCTATGACCTATGACCTCTGCCCTCTGACCCAGGATGACTCTCAGTTAATTAGGTGTGTGTGTTTACCAAACATCTGCTCCACTTGCACCATTGCTCTGCTCTCTGAAAAATCACTATCACATTTACAACACAGACACGAATACTATTAGTGAGTTATGACACAGAGGTGGGCTAAATATTGAGCGAGATAACTAACAGACACAAAACTGCAACCACTACCCAATATGTTATCGGCTGGTTTTAACAAAACAGTGGAAATGTGGGTTTAAGGTTTACAGCAGTGGTCATTTGTCCTTTGGTTGTTATTTCCTCTTTTTTTGCCAGCACGCACATGTCATCACTACACAGACTGATGAACAGAATGTGAGAACACGCACGTAACACAAGAGCTAGTAATTAATGAAATGACCTCTGAATGCTGCACCTACAGCAGCCCCCTCTCATCACAGCTACACACACTCACACTGGAGTACAATGGCTGTCTGTAGCTGCTGGAATCTGCCAATTATTCTGTACTTTACTGGACCCTCGCTGCATCAGATGTGTGATTGGAATAACAACCACCCTCCAAACCACGCAATTCTCCATTCCCTGTAAGGCAGCAGTGAGCCAGCAAGGGAAGCAGGAAGGAAGCGTGACAACATAGTAGCGACAACTAGGAAGTGGATGTGTAGGAGACAGAGGAAGAGGAGTTGGAGAGAAAGTGAAAAGGATGAAGGAGAGGAAGGGGAGGAGAGGGGAAGAAGTCGAAGCCGGGGCTCCCTGGCAACATGCAGAGGCAGAGGCTGTGTGAGAGTGAGCGCTGTCTGAGTGACACTCACTCTCATATCCCCCCCTCTGGGGAAATAACCCCCTTAATCCAGCATGCTCTTTCAGACAGACAAGATCACCCTTCTTCTCCCAGCAAGGATATAAAACGCTCCCTCTTGTGATTCAAATACCAGGGACGAGGGCTGGAAATCGAATAGACAACAATGTGACGTGGCGCTGCTAGAGAAAGACATCAATGTCCCTCTCTCCTCCTCTCTCTCAGCTGACTCGCTGCCATGGAAGAAGGCACAAAGTCATTGGTTAACACTGGAGGAAGTGGCCTGCCATTGGCTCATTTGTTGGGAGGTGGCATAGCATTGGTAGTAAGAGGCACAATTTTAGACAGTGAGCTGTCTTTTACTGTAAACACTGGCTTAAAGAAATCTTATTTTAAATTAGAAGATGTTTTTTTCTAAATTAACTGGCCTAAGCACTCAGCTCCTTCGCCTTGGTTTGTGAAAATCACCTACTATATCCTTCATGCGGTTTTTAATGCCTAGTCCCTCTTAGTAATATGCTTTTTAATAAGCACACACAATGTGACAAACACTTGGAGACAGAGTTAATTAACAGTACACAGCACTGGACGGACCACGGAATCAATAAAGTAAAGGCGGGCCCAGTCACAGCAGGCCGAGCGGCAGGACCCGCCAACCACGCAGCCTTTCAGTGTAAACCGAGGGAGGTCTTTTTCTCTCCATACTGGTAAATCACTCCACAGCCAGGCTGCTTGGCACACAGAGCGAACTGCAGTGCTAGGCCGACACAGTGTGATATTATATTAGCATTACAAAGGCTTTCCCACCATCTGTGACACACAGTGGAAAAAAATCACTTTTCTGTTTCCAAGCCCCGAGTGCTGATGTTTCCATAGGTTCTGTGAGGAGGGCTGATTGGAGCGAGGCTGGGGATGACAAACGAAACATGCATTTATTAGAGCTTCTCTGACACGTGTGATTCACCTCCACTACAGTTCATACATAACTAGAGTATGCATAAAACGCTCAGAGCCTCGCAGTTATTCCTAGCCTTTTAACTTCAGCTCAGGTTTAACACATATGTTACTCACAGCCATTATAAACCTATTTGTACTTTGATTCAAAAAGATAGGCCAGGTTTATAATCATTTCTAGCATAAAGCTCTATGTTCTCCTCAGTGAGAGCAGATAGAGTTTCTGTGCTTCACTCAGCGGCCTAAGGGAATGAATAGACTTGGCTCGTCCATACAGCTCTCCTTGCTTTCCACTGTAGCTTGTTGTCACTAGCCCCTGGTCGTACGCCAGTCGCCTACTTGGCAGGGAGAGGTGCTGTACAAAGCAACTGGCAGGTCTGGTAAATAATGCTGATGGAGTGTGATAGAGAGAGAAGCATCTCCTTTATTCCACACAGCTACTCTGTTTCAGCGTGGAGAGAGGAGAGACAAATGCCACCTGCTTTTTTCCCAATCTTTTTGACTGGAGAGGCAGGAAATAAAACCCTGACCTACCTAGCTCCTCTTTGTGTTATCTTTCACGATGTTTGCCAGCTTAAGAAAAACCAATAGCCCTCCACTAATGTCTTACCAGAATACCCAGCACTGCAGGAGCAGACAACCTGCCAACAGCTGGGATTTACAGTTGAAACTTCATGCATACAATTACATAGATGAAGGAGGGACAAGTGGACAATAGCAATGCAGCGTTGAGGGGAAACACTCATCCAGGCAATCATGCAAAGCCCTCTTAGTTAGTGAAACAGGAAAGAGGGAGAGTGAAAGAGAGGGACATGATTATCAGACCCTGTATGACTGACTTCTAGTTCAAGCTCCTGCATCAACACAGAAACATGATCACCCTCCTGTGCGAATGCAGTGACTTCTTCTTCAACAGTGCAGTCTGAAGTAGGGGGAGCATGAAAGCAAAAGCAACTTTATATTCTGCAGTACATTTCTGTGCTCTGTTGTAAGAGCTTGTCTATGTGGCTTTGTGCATGCTGAGGCTTTGCAGAGTTGAACCTGGACCAGAAATACCCCATTAACATTGCTCATTATCCCCATTCACTAAAATGACGCCCTACCGTCAGTGCCACCTGTGTGGAGACATGAAGGAGCTGTGCAGCTTACGACAAGCTATATCTAAAAGGAGCGAGCCCTGCATAGTCAATGTGCACACATTCAGTGGCAGTAGGCAAAGCAAGCATGAACACTTATCAGTGGAAGGGGGAAAAATCCTGTAATTGACAGAGCATGATCCCACAGAGAGGCTCTGTGCCAACCTGTAATCCATCTTTGGATGAATACATTGCACATGTGGACCCCTGTCATCTGATGTGGCTATTAACTGGGAATATATAGCTAATATATGGCTCAGTAGCAGTATATGAAGTCACTCTGTACCTGTGGGAGTGCAAAGGGTCAATGAGGTTTCCAGACTGGTGTAATGTTCCTGTCACTGAATCTAATTCTTAAAACACCTGTAGATGCATCCGGCATTCTCCTTTCTACTACGTGCAATTCTCATTAGTATACGGCCCAGAATACCCAGTCTGGTGAAGCAGTCAGGAAGACAGCCTTGTGAGAGCGAAGGTAGCAGGGTTAGCTCTCTTGTCAAAACCAATATCCACCTCTTGAAGACTAGACTGGGGAGAGGCAGCCAAAATCATCTGCATAAAGGAGAGGCACTAAAATCACCTCTCATAAAATACGACAGGGGAGCCAGCTCACACTGGTTAGAGCATGATGAAAGGAATGGAATCCAGCACAGCTCCCTGTCTGTGGATAATCAAACAACCCTGGCGCTAAAAGCATGGCATTCAAATTCAATTGTGAAAGCTGCTGCTGTCTGAGAAAAGAAAAAAGACGCAAGAGAAAAATACATCCCTGTTGTTTTGAACTCTGTGTGAGCTTAAAAGACGTGTTTTATAATGCCTCCCATTAGAAATAAACACATAAACCCTGAAACCAGAAAAATAGTTAACAGTACACATGATATATGTGAAATAAAAAACAATAATTGCGTCAAATGATGACTAATTGGTAATGCAATGACAATAATAAAGACTTATTTAAGTGCAGGCAGCAGCGTGATCGCATGATATCTTCAACCCAGTGCATGACAGCCGCATCTAATCTGCGAGGAAACAGCAATACATATTAACCAACACATGCTAACAATACATCACGCAAATTCATATAATGTCAATGCACAAGGCATCCTTGTTGCTACAAGTCGATCACCTTGTGCAGCTGAATTGTCGATGAAAAGAAAAAGGACTAAAAGACAATAAGAAAAAAGTATGCTTTGAAAGAATGCCCTCCATCCTTGAAATGTAAGTGGTTAATATATGGAGTAAAATAACATCAGTGCACATCAAAGAGCCGTATACTGACACAACAGCAGGCTTTTACACTTGGACTGCAATGTAGTGGTGCGGCAAAACCGCCGAGGCACCGGAGAGAGAGTATGAATGCCTTATTGCAGTGTGTGAAGTGGAGCTGGGAGCAGGGAGGGAGAGGGGAATGTCTCAGTGACAGAGGCAGAGGCTGATGAAAGCCCTGCACAGAGCAGTCGAAAGCGCCGACACCTGACACAGCTCATAACTGCTCACCATCCAGGACAGGATCGCATTCATGTAGCCCTCTCCTTCATGTATATTTAAACACTCGCAGCTCCAGTTCAATTTCAGCTAAAAACAACACACATAAATATATGTGTAAGTGTTGCCACGGATGACCCCAAATTAAGAGATTTTTCTTTACGTCACTGTTTCGTAGCAATTAATAGAAAAATTGAGCAGGCTGTAGTGGCTCTGACACATTAAGATCTTGCGATCTTCACACATGGGTGTATCTTCAAGGCCCTTGGTGTGTTTGTGTATGGGTGTCAAAGTGAGAAGGTGTGTGGGTGTATTTGCTTGACTATAATCTTTGTGTAAGAGAAAAAGGGAGTGACGTGATGATGAGAGCGACTGAGTGAGAAGGAGAGAAAGAGTGTGGACATGAGAGCTGAGAGCGAATGAGAGGCAGAGAGAACATGGTTGTGATGGTAGAGGAAGAGAGAGAGAGATGGGTGGTGGTGGTGGGGGAGGGGGGTTCTCTGTGAGCCCAGGGGGTAGGTAAGATTACAGATGTACACACAATGTTCTGGAGCACAGGCCAAGGGCTGAATAACAGTGTGTTGCTGTTTCTCCGGAGCTGCTTGCTTCAGCTCACTCTGTGCCTTGTTCTGCTCAATGCCCAGGGCAGCCATTCAGAGACGCTCAGCAGCAGCACAGATAGATTCTCATATCCCAGTTCCTCCAACAGAACGATACTGTTGTTGATGAGGCCTTAAAAAAACACACAGAGGGTTGACAAATTCAAGAAGGCTCACATTTGTCCTCCCAGCAACGTTATTTGTCATTAGCCCTTCAGAGTACATTTCCAGCTGGCTCAACATATTTCTGTTTTTCCTGCCGTTATTTCTTATGTTCAAATGTAGGGCAGTGGGTAATTGCTCCTCCTTAGCCTCCTTCCATTATCACTATCATTATGTTCACATTAAGGTGATACTACAATTACTGCAACTGTCATGTAAACATCCAGGCTCACGTTAGTCAAGTTAAAGTAGAAGAAACCCGATTAACCTGGATTACGTGTGAATTACTGTTTAACATTTTGAGCTCAGGCTTACCTCTGTGTATGTGCTGCACATGATTGTAGAGAAGTGTAACTCTACACATGAAAATTGGCGTAGGTATTGGAGGATTGTGAGTGACAGCAAAAAAATCATCCACACAAAAACAATAAACAACAATGATCCTCTGTTTTCCTTCTTTTCATTTGTGGCGCTACTAAGATGCTTTCTGCAGGCCACGACAAGCCACTAAAACTAAAATGATGCAAATTCAGGTTACGGGTGAAAAGTAGTTACTGTATTACTGAGACTTCTTGATTTTCTCTTTATTTGAGTTATAATGTGCATGCAAATATAGACCGTCTTAATATTTAGATATATTCTTCAAGTACTGGAGGTTGTGAAAACACAAAAACTTTTGTCGGGCTGTCAAATTGATAGTAATGTACTGTGCAGTGACAAAAGGAACTTCTTTACACTGTAAATATGTCTTATGCGCGTGTACAAACACTGCTGTCTGCGAGTTTTTTCAAATTAAATATGTCAAGCAGTCTGACTTAGTTAATTTCCTTTATATACCTCCCATTATTTCCTCAAAAAAGAAGAGAAAGGAAAGGCTGCAAACTCATTACCCCGATGCAATTATTTACTTGAACTGAAAGAGAAAGAGAAACAGCTACCTGACTGGAATTTAAACTGACTAAACAGGTGTTTCAAATCAGGGCGATCAACTTGAGAGGCCAGTCTAAGGAAGGCCTGAAACAAACATGTCCACGTATAAGGAAGCAACAAGTACAAACTAGAAAAATGTGGGCTAAAAGACAAAATAGAAAACATCTCACATTTAAATTAGGGAAGGAATCCACAAAAAGTATTTTATTTGTGAATTTATTTGACCTTAAATATTGAATATGTAGATATAGATGTGTATTTTGTGGATTCTTTCCCTAATTTGAATGCAATGTCTTCTATCCTTTTTGTGCCTCTTATCTTCTTGATATGTGGACATGTTTTTGTTGGCTTGGCCTCTCAAGATGATTGCCCTGATTTGACACACCAGTCCCAGATGGTATGAATGGCAGGTAACTGTTGTATTCTACTGTGAAGAAGGCAGTTCGCAGAACCATGTGGCTTTATAACTCTAGCTAAGGCATCCTAATACTGCAACATGTGATTATAATCAAAACTGACAAATTACATTTGAGTGTAAACTGGGCGTGAGTCTGTTACAACGTGGATGAAGTTGTGTTTAGAAGGGGCGTGTCAGTGAGTAGGCTTGTGTTGTGTATTAGTGAGTGCCACACAAAATCTGACACAAGAAAAGCAGAGCCCCAAACAAGCATGATCACTAGTTGCTAAGAAAGAAAAAAGAGTTTATCCAGAAGCATTCAAACAGTGTTAGCATGCCAGCTGCTCCAATCAGCCTCACTACTTACTGACTGATAACCACACAGATCAGCGCCAACTAGAAAACAGCAAGTCAGTTCTGAAGGGCTTCTTCATAAAGAGCTCTGACCAGTTAGCTTCAGCTGTAAGGAAATTTTAGAGCATCTGCTACTGTGCTAAAGTCATGCAGTATTAGTTCCTGTTCAGCATAAATTTCTCTGTTATTTTACTATTGATAACACACAAGGCTAAACAGCAATTTTCATGGCATTCATTGGGAGAGGCACACATGCAAGCCTCTCCAGAATCACATAAATACAGTTTATGTATGTTGGGCCTTCATCTTTAATTGTATACACACACTTAGAAAAATTACTATGGATGCTATTTATGGTCGAGTCTGGTGAGGTCAGGTCATTCCACTGCTGGTGGAATGACCTGACCTCACCAGACCAGGATGTATGAAGGCCAGCAGGACCGGTGTGTGCATTGCAAAATCTCTAATTCAAGGAATGGGCTTCACATTTCTAAAGCATTGTGCAACCATACCGATCTCATTGGGGGGAAAAGAAAACACAAATCTATGCACTTTTCTGCACACCAGAGCGTTAAGTTATTCCACAAGTTCATACTGTGCAAATCACTAGAAGTATTTGAGGTGTCACAAAAAATGTCAGTTGTCAATGTCAATTTTTCTCAAACACAAAACTACAAACATAATATCTTTACGTGAAAATTGGATTGTTATGGGAATGGCATAAACGCAATCATGTTAACGGCTACAGTAAAACAAGGCAGTTGCTTTCACACAGGATATGTGTTGTATTGCCACTGTAATTATGTAATTGTGGTGTTGATTTATTTTTTCACTACGTATATTTTTATATTAACCCCAGGAAGCCTGACTGGTGTTATCCAGCATCTAATGGGGATCCAAATACACTAACAAACACA
Organism: Micropterus salmoides; assembly: GCF_014851395.1. NCBI lineage: Eukaryota > Metazoa > Chordata > Actinopteri > Centrarchiformes > Centrarchidae > Micropterus > Micropterus salmoides. The sequence continues at coordinate 15,216,348 of NW_024044237.1, forward strand.
TACAGAATATTCTGATATGACTAACTGCATGCAGACTGCTTATTAATCATTTTCAAAAACTACAGACAGAAAACTGCAAAGGCATCGATCTCTTTTCCAAAAAGCTTAGTGTACATCATGAAGGCAGGAAAGGAACATCATCTGTCCTTTGAAGCATATTTAGGGTGTATATTCTTCCTTTTTCTCATAGGAGAAGAACTTGGACTCTCATCAGGAAACTATCGCCTGCTTTTGAATTAAATGAGAGGAACTGATTTGATTGGTCATTATTGAAGCTTCTCTGCTGATAATTCATTCCTATCTAACTATTATCCTGTTGCGCCCCTGCACCCTAATATTGATCTTATATTTGAGCCACACACAACTATATAGAGTTTGTATGTACTTGTATGTTTGTGTTCACGTTTCTGAGTTGTTGGGAGGGAAAAACTGGTTTCAGTTTATTCATTCTTGCTTGAGCATCCTGTATGGCCTTTAAAAACTGAAACTTTAGAGGCGTATGACTGCACGCCACAGTCCTTCGCATGTAAATTATATATTTTTTAAAGTAATGAATATTTACAGTTTTCTCCATCTGCTTTGTGGATTTTCTTTCTAAGTGTTCTGACAGAGGAACCTCACACTGACCTCAAGCCCCCCTCCTCCATCATGAATATTTATGAGAAAACGAAGAGAGAAAAGACATCCATAATAAAATCACACAGACTTTGAATGTGTCTCAATTTAATGCTGCCAATTCAGAAACCTTGACCCTAATCATCTCAGGTCATCAGTGTTATGTTGTTAATGTTAGCATGTCAATTTAAAATCACCCCCGGATTTAAAAACATTAATAAAGCAGCATAAGTTGTTACTAGCATGTATTCATCATAGGAAAATGAACTTTCAACACAGCATTCACATTGTTTCACTGGATGTTTAACGACAGTTTTCTACCAATACAGCATGTAATACTTCCACAGAGAAAATGATGCACTGATTTGGTCAAACAGTCAGACTGATTACTACAGGATTAATACTGAATTGATGGTGAATTTCAACCCCTGAACCAAACATTCTGCTTTTATCAATCTATATCAACACTGTTTTAGATGATTGCATATTTTTAATTTGTTATATTAACTCCTCGAAGTCAAGTTTATATTTATAGCCCAATATCACAAATCACAAATTTGCCTCAGTGGGCTTTACAGTCTGTAAAGGCAGCAAATAACACCCTCTGTCCTTAGACCCTCACTCCCAATGTGTGACCAAATTTTCTAAATCTACAAAGTTACTCCACACAGGGTTGAATTTGCAGGATAAACTTTAATATTATTATAATGAAATTAAAGCTGACATTTCCAATTATCTTATTTAAAAGGGTTTTAAACTTATCAGGTTTACTTTGGTATTTATGGAACAACAGCTGCTGACCTGTGAATAGTGATGACCAGGGAGGTCAAATGCAGGTGGAGCTTATGTTCATTACCGCTGTGAAAATGCTATGATGGAGGAGAGACTAACACAAAACACTTTCCCCGACCATGCTTTCAGACTCTCTGGTCAAAAGCTTGCTTCTTAAGCCTCCAGGCTACTGCAGCAAAGTACTGCAGCAAATTACATTTTTGGACTAAGATCAACATTTCTTGAGGGGAGAATAACACCTCTTTTCCTCTTGGTTCAAAACAAGTTCATGGATGAGGATTACATCATTGAAAACCCTTGAAAACAAATCGACTGTAAAAGTCAGATTGAGTTGGCTCTTCAATAAAAAAACAATTTGCACATATCTGGGAACGTCACCTGACATGTGACATTACCTTACTCTGCTGGAATGCAACAGAAAACCTGTTTAAGTTAAACTCAATGGTACTGCTGATGTAACCAATAATGTAAACCTATGATTTAGCAGAGTAACAACCTGTATCTTTTTCCTGCATTACATTATTCTCATCCACAAAGTAGCTGATATAAATATTACACTTAATAATATACAGATGTTAATGCTATCACCCAAAACAAAGATGTTGTAGGACTTCAACCAACAATTATTTCCATTATCAATGAACCAGACTATTATTTTACTGATTCATTTATTAATCAGTAGTTCTATAAAATGTTTCCTAAATCCCAACAGTCCAAAAACAAAAGGTGGATGTTTGTAGTTTTGTTTTTTATTTTCCTCAAAAACTACAAAGGCAGGGTGCCCTGAACCACACAATCCTCCCATCTCATTGCCACTAATAACGTCATAAATAATTATAAACAACATAAAAGTGGTAAAACCAGCAAATATTTACATATGAGAAGCTGAACCAGTGACATTTTGGCATTTTTGCTTAAATAATTAGAACTGATTATCAAAATTGTTGCTGATTGATTTCCTATTGTTGTATTGATTAAATAAGTAAGTATCTGATCAAAAAAAATTAAAAAAGCTATTGAAGTACCTCTCAATACAGTGCACGGTAAGTATTTTTTGTATTTTACACATGGCTGTGTTGATTGGGATGTACATTTTTATTTAGAAAATATTATATAATTTCCTAAATGTTTTATTCACAGCTCTTATCTGAGATGAGCCCACACATAATCAATCAACTGATGTGAGAGGTGTGACAATGTTATCAGTATATCCTTTGAAAATGCATTTGCTGATCCAAATCAAGGCTACAGTACAGTTTTGTCTATGGAACAGTGCATCAGCTTCACCACAGCGCCTCTCTGACCTTGTTAGATGCCCGTTTTTCCTGACAATTACAGCTCAGTATTAGGCTTTTGTCCTGTGCCATGTCGTGGTGGCCTTGCTGTCTGTATCCAGCTTCTCCTGTGTGAATGACAGCTGATAAAAGCCCCGGGCTTTTGCTGGCGTCACCACCACTATGTAATTCCACTGCAGGGGAGTGTGCTCTTAGCTATGAAGCCCACTTCCACAAAAGCACTAAAGACACAGGCACAAACCTTCGCCAAATTGCCCTTAAGCTCCAGTAACATTTCATCTGACATTTTATTGACAGAGACAATTGTCACTATTCTAACCGTGTGTTATTTCTTCTATTGCATCAGTAGCCCTGCGTATACCACCACCAACACCGAGGCACAGCAGCAAAATTTAAGGCTGGTAGCTGCATCAAATACAGCAACCCTAATTATGAGGGTCCGCATTAAAATTTCATAACAAAAAACAAGACGACAATAAAGCCTCTCAAGTCAATAATGCACCAAGGCGGCACAATACAAAATAATTTTCAACAAACCAGAAACCTCAAGTAAAATATGTGTGTGTGTGTTTGTGTGTGCGCGTGTACATGAGTGCATGTGTGTGTGCAAAAGAGAGAGAAAAGAGAAAGAGAGAGAGACCTTGAGTGCAATGGGAGGAGTAGATGCTGCAGCATTCAGGGAGGGAAAGCAAAGCTAACTGTGAGTCAGACCCTCTCTCTTTCGCTCTCTTCGGCCCTTACCTCCCTCCTTCCACTTCCACTCTCCCCTTCTCCTCCCTCTTTCAGCACTTAAGCAGCTGCCTCCACTTATGCAGGGCACATTTCAGATGACAGGGAGGGATGGAGGGAGAAAAGGGGGAGGATGGGAATGATGATGATGGGGTGGGGGGGGTGGGGGGGGGGGCTTAGCAGGAGGAGCACTGGGAGAGGGAAACAAAAGGTTGCACGATGATTGCACAAAGATTCAAAAGCTGCTGAAGGGGGACATTCCAGCCTAGGTGAGCATGGTCCTCCCCCTCCTCCCCCTCCTCCTACTCCTCTGCTGCTATACATCAAAGAGGAGAAGGTTAACCGCTAGACACAGTAACCTCTGTAATAGAACTGTTTTCTAATGACCATCAAAGAGTGTTTACTACCTCTGGGCCTGTGATTAATGGCTGCATGCATGGGCATCCTCCTATTTCACATCCTCTCTCCTCGTGCTCAGAGATGGTGAAAGAGATGTGGAGAAAATGACAGCTGGGACAGAGGATCTTTAAGGACGTGACCAGCCTTGATCTCCTGACCACTTCTGTGACAAATTAGTGTCTAATATCAAAACACAACAACAACTGAGGACATATTGAGCATCCCTGGATGACAACATCACTGTACTTCTGCAGCCTTCATGAATAGAAGACAATGCAGCAGCGGCAATGATCCCGAAACACTTCACGTTGGTTTGACGTAAATTTAATTCGCTTTAACCAACAGTGGAACTGATGATTCATTTTTTATTTGCCATGGCACAATATACGCAAACATAACAATAAATATTCACAAAACAATACTTTCTTTTACCAGAATATCATTCCATTCATACCCAGTATTTTTACTGGTCACGTCAAGCTGTTCAAGGTGCTAACACACATTGTGTTGACACACATTCTCGACTCTGCGGTCACTCGTCAACAGCCCTGTTTTCAATCATAATGAATTTTTCTGCCCAATTGGTTTTTAAGATGTTTAAAACAGATGAGCGGGAAGGATAATTTCCTCATTTCCTCATCCCATAAATGGATATTTAATCCTAAAATTCAACACAACAAGCTGCTTCTTTGTGACATATCAAGTAGCCTATCTCATTTCTGTTACATAAAAAGAGTCTAACAAATTAAATATATCATATCAAAATACGTCTTTTGGGCATGTCCTCTTGAACTACGTGTTTTCTGATCTGGCTCTGCTATCAGCAGCACAACATCATTTGTCAAAAACCGTTGCAAATCACTGTTTTACAATGTGACAACTCAGCAGTTAAGGGTTGGTTAGATTTAGGCATAAAAACAACTTGGTTAAGTTTTGGGAAAGATCGCGATTTGTGTTAAATTAAGAGGTAGGGTTTGCGTCATCATTAGGGTTAGGGAACCACTTCCTCCCCATGCTACAAAGATCAACATGTGTTAAAGGTTAGGGAATGATTGTAGCCATGCTTTTAAAAGAAACAACGTTGACTGTCAATGTTGACGAACAGCAGACAGCAGTCTGACTGTAGCCAATTCATTAATGGTCCCAGACAAGAAGTGATATATTTTATGGAGAGATTTGTGTGGAACATCAACAGCTAAAATCTACATTGAATTTCTTTACTACTGCAGTGTGATGGGCCAGTGTCTGTATCAAGTGCTAGACACTAATGCAATTAGTGTCTAGCACTGATTGCACCAAAATCAAGTAAAACAGGTAACTGACATTTTACACACTACAATGCAAACTGGAGGCGTAAACATGATTCACAGCTGTCTTACTAATGGATTTAATATCATGAATTAATTGTACTGTATTTATGTATCAGGCTTAATGTAATTGTCTAAGCTTTTTAAACACTGACTGGCAGTGTGTCAGTGCGAAATGCAATAAATATGCGCTTGTACTTTAAAGCTGGGTAGCTTTCGTTTAGTTATAAACAACGCTATAAAACATCTCACTGCAGAATCCTGTGACAAAAGGACAGTAAAGTTGCTGTAAGCTCTGTTTCCCTTGACAACTGTGTTGATGGATGAGAATTAAAGATGACTAACACTGTGACTCTAGCAGCTACCAGAGAGGAAGCTGAGGTCATTTCCCCCAACGCCTCGATCAACTTTGTGAAAGCCAGTGTCAAGGGGGAAGGAGGCTGCAGGAGTGATGCAGGACCGGCTACTGCTGCTACACTGATTACAGTCTCCCTCCGCTTTGTGGAGTGAAGCTAGCCACACAAATCATCCAGTGTTTTTCTGATTAGCATTTCATTTAGGTTCAATAAGTGATTATCAGTTTGTTAACATAAAGTAACTCATAATAATACAACGTATCTGTGAGGGCCATATTGGTTGTGCACATGGACCCTGGCACCTATTTCCAGGAAAAACACCTAAAATAACATACCCAAAATAAATAGTAGTAGTAATATAGTAGTAGTAATATCTCCTCAACCATTAGGCCTAGATAATACTGGTCTCCTTTGAAAGGTCAGAAGCCAAGGAATATAAATCCACTGTACATTAACATATTTATTTTACCATTGAAATACTGAAAAATATGATATTTTCATCCTCGCCTGGTAAAAAAAAAGCGATATTTTAATGCAATAAACCATCAAAACCATCATAAGGAAGATTATAATGCACCTGAATATCTTCTAATACACCTGGAATACAACTGTAACTCTAAATGTCATGAAAAGAAACTGATATACAACAGTTATTGCACAATCTCTCAAAAATATACCAGGCAAATGTCCATGTTTTGGCCATATTTACAGTTTATATGTTCACGTTTATTGGGAGTTATCTTCAAAACATTATTTCTCTCCATACAACCACATTCCAAATAACATAAAGCTTCCAAAACATTGAAATATTGATATAAACAGTCAATATATATGACCAAAAGCACTCCCATGCTTTACAGGCAAAAGCTTGAGAACAAAACATCCTACAGGGCTCTTTCTCTTCGTATTGAAGAGACGAATCGATTGACATCTTGCATGTCTGTGTAGTTCCTATAGGCCGCCAGCAGAGGCCGATAAAGACCGCCTCCACCAAAGCAAATTCTTCTTCTCTACTTCAACCTGACAACATAAACAAAAGTTACCCACGAAGCCGACCTCACCAAGATGGCGGCCCACCAGACAGTCTCTGTTGACACAAAGGACGCTGTTTTTGGACAAAAAACAGCTCGAACAGCGAACATCGATTACATCCCCTGTATAGGGCGACTCCGTTAACAAGTGGTTCAATACCATTAATTATTTGTTTTGTTTTGAATCCATTTTTTGCTTTTCAACATAGGTCAAAATGTCACAGGTACATTATCATAATTACTATTTAGGGATTTTGCAACTTTTGAAGGAGACCTATTATGCTTATCATTATTTTATGACTTATCTACAATGTTGCAATGTTGGATGGCCAAAGCTTCAAATAATGAGATTAACGTATTTAAAAGAAATTCCTGTGAGCAAAAACCTCAGATTTCCTTCTGCTCTGAACACTCTGTTTTGAACTGCTTTTTCTACCAATGGCTCCATTCTACGACATACGGAGCTAGACGGAGCCGGTATTCCATATATGGTCTTGCTCCGCACACCAATGGCACAGCAACTCTCTGTCTCAACTCTGTCTGTACCACTCAGGGACACCAGCAGCCTGATAACATGCTTCAGGTCAATCAGAAGACAGTGGGCATTGAGAGGGGGACCTTAAAGAGACAGGAGCATCTACAGCTTGTTTCAGACAGAGGCTGAAATGAAGGCCTACATGAAGATTCTGTTTAAGATAGAAAATTTTTTTTTTGAACTTTGAATCATGCAAAGTTGCCATATAGGAGTCACAGAACTACAATATATGACTGGAAAAGCTAGGTCTATGTTAATAAAATCCTACATATACTGCAAACAGTGTAGCTAGCGTACATAACTCACTTTAAAACTTTTCATTGCATGATTATTTTGGATTAAATGTTTTTAGTTACCAATATAATTAATTTTAAATTATAAAATATGTATATGGACTTAAAACATGCTTTAAAGTAATAATTTTGGGAAACATGCTCATTCACTTTCTTTTCTGAGAGTTAGATCAAAAGATCAATATACTGTCATGTCTGTGCACTAAGCAAGAAGGATCCAGGATGTGGTTAGCTTAGTTAGTATCAACACTGGAATACGTTGACTAGACGTCCTAGTTGGTCCAGGATTGTCCCATTTTCAAGCTGGGTGTCCCTAGTCCCAACAAAAATCTGTAAAACACCAAATTGTCCAGGTTTTCACAACTATTAAAATAATAATGATAATATTATACTTGTTTTCAGTGCTAATATAGACTTTTAACAAGTTCTGTCCTACTCATTATTACCTAACCCAATATAAAAGCATAAACAATGCACCACGCTTCGGAATTTAACACTGATTTGTCTGTATGTGTGTCAAACAATCAATGTGTCATTGTCGGTAGGTGTGCTCCGTGCCGAAATAACTGTCCCCCATCCTGATAAAAACGCCTATGGTGTGTCATACATGCGTGAACATGTGGTACACTTATGTGTCCTGGAAGCAGAGAGAAACAGCTTAGCCTGGCTCTCTCCAAAGTTCAAATATACAACACAAAAATGTATTTCAATCAAGATATGGGTGGCAAGTCAAAATGTCTTTGGTGCTATATCTATCACGATCAAGAGCTGTCTCTCTTGTAGTGCAGGCTCTGTTTGCATCTACATATTTTTCATATATTTTTCTGCTTTTATCGATTGCATTTTTAATGCTTTTATCCTTAACTATTGCCTGCTTGGGGACTACAGATAAATATTTGACTTTCTGACTAACTCTGGCCCCGTCCCTGGCAAATAAAGTAAACACTAATGACCCTGCAACACAACATCTTCAAACACTGAATGAGCCCAATCTTTAATATTAAAGGGTCACTTATGGTGCTGTAATCAGGAGAATTATCACCAAACTCTGCAGCTCTGCTGACTTGTTTAGCCTCTGTTAGTTAACTCTTGGTTAATTGTTTTGGTTTTATCCCTCGCACATTTACTTCATGGTTTAGCCAGAGTTGCTCTGATCCACCCGCGTAGGCAGAGTATTCAAGATAAAAAGCTCTGATAAAACCTGTTTTGCCTACCCAGCACCAGACAGCAGACATAGTTAGCAACTAGCAGGTGAACTAAGTCAAGCATCTAGCAAGTTAAGGCCAAGAGACAAAACAACAGCCTAAAGGAGACTGAATATTCAACAGAATTTCTCCACATGAATGCTAATGTTGCTTCAATGTCTACTGGATGTGAAAATAGGTATATGTTAACATGTTAGCAATAACTGCATCTCGTGGCAGAAAATAATATTGAACATGGTTTACCGTAAAATAAGCTAACATAGTTAACAACTCACACCATCAATAATGTATAAAGAATCATTTCTGCTACTTGTCTATGTCCTGTGCAAGTTTGTAAGGCAAAGAACGAACTGGCTGCTGCTTAAATCTTTTTCCAGTGTGTCCAGTTGTTCTTAAGGGTCAGGAAACACTTCTTTTCCATCTCTTCAATGAAAAACAACTCAGCCATAATTAAGCCAACAAGCAATAAACTCAAATGGGTATTAGAGCACTTCTTCACTTTCTTTGGAAATTGCAAATGTTCTTTTTCAAATATTTGCGATGATTTAATGATGCATTTTCAAGTTCGAATCTGGGATGCAGGAGATCAGGTTAGAAGGAACTGATTTATCCATTCAACTAATGGAGGCACATTTTTAAAAGAATTTCTATTGTTTCTTAATTTTATTTCCACAATAAAATTTCCAGTGCAGAAAACATCATGTTGACTATGCAATCTAGGCATCATGTATATAGTCACAGGTGGAAAAAGTCAAAAAGCCATAAGAAAATGTACACAGTTTGAAACAAGTAATGAAAAGTATTTGTTGAGGAAGTGTTCGGTGGAAAACGATCCACGGCATCTTTGGCTTCCCAATTCCTTCTTCTAGCATAATAAATGTCCTGCTAATACATCCACAGTCTCTTGAGTCAAGACAAAAGCAGCTCACTGATAACAGCTCAATAAGTGAGCATGGAGGTCTGTCGAGGGCTTTGAGGAATTTCCAGTCAATACGTGACCATAATGGATTGCACATGGCGCTTTTTAAAGCTGTGTTTTAGCCCTGAAATTGCAGTGGCTGCAATTTGCCAACTTCTACAACACTACTTTTCCCACCAAAATACAATGACGAAGACACAACAGAGTTATAAATAATAAGCAGCCGATAAATAGTTAATGCACACGAGTGATTTTTCTGTAAAATGTATTTCTTTTTAAGTTACTTCTTTAAGTCCAATAATCATGATCCTGAGAAAGAGATATATTTTATCCATCACAAAATATACCATTATTATTTTTATCTTTAAATACTACTTCATAAATGACAGTCTAAAATGAAGACAATTTTCATTTAGATCACAAAATCCATTCCATTACTCTCATAGTAAAGATTTCCCTTTGTTCTCAGGGCCACAAATTATATCCCCGTTGCTTCAGAATGGCGACTCCTTTACTTGGCTGCAAAACCAAAGTACAGGGGCAGGTGGGGTGGAGGGAAGGGGGTAGTGGCAAGGGAAAACGGCCACAGAGACAAGACAAGAAAAATGCAGACAAAACAGTCACAGAAAGAGTGTGTGTACAATGTGTTTGCATGTGTTGAAGGGGTAATAACGAGGAAGAGATGGGACAGAACAACAACCTGACTCTGCTCTTCAGACCATGTAGAAATCCAAATCTCAGTATTCACTCACCATCTCTGGATGCTAAAACTCCGCCTTCCTTTGATATTTGTTTTCCCTTTTAAAGTCATTGATGTTATTAGTTTTTGAAACCCGGCTTAGAGGCTTATTGATAGGCTGCGCAGATGGAAATATAAATGGCCTCAGAATCTCTGATGAGAGAGAACAATAATTCTTGTCTACTGCTCGTGTGAAGCTGCAGCACATGTACAACACACAAACCATGCCAGGAGAGAGTCTCTGTGTTTTCCTGCATCGAGATGCTCTTGTATATTGCAGTTTGGTAAAGGCCACTGACAACACAGTGGCCTTTACCAATAATAAATAAAAACCCAGCTTTCCTGTGAAACACTTAATCAGCCTGTATGGAATAAGTGAGAGCAGTAAAAGGAGCACACTGTCACGGCTTTAATATGTGTCTCTCTGTGTTTGGCAGGGGGTGGGGGTGGGGGGTTAGCCTCTCTGATGTGCCACAGCTGAAATTGGCAGGCTATCAGTCACAACCCTGTAACACAATGTACAGCATTTCTAAACAGTATAAAGAGATATGACAGCCAAGAAGGCAGAGAGACAGATTGAGGGAGGGAGGGAGAGAGAGAAGAGATGGAGACAGAGTGCAAAGCAGAGAGTGAGAGAAATGCCATTTTTAGAAGCCTGATGTGTAAGTCTTAATGTTTTTTTTTTTTACAACTGGGTCAGAACAGCACATTATTCTCGACACAGAGAACAAGCATTTTGTCTTTTGACACCGTCAGATCCAGCTCGAGGTGCAGCAGGTCAAATTTCTCATCAGAATAACAGAAGCATCACGGTCATGGTCTTTAAATGAATACCTTATTGTCTCTAAACGAAGGATAAGTTAGCAAGACGGTTGGGAGGGGGGGCAAGATTTCCTGTGGACAAATAAGAACAAAGCCCACTCTGGTAATCAGGCCTATTGATTAGCGGTTGTGCAGGTCTGTGTGGGGCTGCAGAAGCCTGGGAGCCAGTGGCTGTGTGCATATGCACAGGGGTATTAGCAGCGGTTATTCTCTGGGCCTGTGGGACAATGCAGCCTCTGAGCGAGGTGATTAAAAGGCCCAAGCTATTGAGCTGCTCCAATCAATGCCCTCCTGTGCTACCGGACAGATCCGGAGGCCGCTTCCTAAACAACAGAATCACACACATGCTAACATGCTATTACTTCCCCAACCCTCCATCCCCCCCCCCAGCCTTAAACCAGCTTTGTTAAGTGTCGGGGCTAAAGGGGGCTAAAATCCTCCATTGCCCTGCTCCAAGGCTCGCCTTGACCACCCCACATTGGGACGTGCCATTTTGATCATGTCCACTGGCCAATTAAACAAATCTAATACTGGAGAGAAGAAGGGGGTGTGGGATAAAAGCAGGAGCTTCTCATTTTAATGGATAAGGTTAATGAGTTATTTGTATGGTTGACGTATTCCGATGGTTTAAAAGGTTAGCGCATCTACACAGCTGCCCTTTGGAATGATCTCCACCGTTTCACGCTCCCTCAAGCAGTGGTAATGAGAGGTCACTGTGCACCACGAGGGCCCTGGGAGCCAGCAGCCCTGGCCAGACAACCACACAGCAACCGTCATATTACTATTTCCTCCAAAACAAACAGGCCTCGAAGAGAAGAACAGGTCATTTCAGCCTTTTCTCTTAACCTGCCTCTGCCATTCTCTCTCTCTCTCTTTCAATATCCTGACAAGTGGTCTGCTCACAGCTCGCCGTGACCGGAGAACACTCCTCCCTCTTGTTTTTCTGGAACATCCACTCTCATATTTTCAATAACTGCAGAATCCTATTTTTGTTTCCTAATGGAGCCTCCCTTTTTTCTCCCCCCTCGTCTCTAAATTCCATTTCAGAGAACTGGCCTGTCTTCTTTACATCCGCCGCCAGACCTGCTGTTTTCTGTCGCTGCGCGTCTCATCAACACCTCGCTTAATCCAGTCAGAAATATCTCATATTACTGTCATATAATTAGTCATGGAAAATATAACTCAATCACAGCATGATTGTGGAATAACATACAGGCGAGCAAATATATATTATGCGAATTTCCATACTGGCCCCATTCTGGGCATGAACTTGCACTTGGTGAGAATCATGAGAAAAAGGCATTGCTTTGATTAATTCAAAGCTATTGATTTGGTAATTATTTCATAAGCCGGTATGTCCAAACACTCACAGGCACAGAAAAGCCCATATCACAGGCGGCTAGGCAGCCTGGGGTGTGTTGCTGTCAGGTTTGCCAGTGTGAGCGGACAGAGGCGATGGGCTCTGCTTAAGACAGAGTATTGGACAAACACAAACAAACGAGGCAGCGGCCACTGTGACTCAGTGCTCTAATGAACCAGCGTATTGACTTGCTGGCTTTCTCTCTCTCTCTGCCTCCATGTCTCTCTCTCTCCTCCTCTCTCTCACACACACACACTTTGCCTCGGTCGCTCTCTCCCTCTGTCTGTTGTGTTTGTATGGATCCCAGCTGCCACTCGGAATACCAATTACTGTAGGCCCAGGAGTGGGGGGAAGTAAAGGGAGAGAGAAAGACAGAGAGAGGAATGGTAGGGAAGCAGTGAGGGAAACGAAGAAGAGAAGGAAGAAGGAAATGACAGAGGGTGAAGGAGTAGCGGTTGGGTCGCTAGCAAGAGATCCAGGAGGCTTGTCCTCACTTGGAGAAGAATCTCAGAGTCATGGGTGATAGTGAGGGGGAGGAGAAGGAGAAGGGGAAGGGAGGCTTCATCCCTGATACTGTGACACTCTTACATCTGACGTACAAGGAGGGAAAATCAAAGGGGACCTTTTTGTGGTCTGCCACAAATAGGTGCACCCTCCTGCACAGGAAGGAAGGGGAGGTGGTATGTTGAGTGTTTCACAGGCAAATGTAACATTTTCCCTGTGAATTCCTGGGACGAAGCTGAGCGCTACATCTCCCATTACAAGATACTTGTATTTGATAAAGGGATTTGGACCGTGGAGAGCTTTTGGTTCCAATGACACTCCTTCTCTCCCTCTCCCTTTCTCTTCTCTTCTCCAACCACCGCAACAATTCTCATGACAACCATAATGAGCATGCTCACATTCTGCACGATACCACTAATTTGAGAAATTTCCAGCACAAAGACATAATTAGACAAACTAATTAGACGAAGACTTCGCTGCACAGAGATCCTCCGCAGTTCAACTCATCCGCCTACCTGCCGATGACTAAAATAGGAAGCAGCCGTCAAGCCCATCCATGCTTATTCCCCTCAGTTAGTGCAGTGAGATGGCGCACAAGGGAGAATGAACATGATCCCTCCCAAGGGCTGCAGCCGCTCCTCAGCAGCAGTATAGCAGTGTCTTTGTTGTGGCTTTAGTGTGACATAGGGCTAACAGGTCTAACTAGCCACAGATTGTCTTCCTATTTATATGTGAGGCAGCGACATTGTCTTGATATTGTGAAAAAGCCGTCTGACAATAATGTGTGCAGGCCAACGGCTATATGTAAGACATATTAATAAATCAGAGAGAGGCACTCAAATGTGCCACTAACACTTAAAAATACACAGAGCTCCAGTTGAGGTGTTCATAGTGAGCCATAGGTGAAGTGGTGGGTTTTCTAATGAAGAATATGAGGAGAGTACTTAGAGAGAGTTGGAGAGGCGAGGGAGGTAGAAAGGTAATTGATTTTAAAAGTGATGGGAAAACCCACAGGTCTCAGGAGGGAGCAGCAAACCGTCTCGACGGATACAGGAGCCCCAGCTGCCTCTAAGAATAATGAAATTAATTCTTAGTCTGATTTAAATACATTTCATAATGGGAACTTAAATTAACATTTCCTAAAGCCCCCAGAGATGAAGTCAAAGTGTAAATTGTTACAAAATGTTTTACTTTTCTCTCCACAATGGAGCCTTTGTCCTCTGAATATGCATTCCCTGTAGCAACTCTGTGTTATCCAAATAACAGTGTTTGCTCGTTATCATTTTTATACAGTAGAGTGTAAGATGAAAAAAAAAACTAAATAATTTTATTATTACGTGAATACGGAGTGACTCGCGCATACACACACACAAAAACAAACTTCCAGGCCCACATAAAAGCTCAGGGGGCCAAATAAGCATGTGCACATGCGTACGTACACATTCATATTTTCAACTGCTTGGCAGGCTGTCACCGCATTCACTGTGGAGTCTCAATAGCTGTAGGCAGATTTATAAGAGAGAGACAGACAGACGGGTGTTTGTTGCTAATTTTCAGGTTACTATATCCGGGCAGACTCGGTCCCCCGCGGGATTAAGAGTCAGCACCATAGACTGTATATTAGAAGGTCAGCACAGAGGGCTTCTATAAGCAATGACTGCCCCTAAAATAGATCATTCATACACACACATGCGCGTACCATAACATATACACTATGCATGGATACCTTACCCCACCTCTCCAGAGGCCTCATCACTGGAGCCAAAACACTGCAGCAGCATACATCTTTGATAGTGAGTTTTAAACCTATTAGATCATATGGCTATAAAGCATGCATGCAGACTCTACACTAGCTGTCCCCTGACAAAGAGTTTCTCTCAATAGAATTGCCTGCATAAATAAACCATAAGCAAATCCCAAATAGTGCACACAAAAGGCAAAAAGGCGTGCTCATACACAAGCACATATACACACCTCAGAGACAGATTTCAAAGGAGTAGGTTATACACAGCGTCATTTGAATATAAAAGGAAAATACCTGGTGTTGTGATGCTTCCAAAGTATTTAGCCCATAGTGGCAAACACATCGCTGTATCATAGCAGTCACAGAGACGACAAAAGAAAGACTCACACTGGGAGTGACACTACTGGACACTGTGGATGTACTTTCTGCTGCGTACATGTAAAGCAATGTTTGGACCTGAGGTTTGGTACCAATACCAATTATTCAGACCTTATTTATATTTATGATTTTTATATGTTCAATACCTTACTTTGAGGAAGATAAAAAGGGTTTTCTAAAAAGCTACTTGAATTCAGCTGTGTTTATGTTTGTCTAAACTAGGACTACAGTTAATTAATCTGCTCATTACTTTCTCAAATAATCAATTCATTATGTTGTCTATAAAATGTCAGAAAATGTGAAAATGCTCATCAAAATATCACCAGGTTCAAGGGGATGTCTTCAGATTGCTTGTTTAGTCTGACTAACATTTCAAAACCTTTGAGAACCTTTGTTTAATATAACATTATATTTTTAAAAAAGCAGCAGATACTCACATTTTTGGTGCTGAAATTGTGGAATATTTGGCAAATTTTGTTTGAGAAAAAGATTATTTTTCTGTCGACTGGTGATTGATTAAGTGACTAATCATTTCAGCCCTTGTCTTGACACAAAGACACCAAACAAGATATAAAGTGCACAACACCACGGATCTGACCAAGCATTCAGCGCCAGCCTTCGATACTTGACAGCTGAGTCAGCAATAAAAACGTTTAAAGTTTCAATACCCAGCCTAAACCAAAATAGTTGGAATACCTTTAATGTTGTGGTACTGTAGACCATTGCTTTTCTCTGCCTCAACAAAACATGCAACAATTTGAAATGAAAAACATTACAATATTACATACATAAATTGAAAAATGTTGTTCTTCATTCAGAAATGAAGCAAAATACTCTAACTACTAACTCTGATAATACACAGAAAGCCTGGAACAACTAACAGTATACAAGATATTACAAAGAATCTCTGAGGCTCTGTGTGACTGAATGATGAATTAGCTCTCTTATCAGCGACGGCTACGCTGAGGTGCATATTCGACTCCCTCTGGACAGCATTTTACTGGCTCAACTGTGATATATGTGGTCTGCATTCTGACAGTGTCGCTGAATGATGACTTGGGGAAATGGGTTAGAGGAGTGCTGAGAGATAGTGAGTTGAAAAATGTGTATTTGCGCATGACAGAGCTTCAGTTCGTCACTGAGTGTTGCTGTCAGGGGCGAGCCCAGAATAAAGGCGAAACTGTCATCCTGGCCCTTCATGTCTCTTTATGCTACAATTAGCTTCTTCTTTATGACAGCAAAGGCTGGGTCACTGTCATAATGTAAAACATATTTGCGTGTGTGTGTGTGTGAATGCATTTATGTGTGTGCACTAAGAGAATAACAGGAGTCACAAAGCTGCAGAAAACCCAGAGCCAGCAGAAATGTTTACTGGGGCGTGCTGGTTGCTAACACACACAGGGAAACAAGCAAATAGGATACACACAGCTGTACATCCTAGAAGTCAAAGAGCCACAGTACACACTTCGTACACTCTTCTGCAATGCATCTGAAATGAGAAGTCCTAATTATTATTTCCATTGTGCCCCACTCCTGTGACAAGGACCACTAGCTGTGAATGATTATAATTATTACCCATAGTAGAATAGCAGTCATGCTGTTGTATCATCAGCAACATCATCCAACAGATCAGGGTCAAATCCAACTTGAAATTCATGTATGCAGTTCAATTCACATTCTGTGTTAAGATATTCAAAAACATTTCTCATTTGACTTCTGCTCAGATGTGTCGCGCACGGATTATGTCTTGCCTCTGGCATGCTATAGTAAATGGAAAGAAAAGCGCCATTCGTCAGCTGACTGCATCTGACAGGAAGACTATTGCTTCTGCTCAACAGGCTTTTGTCATTCTGCTCTCTGCATCAACCGCAAACATATGATAAAATAGCTATTCGATTCAATTATCACTAATGTTTGATTAGAGCACAAATAGCTTGGTCTCCACAAACAGCAGCACAATTAAAGTGAAATGAATTACAACAAATCTCCGGCCAAACACTAGCAATGCTGTGAATTTCAAACACTCAAACTGGTTCGCTGCGGAAAGATTTACAGCAAAACAGAACCTGTCTCTTATTTGTACATAAATTCACAACATCGTTTAGGGTAGCAAACAAGCCTGCCATGAATGGCTGGTAATTATGTACAGCAGCAAATAAACCTTGTTTCTTTTCTGAGGCACTGGTGGCTTGTTAAGTGGTGAACAGACAAAACAGCATTTAGAAAATGAAAGGTGCAGGGAAACATCCAGGGCACGGCGAGCTTCCCTCCCATTAGAAACAACACTGTCTGTCTCACGACCGTTTGTTCGTTCCAACTGGCTGTGCTGGGAGGACGCAGCCGGAACCCCCACCACCAGCAGTAACTATGTCTCTCCCTTTTTTCTGTCCCCTCTCCCTCCGTCTGTCCAGCTCTTCCTCTAATCTTCTCACCATGTCCACTCCCCCCCCCCCCCCTCCTCTGCAGCTCCTCTGTTTTCTCCTCTCTCACAGTACATCCTACCCTATGCTTTGCTCCCTTTCTCAACATCAACCCCCTTTTCCATCCACCAAATCAAAGATAAGGCTAATGAAGGTGGCTTATTATTCCAGCATTCAAGACGCTGACAGTATACACATCTAGCGTAACATTATGCGGCTCCTCCGGCTCCACCATGAGAAACACGTTTCAGAAAAAAAGTTTAAATTAGACAAGGGCCAATGAATCTATTAGTGTTATTATATCACAAAAACCAGTGCTGTTATTGCCACTGTGTGTGTCATTACAAAGGAAACAATACATGGTTTGTGAAACCAATTAAAATCCAGCCCCGTCACATAGCTTCCTCTCTCTCGAGTCATGTTGTGAATATGTCGCTTTCACACTATGTCAATGCACCTGTGTCTACTGCATTAAAGTCCCCACCTCTTTCGGCTCCTTCTCAAATTTCCCAGCATCCCGTCTAACTATCTGTTTCGAGAATCCCATGAGTTGAAATACCAGAGGGCCCCGGGAGAGTGTGTGAGCAGAGCAAGGGAAATTTCACATTATCTATCCATCTGCAATATAAGGGTCTGATGTGGAAGCAGGAAATGAGCTATGAACGTCAAGCCCGCATGCTCACGGTCCCAGTGGCCACCAGCCTACATAGTGAGATCAACATGGAAAGTGGTTTAATAGACCCCTGTTTAATTGGACTTTTATTTGTTAATAGCAAAAATCCTGATGCATTGCTTTAATTACCCTGGCAGAACTAATTCATGAACATGGTTCAAAAATGTAGCTGGACTTGGCGTTCAAATAGCATCCAACAGGTTTCCTCTCTTTCTCTTTTTAAACCTCCTGTCCTCAAAGTGCTCTTGCCTCTGCCTTCCACGGGAATCTCCTTGATAGGACTTGTAAGGCATGTGTTGGTTTAAACCCTCAGTGTACTTTAACCAGCCATGGTCATGAATGAATGCAGAGAACTGAGCAGGGGAGAGCACTGAGGCCATTTCCCCCCCTAAAAGGGCTGGGGCCCACCCAGATCCTATATGTGAGCATGTCCATGTTTGCCAGGCCCTCAGAGTGCAGAGCAGCCCTCGTCAGTTTGGCTGCTGCTATGAAGGGAGGGAGGAAGGGAGGGAGGCAGCTCCCCCTGCAGAGCGCTGGTCCAAGACAACCACAGGCAGCCTCTGCTCACATCTACACTCAGCCCAATCACACATCAACTGCTCTGTCAATGCAGCCAATTGAAGGAGAGATGCTTAATGTCATTCTGATTACGCTGTTTTTAATTCATTACATGACTCCGCTGTAACAGTTTTGCCTCAGCGTCTCACGCCTCGTACTGACACATATTCTTTAAAACGGGGACATTCTTTAAAGTAGATTTGCACAGTTTGCCTGTCAGCTACTGATGTAATTTTTGTCCCACTCAGCCACTTTGTAATTGTGTGTGTGTGTGTGTGTGTGTGTGTGTGTGTGTGTATGTTTACGTGTGTGTGTGTGTATGAGTATGCCAGTGGAGTGCGACTACAAATGTGTGTCTTCCTCCTGGAACAGCTCCCATCATCGGGGGGGGGGAGGCAGCAAAGAGCTCAGCAGCGCCTCAGTCCCTCAGGACATGCTGCAGCTCTCTCCTCGCGGCCATGAAAAGCAATCAGAGCCCGGCTTTCTCCCCTGGACTTACCTCTGCCTTTAATTACAGAACTCAGCAGCGGCAGCAGCACATAGGAAGACTGCCTCCACTGGGCCAGAGCCAGCATGTCACAGCCAAAACGAGGGGCTGGGGTCAACCCAGCAGGTCTCGACACACAGTGGCCTGACATAAACAGTGCACTTAAACATATAGTCGGTCCTGATGAGCTCAGCTTGCTTCTACATGGACTAGACAGAGTCAAGGTGCTTCCATACTGAAGCGGTACAATGTGCAGAGAAAACTGCAGTGCTCCAGACATAAAACACAGTGGGGCTCACACAGGGAGGGAAAGCCCTTACTGTATGTTTAACGAGATGGTCTTGCCTGTATTCTGCCATTTGGAAACGTCCAAACTTGTAGCACAAGCTACCAGGCAATACCTCCATTCATCCATCGTCAACCGCTTATCCTGCATACAGGGTGGCGGGGGGCTGGAGTCAATCCCAGCTGACATCGGCCGCAAGGCAGGGTACACCCTGGACAGGTCCAGTCCATCGCAGGGCCACACATAGACGAACAACCACTCACGCTCACACTCACACCTAAGGACAATTTAGGGTCACCAATCAACCTAGTCCAGATGTCTTTGGATGGTGGGAGGAAGCCGGAACACCCAGGGAGAACCCATGCAGACACGGGGAGAACATGCAAACAGAAAGGCCGGGTTTTGAACCACAACCTTCTTGCTGTGAGGCAACAGTGCTAACCACTGCACCACCGTGCCGCCCCAGGATATACCTAATTACTATAAAATAGTCAATCATACAAACATTTGCGATACTGCACTGTTGTATCCTGATTGATGCTTCTTTTCTTTATTCTAAGTTATAGTGGTTGGAACATATGAGGTGTAAAATACTCAAAAACATGATCCTCATATGTAACTGGTAAGAAAAAGGATGACTGATGAGGATCAGTACATTGTGTATAATTGAGGCTCTCTCTCATTGGTCAGATGTGGTGGTAGAGGCCCCACACATGTGCCTAAGGCTGAAGCAGAGGAGCAGCCACAGACCACACATGGGCAGGGAAAGATAAGAGACTATGTACACAAGCTGCTGGTTTAATTGCTGCAACATAACGCTTGGATAGCATTGTAAACATGTTTTTTAGAGAACCTTCCAGCACTGTCCTTGCTACTGTGGAATAGAGCCGTGGTGTTGAAATGTGTCATTGAGCTCAATTTCTCACCCAATTTCAACTGAACAGAGTGAAAGCAATAAGACTGACCAGGAGGAGAAGTGAATGCTGTTAAGACAAACCTCCATGGCTGGCTTGGTGGCACATCCCGGACTGAAAACACAGTGTGACGTGATAGCTCTTATTAGTTTCCGCATCTATGGTCTTCAAACAAGGCCAGGCGGCCGGAGCAAGGAGGCCCTCTTCCCTCCACACGTCACGTGGCCTCAGGCCCAATGCTGTGATGGTGTGACGGCACAAACTATCATGTGTGCCGTCACACACGATAATGACTACCACATCAACATGTCAACTCAATTTGGCCCCCTTATAGGCTCTCTTTGACTCAATCAATGCATGGCCTTCCATCTGGTTTCCACTGCTGTCTTCACATTAGGATAGCAGAGAGCAGTGACAGGCATTACACTAACAGTTCACTATAACTGCTCCCATCAGTTTAACATTACATTAAATTTTTTTAAGCAAGTGCCCAGTGCATGCTAAAAAAGTCCAAAAACAGCCTATCAAATGGGCTAATAAAAGCTACAAAACATAAATCAAACCAAGTCACGTCAGGTCAATAACTGTGTGCTGTGCAGATCATTAATTGTGGCGATAAATCCACCGCCTTCTTATTTGAAAATCCCATCTTACAAGGCATTCCAATAAACATCAGCCAGGCAAATTTCTAGCTCGTTAAAAATTTAACCCAATTAAAATCCTATTTATAAAAAAAGTTAACAACTGATTCTAACACCTCCACAAAACCGCAGCACAGAGGCTGTTACTATGGGCTGCAGCTCATTATTCTCTAGCATGCCTTGTCTGGCTGGCAGTGTGGCTGACTGGGACATCCAGTAAACATCTGTCATGAGGCATCCTTAAAGGGGAGCACAGACACAGTAAGCTACTGATCTAGTGACCCGACAGTGCAGGCATTCACATATGCCCTTGTGCACCTGTATGTTGCTCCACTATGATGATGTTTAGGCCATTATTTTAGGATATGTGCTTATAAAACGTTTATGAATCATTTATTCGCCATTATCACAGTGGAGGGGCCTAGCTGTAAAATGGTGTGTTATCCCATTGGGTTTCAATAGCCCATTCATGAATCATTCATTAGTTTGGACTCTAGATTACTCCCCTTTATTCATTTCTTATTCGTTTTGGGGTAAAGCTGCTCGGGATGCATACCGTTGATTCAAAATGACGTCCACAGGCCACTGTTTGTCTTCAAAACATACACACAGAGCAAGACAACTGGCTTCAATATGCACAACCACACGTGGCATCTGTATTTGTGTTGATTTTCCGAGCCTAAAGCGAATAGGTCAGTGCCTGTGCTTTAAAGAAGTGGGGGTATTTTTCGCAGGGAATTGGTAATCGATTGAGCAGAGACGAATGAATGTAGGCTACGACAGCTGTCCCGAGGAGGCAGGGCAGCTACTACACCGCATGCTTGGTGTGTTCTCCCTTTGAATAAAATGTCCGATCAGATCAAATCAGGGAAAGCAGGCATATAAATCAGCGTGTGTTTGTGTATAAATCAAGCTGTCATGTGCATACCTTAGAGAGCTCGCTCCCCATTCAAATACATACGGCACGCTGAATAGCAGCATAATAACGTTTGCACTGCCTACCTCCAGAGCGTATGCGCCCAAACTGCGTTTTTTTTCCCCCGTCGCAATGGGATCCTTCTCCGCCGCTTTGGACAGTATCAGAGATGCGTCTTTCCCCCGAAATGCAAACACTTCCCCTGCATGTCCACCCCCCACCCTCCCCGCCACCACCACCACCACCAGCAGTAGCAGCAGCAGCAGCAGCAGCCCGGGCCTCCAGTAATAGCAGGTGGACGCGCCTCTCAATGATGGAGACAGCGCGACTCTCCTCTCCCCCGCCGCTCCATTTTCAATTACGGAAGAATTCGTATTCCAGGAAACGCGCTATAGGGCAGCCAGCATGTCCTAATATCGCCGCTTTTCTCGGGACAAACAGGGGCCGTCGCCTCTCAAACTCCCGATTCGCGGCACCCCCTCGCCTGTTATCTACCTTTCACGAGATGCTTGATGTTGCCATTGTCACGGCGTATTTTTTCTTCCTTTTTTTTTTTTTTTGCAGCTGGACCTCTCCCCCTCCTTGCGGCGCGCAGTCTCGTAGGCGCGCTCTCCTCTTGCTCCCCCTCCGATTCTTCTCTGTCCGACCTATGAGCGCGCACAGCCAGCCGACGCAGGGCCACGCACTGCTTTGACGGGCGCGCTGAGCAAATCAGGTAGCCCACTCCAAACAGGACTGTATCATAACAGGGCAACTGCAATGACATGAATAATGAATAGGCTACTCATGTATGTCTATGCTGGATGATAGGCCCACTCATAACACTAACCGAACTGGAGGCAGTATTTGGATAGACTTCAGTTTCTCTCTCTCTCTCTCTCTCTCTCTCTCTCTCTCTCTCTCGCCATGAATTGGATCTGCAAACCAAATCAATGCGAAGTCGATTACATTGATCCAAACAATTTGAATCAGAAACTCAATGGGATATTTAGCCAAATAGCGACTTGGATGGATGTGTATCAATAAAAAGTCAATTACTCATAACTCACAGTTATGTCATGTGAGAGCTTCCAGTCAGTCAATGGAGGGCGGGACTGCACACAGCACCTTCATCCCTTAATATGTCTTGAAAAGCTGTACATGGTGCCCCCTTTATTCAGGAAGTCCCCATTTATACTGCCCTTTAGAAACAATGATTGAAAACAAAATTAAGTTGATAAATCGATTAATCAATGGACCAAAATTTACTCAATAACTGTTATGATTATCGTTTATCATGTAAATGCCAAACATTTGCTGGTTCCACTTTCTACAATGTGATGTTGTTGTTTTCTCTGTTGTACATCGTTATCATGTGGGCTACATTGAATATGTTTTGGTTTTAGACTGTGATCGGGCAAAAACAAGACATTTGAAGATCTGGGATGTTATGATGGCCATTTATATAGGCTATGCAACAGATATTGTACAGGCAAAACCCTGGACCATAAGGTATTACTTAGGGCTGCAAACAACTATTAACTTCATCATTAATTAATCTGACGATTATTCTTTTTCATTGGTTAAAAAAAATGTCAGAAAGCTGTAAAAACTGCACCATCACATTTTCCAAAAGCCCAAAGTTGACATATTCAAACTGCTTGTTTAGTCTGACCTGCAGCCAATAATCCATAGAAGCCATAAAACTGAAAATATTCACATTTGAGAAACTGGAACCAGTGAATTTCTGCTTTTTCTGGCATTTTTGCTTAAAAGCTGACTGATCAATATCTGCTATTGACCATAAATTGTTGCAGATTAAGGCTTTTTTGACTGACTTATCAGTTCAGCTTATTGTTTCAACCCAAGCATTATTGCAGGTCTATTAGCCCTAAAAGTCTATCTATAGAACTACTCAGACATCTTGAGGCTCTTCAGTTCTTCACTGGTGTAAAAGCCTGTGAGTGATCTAAATGTGTATAATGCCCAGTGAAAGAGAACCGCTAAACTAAATAATTGATTGAAGCCAAACAGTTAATTTCCAGTTGTGTGAATGCACAAATTAAGCTGTAATGGCTTCCAATAAAACAGAGCCCAAAACTGTCCTTCTGCAGCTCGGTCACACATGTTATAGCATGCAAAGACTGATTGGCATTCTTTGTTATTGAACTCTGTTCATGCATACATAGACATAACACACACACTGGCATTCATTTGAGGTGTTGATGTGCAGAATCTATCTTTAACGCTCTGAAATGCGCACGCGCGCACACACACACACACACACACATACATACATACACACATGGCAAATTACCTTGAAAATAAGAAAAGATAGATTAGTAGCATCACTTTTATTAGCTATGTTTTCACTTTCCACTCAAAGTACAAGACTTGTGATAATGAACGCAGTTGTGACTCCATAGTAACGGAATACATATCCACCTATCTTAAAATACCTTTTCAACTGCAATCATCCATACAGATGTTTTTAAAGAAGCAACCCACTGACTTACAGCTTCTCTTAAGCTGTTCACAAAACTCAAAGCAGAAAATTTTCATGCTGGTATAATTACAGAGTTTCTTCATGTCTCAACTGTAAACAGAAGTAATCGCTACTGCAGTGTGATGAGTGTAATATGAAATAATAAGCTCAGCTATACAACTCAATACTGAAGATGGCAGCCATCCATCATCTGCATAACATAAAGCCTTGATCACCAAAGATAATCATCATAAAGCCTGTCATAACATTTGTTTCATCAAATGAATGACAGTGTAATGTATGCAACTAGATATATACTGTACGAAAGTAATGTAAGTACATGGTACAAAAGAGTAACTCAACTCTGCTGCTGTACACAAAACTTTAACTTTTTCACTCAAATAATTTCCCAAATAACATGTTTTACGTGATTTTATCCAAAATGCATTCAAGGAGAATCATTTGTTACCCACAATTTCTTCTCCAAAACAACATACTATTTACAAACATAAAAAATCACAGTTGACAGCAGTTTACCAAGGATCAAAGTCATTTATCTATCATTATACAGGCTTGTACAACGAAGTTTATAGTGCCAGATCATTAAATTTGTATTAGAATAGGGTGATATATAAAATAAAAACCATAGAGGCCTATACAGTTATTTATATACATGTATACATACACACATACACCCAGGAAACAATTCTACAGTGCAGTGAAACGACATTAGAAAATGTAAATTAGAAAATGTGGAAACGTAGAGTAACACAATGTTTGCTTTTCTGTCTTTCAGTGGAAAAGCATCACCAGTGCAACACCCAAACAGCTTTCTGTTGTGTGAGTCATATACATGTTGTTCTTCTTTTGTTGTAAAACAAGAGCGCCCATGTTTACAGTATAGGAACTATATTTTGTTAAACTATTTCAGATAACTGGGTGAGTGCGTAGTACTTGACCAAATACTCTACTCTGCATTAATTATTTGGTGAATTTGGCCGGTTTAAGTGCAGTCTTTATTATTTTTTTGTGTTGTCTGAATGAAGAGCCATTTATTTGAGTTTCAGTCAAGTGTTTTAGATGCAGTGAGACTCCTGAAAAACAGTCTGTGCAAAAGATGTCTGTGACAAAAGTAAGTCAAGACTGAACTGGAAATTCAGGAAAATGGTGAATGGAGTTGATGTCAAGGTAAGGATATGTGCGGCTGAAAAGTTAATCGGAACTGAAAGTGAAAAATGGGCAGATTCTCCTCAAGCCAGCATAAAGTTGAAATATAACCGCAGGAGGTGACTCTGGCAATCAAGCCCATAAAATTAAAGGCAGAGCGCAGAATCTAAAAGCTGCAATCTTCAGGCTTTGACACTCACCAGGGCTGGCAGGCACTGTAAAATCTCCAATAAGATTATGACAGTTGTAACCTGCATGCATTCATCTTTGTATTAGCGTCACTGTGCCCGGCCAAACGGTCTAAGATGGGGCTATTTGGTTTGATTTGTCAGCACTGCTTGAGAGGCAGTGGAGAGGTTGATTCAAAAAGCGGTCCTGAAATGTACACGCAGGTTCACACTGACTCATGTGAATCCATCTAAAAGTCTTAAAGGTCACGGAATGACCAGAATAAACACATATATCCTTCTCACCAGGGCCTCGCTCTTAGGCGTTTGATCCACTTTTATAGTTTCCTCCTCACCAAATTCAGAGGTAGATTTCTGGGATTTTTGTATACATAAAGTAAATATACATGGCACACCTAAAAGTTTTAGAATAGTTTGATCTCAATAGTGATCACAAAAATGTAGGACCAGTTATTTTAGTGGGAAGTACATTTTTCAGTGTCACAAAAAATGTTCTACACATGAACTTTCTTTTGGAGATAATCAAGCACTTGAATAGGAAATCTCTCTTGAGTAGTTATTATATAGAAGTTATTTGTGTAATAATTTGAGTTTGTGAATTTAATTGATTTGTAAGGCTGAACAGCAGAGAGACAGACAGTAGTGATGATGATGTCGTCTAGGCACAGACCCCGGAGCAGCTCCACAGACAGTGAATAATGGAACAACTCCTGTGGGACTCTTTGACAGCAGCCACAGTCATTTTACTGGAACATGGGGACATTTTCGGATTCACAGCAGCAGCAGAGTTACATTTCAAAATGTCCACAGATTCAGTCACTAATACAGTGTCGGTTCACCTGTGACATCTAATAACAGGTATTACTGGACTTGTTAACTGCACTTACGTTTTATGTATCTTTTGACACAAAACTTATAATTATACCCATTGATTTGTACACTTAAAAGGGGATGCTTTTTTTCTTTTTATGCGAGTACTTTTTGCACTACTACCATGTGCGTACTGCTGCTGTGACAATTTCCTCCCTGTGGATAAATAAAGTATCTCTATCACCAGCACAGGTCTCACTCTGATTTCCATCTTAGAGCCAACACAACTTAACTTAGCTCATATTTTTAAGGAGGGTTTTCCCTTTTAGAATCCCGTCTTGGAGTCCTACAGGGTTCAGTCTCCATCTTTTATATACCTTCAAAAGAGAAACCATTTAACCTTACATGATCCAACTGTTTTTTATTGCCCCAAAAAGGAAGACATTTTTGCCCAGTGAGTATAAAACACATTAAAACTCAAGAGATTCAAAGGTTTTGTATCTGCAGCATATTCCAAATGTGTGGCCTGGATCATCCAGGCCCTGCTCAGAGGTTGCATCATCTGCAGCATACTGCATAGGTGCAGGAATGGTAATGCCACTATATCTGTGTTTATTGACTTTAAACGGATCAGACGTGTGTGCGCAAGTGCAGACATTTGTGAATATTCATTCTCATTTTGACCAGGAGCATTGATATAGTACACAGGGATTAGGCACATAAATTTACACACCCACACAAAACGGTGGAAATAACTACATCTTCTCTGAGGCATCGATGCATATTTATCACGACGTAGACGCCCTTGGCCACATACAAGTTCCATTGTAGTGCAATGGGAGATAGCTGACTGTCTGGTGCAGAGGGATCACCCTGAGTCTCGGTCTGCTCTGCCTGTTATTATGTTGGGGAAAAAAGCAACAGGCCATGGAGGGGTCAGCAGGGATTTGACGTGTGTGGCTGAACCCCTCTTATCACCATTGCACTCGGAACAGCTTTCATAAGCCCAGGGTTGCAGCTCTTTGGGGGCATATGTAGAGGATCTACCAATTAAATCCATCCTTGAATCACGATTCATGATAGTATAATATAGCCATGTGCAGACAGAACAAGGAGATCCCATCCTATAAGCACATCAGCGGCATGTTCTCTGAAAATCTCTCATTCAGTAGAAGTTCGGGGTTTGCATTAGGGGCTGAGTCTTCTGCTGCGGTCCATATTACGGACGTTATTAAAGGCCTTTGTGTGCCTGCCTTGCTTTGCGCCTGCAGAATGCTGCATGGGAATCAGGGAGATGGCTTCCTCATTACTTCCTGAAGACATGCAGACAAGCAGCTCACTACACTACTAATCACATGCACGCCATACAGACCAATTAAGGGTAATTTAACAATAGATTTTGTGATTTGGTTTATAAACATAAATAGCCGGAGAGCAAACTATCTCCCTGTGTAAGTTCATCTCGCATTGCTCAGTAACTTCAATATGTGTTATGTCCTT
The DNA here is from genome assembly GCF_014851395.1 of Micropterus salmoides. NCBI lineage: Eukaryota > Metazoa > Chordata > Actinopteri > Centrarchiformes > Centrarchidae > Micropterus > Micropterus salmoides. The sequence continues at coordinate 15,244,395 of NW_024044237.1, forward strand.
GACCATATCAATCACACACAAAGCATTGCCTCAGCAAAGAAGAGAAAAAGCAAAGAAAATCTGCTCTGTATAATTTCTAAGGCTCTCTCACAGACCCTGAGCAGATCATAGTGAATTATGTCCACTGAATAATTAGCAAATAACCTGTTAGGGGCCTCAGCTGAACGTTGTTGGAAGTCGCTAATGAATAGTCTCATAATCTCTTCCTAGGTTAGATTAGAAGGACGTCATTAACATCAACTCATCTGCCTGGACATCTGACGCATGAAAGGAGGCCCATCCATCCAGTAATCATCCAGTTGCTTTCCTTTCAAGCAGGGCTCTATCAAAGTCTACTTTCATCTATAATGTCTGACTTCCTCGGGAGGTGGTGGCAACTTCACCATGCAGCGCAGCATGGCCTGGGCTGTCACGCTATGTGAATGTTTTTTGTTATTGTCTGTTTCAATTATAATCCTGTCGAAAAGCCTCACAGAAAGTGGCATCGAATGCATGTGGCCACAGAGGAGGATCCAGGGAGCTGCAGGGGTTCTTGGGGGGGGGGGGGAACAATCCTGAAAACAATTTCTCTGACTGCTCTGTTGAGTTACAGAATAGCCTATACATAATTTTACTTTGTTATTAATCAAGGGATACACATTTTGATACCAATTTGATTGAAAATGTGTTGAAAATTGTAATTAATTTGAACTCAAGAACATTTCTAAACATAAAATATAGTAACTTCCAGAAATACTGATGTAATTGTGAATAAAAACATTTCTATCAATTCCCAACCTTTGGCTTGTGACTCTTTAGGAAACAGTGTTAAAGTTTACGTGTACTTCTATGCTTTTAGAAGCCTGGAAATGTAAGATGACCTAACGAATAGTTTGACATTTTGTGAAATATGATTATATGACAATATCAATAGATGTTTCCCCATCTTCAGTCTTTATGCAGACATGAGTGGCAACAATCTTCTCATATAACTCTCCACCAGAAAGCCAATAAGCACATTTCACACAGTGTCAAACTATTTATTTACATAGAAGGTAATTTGACTTCAGGCCTCTAAATATATTGAAATAAAAAAACTGAGAAGGTAAAAGTTAAGCTAAGCTAACCAGCAGCTGGGTTAAGCCTTATATTTGAGTGGTATCAATCTTCTCATCTAACGCTCAGCAAGAAAGCTATTTATTATGCGCTTCTTGTTTTGTTTTTTTCTTTACTGGCGTGTTTTTAGTAATGGTGATGTGTGGTGATATTTTTTAAGCGGAGGAGCTGAAACGGGGACAGGGGATGCAAATCAACCTTGGCTAGAAACCTTACATGCAACATGTCTGTTTCATACTATCGTAACTTATTAATTTTCTTTTTTTGCATTGTCCCTGACAAATACATTAGAAAGGAAGAAAAAAAGAATGAGTATTTCCCAAAATGTCAAACTATCGCTTTAACAAGTGCAAAGGAAACATTAGAGAAATGTCATGGTTCTATGTAACAGAAAAATGTCCCCACTTTGGGAACCAGTGGTCTAATACGACCACAGACACTAAAGAGATACCTTCCTGGGTATAAATGATAATAGAGTATCGTTTTAAGGCATTTCCTCTCATGGGATATATTGCGATTTCACTTGAACCTACTCAGAATAACAGCACAGAGACCTTGTAATTTAGACAAAAGCAAACATTTATTAATCTGTCTGCAGTGTACTGACACAGTCAACATAATCTAGAATATTTTGAAACAGGCTTCACATTGTGTGTATCGTACAAGACACCCGACTAATATTTGTAACATTTATAGATACAATACCATACCAACACTTCTATCAAAATCTGCATATCACAGCCAAAACAGCCCTCAGAAAATGAGGACATACATGTACTGTCTTTATATTCTGATCATACAATACAAAAAGCTGTCTTAGCACTGTTAAAACTCTATGAACAACTTTTCATTAGAAGAGGCCCATCAACCAACGCTAAATGATATGACTGCAAAATGTTCCCAGAGGAGGCTTTCAAGTTGTTGCCTCTTAATGTGGCTCCAACTGCGGTGAAAACCATTCATGATTTATTAGAGTCACTTCCTGTCTTTTTCAGAGTTTTATGTTTACATGAATGTGTCTGTGACGTACTGCTAATTCACTGGAGCGCCATTTTGTACATCCATGAGTCCCAAACATCCACATTGTGTTGTAATTTGTCTAGAAGATTTGGTTTTCTGCCAAATTTGATATTTTTAGAACATGCATGGAAAACTGACATGGGAAATGTGCATTATGACTGAATCCTAATGAAGTATCCACTTTATGAAATAGTGTTCTTCAGGTAAACACATACTGCAGAAATATTTTGAGTAAGTATTTTACTGTGATAACTTAATCGCAGAATGAAGTCATATGTACACATCCTTGATATAAAAACGCAAACTTTAGGTTCAGTTTATTTTGAAAATCATTTAAAAAAATTTAATCAATACAAATTTAGTGTCACCATCAAGGCATATGTAAGTCATTACGTGTACTCTCATCTGTTTCCAGTGCAATGGAAGATGTCAATAAACCTGATGTCAAAAATGAGGGGGGGCTACCATGTTGACTAACAGATGTCTTAAACACACGTATGTGATATTCAAGGTCTCTTATGTTTGGCTTCAGCTGAGGCAACTGGCATAGAAGCTCTATCTCTGGACACCAGCCAGTGCTAAACACACTTGCTCCCTGTTCTGCTCCTCCTCCTTCACTTTGGCGAGCAGTGGCCTTTATTCACATGAGTAGGAGGAGGAATAGTCACATGGGTGGGGGGCTTGGCTGAAGTGGGAGTGGGTAGTGGGGAAGTACCCCTACTCCGCTCCTTCTCCAATGCTGCACAGACTCCAGCGGATTCCAGCGTAGGCCATCTGTGAGGGATGAAGGGACGTGGAGGTGGCAGCTTTTCTCAACAGGAGCAGTTCCCACAGCCCTTAACACTGTTAAGGATCTCCTCCTGCAATTTCTCCTCTCCTCCTCCTTCTGGGACAGGCGCTCAGCCGGAGGCTCTGACGAGCTCTTTTTGTTGTTGAGGATTTTGCTGTTCTGGGTGTTCCACAGGTCTGAGTACAAGCTGTCTGGGATGCTGAGGAGGGTGTGGTGGTCACCTCGTTCTACCACTTTACCCTGGCAGAGAGAAAAAAAGAGCAGGGAATCAAGAAAAAAAGAAACATATGAAACATAGACTTGCCAAAAAAATATAGCTGCAGCACACATGGAATGAAAACCAAGAGGCCATGAGCACAGAGTCCTATAGTTAGCATCTCATCATGACCAAACAACACTAACCACACTCTCTGCAGAGAGTCAGCTCCCCCCTAGAATCCCTGCCGCCTCCCCAACAACTGTTGCAATTCCTCTTGCAAAGACAGACTCGCAGACACACACACACACACACACACACACACAGCCCTCCCACACAGCCAAATACAAATGAAGTCACCCCCTTCCCCCACCTCCCATGAGCATGCAGAGGTGTTGGCATCATCTTTAGTGTACCCAAGATGAGCACGTGACTGCTTCTGCTCGTTATTTTAATGAGCACCCCAGGCAGTCCTCTGCTGGTGACACCAGCAAACGCCATGGCGACATCACACGCAAACATGCCTCCTCACCACGACCCTCTGATCCCTGCCATCTGACTCTGGGAACACGGAACGACACATGCTCACTCGCCACAGTTCAAAGAAACCTCTCATTTTATCCTATCTGACTCTAGCACTGGTTGAAAATGTCACTTCATCTGTGATCCATTTCATATTAGCTCTTACTTTGCAGATAATAACTGACTTCGCTCTGTGTCTTTTTGTGTTTTAAGCCCAACCCATTACATACTGCAGCATTTTTCTCTTTCGCTTGGATTCTCTGATGCACAATGACAATGGAGCAAAAACGATTCTCCATATTTATTTTTAAAAACATTCCCCATGTCTCGAAGGCACCTTCAGCCTGACTTAAACACATCAGGCCAAAAACTGTATAGATAAATCATTTGGATGCCGATCTCCGTGGAGTCCTGGATGAGGCCTCATCAGTGTCTGGGAAGCTGGCCCATACATTATTAGTCACCGAGACAAACAAGACACGCCATCTGACCAAAACAGCCAGTCGAGTCTGACTGCTTTAATGAGCCCTTATGGACAAAATAATACATTCAATTCTACCAACAGTGTCTTGTTGTTGTTGAAGTTAATGAGAGAAGCTAAACAAAGCATGTTTTCATCACGTACGTTGGAGAAAGGTAACTCAGAATAAATGAGTGGCAAAAGCAGAGGCCACTTGCTAAATTCATGTTGCTGGCAGACACAGTGCACTGAAGGTCACGCAAAGTGCAGGTCATCATCCTTCCTTCAATGCAAAACCATCTAATTGGACTGGCAATTAACACGGTGCGTGTTTATACTCAGAAAACTCTGAACCGTATTATTTGCTTTTTATGAACCTGACATTACAACTGGAAATGTTAACCAGGGAAGGTACGAGATCAAGTAAAAAAATAAGTGGATGAGTTCTTACCTCGTTGAGCACTATAATCTCGTCCGCATCTACGATTGTAGAAAGCCTGTGGGCGATGAACACTGTTGTCCTGTCCTTCACCATCCCCTTCATTGAACTCAGGATGTTCTGGAAGTACACAAACACCACAAAGAACCTAATCACTCACTGTTAAGATTTAAAAGGAGTATCTCCTAATCAAAAGAAAATTGTTTCCGGGGTTTCCAAAAAAAGTTTGAGCGCATGAATGACAGGATATATATGAAATGTAAACTTTGATTTGAAAGAGAAGCCGAGTCAACAGAATGTTGCTCAGCAACATCCAGCTTCATATGCTTTTCTTTCCAATGTTTACATATGATAATTAAAAAAAAAAAAAAAAAACATTGTGATAAGAAGCAACAGAAAATCTCAATTAACAGCCAGATACTGCCCCACTCTTTTTTCTGAAGTTCAGAGACGGCATGCTGAACTTTCTCATTAAATGTAACATTTACAAAGACTGTGGGGTTTAAGCTGAGCTGGAGATTAAGTAGGAGAAAACAGTGGCAGGTGGCAAGGGAGAACATGGGGGTGGTGTGTGTTTGTGTGTGCGCGCTTGTGTAGGGGGTGTGTGTGTATGTCACAGCAGGTATGTGACGCAGGACTGAGCTGATTTATTGTGTACCTACAGCAGGTGACTGAGTGGGTGTTTATTCTGCTAAATGTGTATGCAGCCACGGCGAGGTGTCAACCTGTATGTGCAGCAGAGAATGGGCATTCGTGGGTATGTTACGTATGCATGCCTGTCTCTGTCAGTGTGTATGTGTTCACACGCTGTCAGACCCACCTCTTCTGTGATCGAGTCGAGGGAGGATGTTGCTTCGTCATACAGGAGGATCGGTGGATTCTTAAGTATTGCGCGGGCGATGGCGACCGTTGCTTCTCCCCTCCTGCAACAAACCAACAGATATCATCAATAAAAGCAAACCAGGCAAAAGCCAAAATGTTTGAACCATGTGAGGATACAGCAGGCCGTTCTCTGGCCCTTCTCATCAGATAATTACCTCAAACGGAGGGCCAACGCTCAGACAATGCCAATGCTACAGGCTTCAGCCTGGTAAAACAGACTTTCATTTAATTGAGAAGGAAAATCAGCAGGACGCAAAGATTTCTCCCACTGTGTCTAACTCTGCCTTTATTACATATGAGCTGTGTGTGGCCTCTTGAAAGCAAGCAGCGTTCAGCAGATATAAATATTGCTGGCAGCGGAGAACAGCCATGAAGGAAGTTAGGAGCCTCACAGCCCAGACTGCCCCCCCCCCCCCCCCGCAAACTCGCTGGCAGCTGTCACGTACAGCAGCAGTGAAATTAATGAGAACTTAGTCATGTCTTTATTTTGTCCGTTCTCTCACTCACTCAGTCACTCCACATAAAGAAATCTGTGCTGCCAGTAATTGCATCTTGAATGTTGAGTGAAAGCACTCTCTCTCTCTCTCTCACACACACACACACACACACACACACACACAGTGTGTTTACGTGGGCCAAATGAGTTGCAGAGTGATGCTACGGGCCAAATACTACACAGTCTTATGCGATCACTGCAGATCAAATAAGAAAACATTAAACAAGTTCATCCAGCACGTAAAAGAGGACAACTAAAAAATAATTGTGCAGCTACAGATCAAGTCTCAAATGAATCTCATAAGTTCAAATTTAATAATGAACTTAAGCTTCATTATCACCTCATCTTACAAGAGAACATCTCATAATGAAAGTCTTAAAAGTAATATTCAACTGTCATAGTCACACAGACTTTTTTATATAATCTACAGCTGTGCAAACTTCTCAAAGCAACACAACATGCGACATGCCAATTATCATCCTAATATATGTTCTTGGCAGCAGAGACAGAGATAGATTATAATCTCTCTCTCTATCTATCTCGATAGATATAGATCTATCCATCTATACACACACACACACACACACACACACACACACACACGTTTTTGCTTGCTATTCCATCCAGGGAAATACACAAAACACACAGCTCTTTCACTTGCTTCTGCAGGAGACAATATTTAAACAGCAGCCATAATAGTGCAGCAAACCTGACAGCTTGAGGCCCCGCTCCCCAACCTGGGTGTCATAGCCATGGGGCATCCTGAGGATAGCATCATGGATGCCTGCTAGACGCGCCACTTGGTACACCTCCTCTGGTGTAGCGTTGATGTTGCCGTACTGCAGGTTGTAGAAGATGGTGTTGTGGAACAGAACGGCATCCTGACAACAACACAGTTAGAGGGAAAAAAATGAGGCTTCAGAGAATATTTTTATTGCTGCAGCAACAGAAAAACAGGACTGCAGATACAAAAACAAGGGTAGGAGGGAGAAAGAGAAAGAACGCAAATTACAAAAATACTGTTCATGTACCATCTGTTCAGATGAGCCTCTGAGCTCACTGCAGTGAAAACTCATCTTATTTCTAATGCTGTAAATTCATAATGTTACATTGTTCTATGCTGCCCCCTTGTTGTATTTCGTTATCAATAATATATTACATTTCCAATAAAAAAGTCATGTCTAGACATGTACATTTCATTTGTGGTGAATAAATGAAGAAACAAAAATATATATGTGATTTTTGTGTATTTTATTTTGTTGGTGTGCCTCAGACCTGAGGTACAACGCCCAAAGACTTCCTCAGGCTGTCAAGGCTGACGTCTCGGATATTCTGCCCCGCTACGTAGATGTTCCCCCGCTGGGGCTCATAGAAGCGGAACAACAGCCGCACAATGGTGCTCTTCCTGCAACCAGACGTGGAACCAATCGTCAGCGTCATTCTGTCTGTGGGCTGCACCCCCACAGTCTACTGATGATATCTGACAAGACTGTCTGCACATACAAATGAGATAAAACACACCTGGCTAAAAAGTTTGACAGTCTGTGAACTTCTATGAAAGGTGACCTACCCTGACCCGCTGCCACCTACTATCGCCACCTTCTTCCCAGCAGGCACTTCGAAGGACACTCCGTTTAAGACTTTCTGGCCCTCTAGGTATTCAAAATAGACGTCCTCAAAGCGGATGGTGGCCTCCTGCGGTGCGATGGTTAATGGCGACGCGAGATCCCTCTCCTAGAGAAAACCATCAGAGGGTTGAGACAAACGAAACAAGAAACGGTTGAGGAGATGGATACAGAACAGCCACTGGCAGACATGATGCAACGTTACTCCAACACCTCGTGAAAAGGGATAATGCTGGAGCACAGAGCCAGCATGGACTACATACAGACATTCATAGGAAATTCGAGAGGTTGTTTCAAAAGCGTCTGAATCTTCACACGCTGCATGGTGACTGAAGGATCAATAGGCGTGAAAATTTTCGGTACATAGTGAGCTGAGCCATAGTGCTGAGATGCAGCCAAGGTCAGCAGTGAATAAAGCGCTGTCCTTACCCTGAGAGTAAAAACCTGTTCTGCTCCGTTTCTATACTACCTAATAGCAACATAATCACCCACAATACACCTCAGCCAATTTACACAAATAACTCACAGTCCATTAGTATAAACAGATGATAATTTCACACAACCCCCCACCCCCTCCCCAGTATGGAATAAAAGCCAAAATCATTTATTTTTTATTTTGTGGAGCAGTTTCAAGTAAAGGGGAGTTTTAAATATTTACATCTACATAATAGGCCAATGTGTTGTATGTTTAAAAAAAAAAAAAAATCAGTAGACAGTAATGGCCTGCTGGGCAGTGCCATTCCACAGGGAATCACAATGGAGAGGAGTGTTACTGATGAGTGAAAAATAACTAGACAGATTAATTTCTCCTACTGTAATTATAGGCCAGAGCCGGGAATGGCATTCATATTGTTAGGCAGCAGGAGCACATTTGCACTTAAAAATGTGCTCTTCTGACGCAAGATGGGCTGTTGAGTCATGCAAAAAAAAGAAAAAGAAAAAAGAAGATAAATGCAATCAAAGGTCTGAAATGTCTCAAAAATTATTGACAGCTCTGACACTGATAAGGACTTATATGTTAAATATGAACTGTTATAGCAATTTTTAATGGTTGAGTTAAAGAACAGGATGATAGGATTTTGACTGTGTTTTTTAAGGTGAATTTACAAATAGATAATTCAACATTAATAACACCATGTAGTAAGGGTACTAGAACTGAAATGATTAGTTGACTAATTAATTAGTCCATTAGAATGTAAAGATTTGATGTTTTTCTTTATCACATGTGATAGTAAATCAAATATCTTTTTGGACTGCTGCTGTACTGGATTTATGTCAACTTGTACTGTGGGAAATGATCATTTCCACATTTTATAGGTAGACTGATCAATACTGGAAATCATCGTTAGTTGCAGGAATGCTTCAAGGGAATATAGCACTGTAGGCATGAGTCCACAGAGAAAAGGTGATTTTAGTTTACAAAAATGTCAATGAAACAGAGGGAAAAATGAACAGGAAGTTCAAGAACAGCTTTAAAGAGAACCCCTCCTTCCACAACCTAACCGCACTCATTCACTCACTGACCTTACGATACACAATAGTGAAAACTAACTGAATAAATCACCTAAAAATTTCCATTCAGAGTTCTGGTGCAATTTGTCATAATATCCCAATACAGCTCATGCTAATGCAACAAGCCATGTCATGCTCACCAAGAGGCCATAGATGAGGACTCACCTGAGTTACATCAAGACTTGTGTCTTGTGTTAAAATCTGGTACCACTTGTGCAATTATACAATTATGTGCTGTTGTTGGAGAAAAGGACTTCACAGGGTTTTTGGGTTTACTTTTGTTTTCAGATTTTATATTTGAACTCTAAATTCACTTTCTAGTGGGTGCAATAGGTTACCTTGATCTTGGTGTCGACGCTGAGCAGGGTGAAAAGAGTGTTCATGTCTATTAGGGCTTGCCTGGTCTCCCTGTACACTGTACCCAGGAAGTTGAGGGGGAGGGAGAGCTGGAAAAGGAGACCGTTCACCATCACCAGGTCTCCGACAGTCATTGTACCTACACGACAGCAACAGAACAACTTACAGAGCTACAGATAATGTAGCTCTATTGTATCATATATATGTGTCTTTGGATATAAGATCTAAAAAAAAAATAAAAAAAACCAACAACAAAACACTCAAACCATTTCTACTTTCAAGTTGTGAAAGCAAAGCTGGTTACAGTCTGATTCCATCTCCACCCACTGTGATTTCATTTTCTGCATCAAGGCTATTTTATTTCCTATTCATGCCACTTTATCATGCTTGCTGTGCTTTGTTCTCATTTAGTTCCTATTATCCAGTTCAGTCAGGGTTTGACTTGTCATTTTCATGTGTCCATTTTGTTTTGAGGTGTTCTTACTTCTAAATGCACAATTTTTCCCCATTGTGCTATAGACACAAATCGTGGGCATGAAGAAGTAAATACAGATCAGGTGATGTATATTGTACCTTTACACCTGGATGCTTTCAAATATTTTCATGGTTTATAGACCTTGACAGAATAATTTTTCAAAATTTGGAATATTCAATCACCTCACACACACACACACACACACACACACACACACACACAACCACTAAAAACTCCCAACTCACTCACCTGCTGCAATGCCCTTGCTGGCCAGCAACATGATGCCAGTGAGGCCGACACTGAAGATGGCACTTTGGCCAAAGTTGAGCAAGGCGAGCGAGGACGTGGTTTTTAAAGAGGATGACTCGTAGGTCTTCAGGTATCCATCGTACCTTTCAGCTTCATACTTCTCATTGTTGAAGTACTGCAGCCGAGATGAGAAGAAAAAAAAAATGAGAGAGCGAGGAGAGAAGGGAGCACAGGGCACAGAGACCGCAAAAGGATTCAAAAAAGCAAAGAAAGTTGAGAGAGAAAGAGGGAGAGACACAAAATATGGTTACGGTTAAAGGTTAAGGAAGCATGGAGAGCAGTGTCAGGCAGATAGACGCTTAAGCGCAGTCTGCCTCAAGGCTGCATTTGTTCTCAGTGACCGCTCTGGGCGTAGTCTGGGTCTCAGTTGGCCTCTAAAGCACTTTTTCATGTCTCTGTATCTTCATCTCCTCCCCACTGATCTTAAAGGATGAGGAAGACGAAAGAACAAAATCCAGATCCTGCATCGCAGAGCAGACTCTGGATCTGAAGCTTTGGCAGAGGATGAGGATTATGGTAATGGAACGGTTCAGAAAATAACCTATAAGTCATCACTTAAACATCACTAGCAAGTTAAACAACAATTAGAGTAGTCATCATTGGCACCGTTGTCAGCCTCTGTATTTACATCTGCAGCAGCTTACACAGACACCTACCAACAGAGCACCGATAGCTCTTAAGTGTTTCACCACACAAGCAGCACTAATTTTGATTAAGACATAGAGCAATCATTTGGAGAAAAAAAAAAGCCTCATGAATCAGCCACAAGCACACATCCTAAATTCAGAACTTAAAACTACAGCATGATCATAACAATGACCCTCCTCAACTCTGCTGCCAATTACCTAATATTGCTGTTTATTTAGTTTGCACTATTGTTTCTCTGCTCTGGTTAAGTGGGCGATTTGCCTCTCTAGCTAACGGCAGTGGTGCTGCGCTGCTAAAGACCTGCCACTGATTTGCATATAGGGAAATGCAGGAAATCAGAGAGAGAGGGAGAAGAAAGTAGCACATGGAGGACAAACAGAAGCAGTGCAAGGCACCGTGTTAAGGTTCTCATCCAGCCCTTTGTGAAAGTGGAACGGATTTCTGAGTGGGCGGAGATCTAATTACATATGCACACTCACAGCTCACAGTGATGCTAAATCCGGCCGCATTGGCACAGATGACACAAAATAACACAGAACAAAACGTTAAGGAAAACAGGACGCAAAATAATACAGCAAAGAAAATAACACGGGGACCAAAATATATATGTGAACAGCCAACAAAGCCCCGAAACTAGATGGGGGATTATGTTTGTATGAGTTCTACGTACAATGAGGTTACCTAGAAAGAGGCTTACAACGATCAAAAGATGAAGATGCATGATAACCACAACACTGGGAAAAGTATAAAGCAAAGTATGAGTGTCTGGTGATCAATGTCTCACTGTTTGCAGCGACTGGAATGAAGATGGTGCAAAAAAAAGGGGCTAATTTTAATCTAAAGGAGAAGAAAAAAACATGAGCAAACTAAAAACCCAGGAAATTATGTTGGTCAGATGTGTTTGTGAATGGGTAAGCATAGACCTGAACAGATTATATGATCAGTTGATCAATTTTCAATATCAATTTTGATAATAGGCAAGTAATTTTCAACCCTTGTCTAATTCCATCCTTTTTTCTCTCTTTTGGGATAGTGAACTGAATATCTTATGGTTTTGGTATGTTGGTCGGACAAAATAAGCAATTGTAAGACTTCACGTTGAGCTTTAGGAATTTGTGGTGACATTTTACGGTCAATTAACGGAGAAAATAATTGCTAGATATATCGATAATCAAATAATCCTTAGTTGTAGCTATATTACTAGCATGATAATTATCAGTATTATCTCAACGTACAACAAAGTATTTACTCAAGAATCACAAATCAAACATTAAAGTCATGCTGAGGTTTCCAGCATTTTACTAGAATACATGCTTTTATATATATATTTAAATTGTGGTAAAAAACTGTCATCTCTAAGAATTTCATCTCAATACAATTACAGAGAGAGAATAATATATAACTGAACAGCTCTCATTGGTTTAGATCAATACCTCAGTTCTAAGGGCTAAGAGATACATTTGCAATCGTTTTATTAGCTATGAAGTTCATCCTTGTTGATGGGTAACAGTTAAATACCCAAACATCAACCTTATTGTCTACTGACTATAACAATAACCATATATAGCATATGACCATTTTAAATTTCACAGAATACTGAATCACCGCATAACTAAAAGGTTCCACTGCATTCCCGACCTGGGTGTGTGGGCTTATGTTGGTGTGACACTGTTCTGTAATAACCGGGGGAATGTGATAACCTTTAAGTAAACCTGTAGCAGAGAATGGCACTGGCTTTCACCCTTTCAGCAGTAAATTCCACTCCTCTCACTCAGAAAGATAAACTTGACTTTAGAGTTTAACTTGTTCTTGTGATGACTTGGAGGATGTGCGTGAAAGTGTGGAGAGTCAGGGAAAGACCGAGAGCGACAGAGACCGAGAGAGACAGAGACAGAGAGAGACAGAGAGAAATTCACATCAATGTGCCTGAACAGAAGAAAAGTCTAGAAAGGAGGAAATAAAAAGAGAAGGACTGTTCGAAAGGCTGAAAGAGTGGTGTATTGTGTGGTTGTGTGGGGGGCTGGATCTCACCTTAACGGTCTCATAGTTAAGGAGGGAGTCGATCGCTGCGTTTCCGGCTTCATTGTCTGCTTTGTTCATTTCTATCCGGAAACGAGTCCTGCGTGCAGAGGCACAATCACGTAAGCACTTTCTGATGCACATATTTCAGCCTATAAGTGAACGTTAAAACTGTCAGCACAGACAGCCACAGAGCTATTTACTGAATATTTTTCAAGAGATAACAATCGTAAGCAATAAAACAACCTGTTAAACTACAGACAGAGACAGGACTAGCACAAAAATCCTCATTGTTACCTCCACTGAGTGAGGAGAATGGTGAAGAGGGTGTATGCTGATAAGGTACCCAAGGCCACTGCTGCAAACTGTCCGCCACACTTGTAATACTGCAAAAGAGAAAAAGCAGAGTCAAAACAAAGGATCTTTTACATGCTGTGACTCAACGGCGTTGTGATAAAAAGTCAAGCAACCACATCAGAACACCAGAGCCCAGCGTTGGCGTCACAGGGCAGTTTTTGAGAACATACTGTTTTTGACCATTCCTCTATGAAATTGAGTGTTACAAATGGAGGGGAAACTACAAGAACTAATCGTGCTAATGCTTTAGCTATTTGGGCAATGGAGTCTGCCCTCATTACAGGGAAGCTGACATTATTGTCCAACGTGGAATAATAGCATGAAGCTATAGACATTCTTTCAGTGGTGGCCAAGGAGGGGGGCATCTGTTCAGGGCATACTCCATGGGAGGACATTAAGCTGCTACAAAGCTTTGAGATTCATCATTGACACTAACGGGCTCTGTGTTACCACCAAAAGTTTATGGGGATTCATATTCCATTTAGAATGTAAATGAGACAATATCCCCGAAGTTAATTTCCGGACAATCTGCTGCGAAGAGTGTCAAGGTGATGGAAGGTCCTGAGCTAGCAAGGACTGAAACAGTAACAGCAACTACAAATACAAGAAAATAGTAATCACTGTTGTTGGTACTATCCTAAGATTGAGGAGTTATGATTACCATCATTAGTATCTGCATGGATGTCACCACAAGACTCACCAAAATAGCACTGACGAGGCCCATCTCGAAGACAGTGGGTCCTAGGTTGAAGACGAGTGCACTGAGTACAAATGAGATGCCCCGTGTGCCGCGGTCAATGGCCTTGGACAGCGCTCCTGTCTGGCGGCTGAGATGGAAACCCAGATCCAGATTATGCAAGTGGAGGAAGACGTTCTTGGCGATGCGTCGGATGGAGCTCTGGGCCACCTTGCCGAACACAGTGTTCCTCAGCTCGTTGAAGAGGGCTGCACAAGCCCGTGACACGCCATCTGGGATAGCAGAGAGAGACGAAGAGTTTAGCACACCTGCTGTGAAAAGCTGGGAGATTCACACAGCGGGGCTCTGCACTATCAAGTCAAAATATATCCTTAATCCAAAACACTGTTAGGTCGCTCTAAAGTGATTTGAGTCAGCAAAACAAGAATCGGACCCTACCTTTCCTGTCTTGTAAGATGTAACATCGTACTGAGACAGATGAGAGTAGACAGCATTGAGGCTTGTCAACTGCTCTAAAGTAAAGGCTTGTATGAGGTGGCGGGACAGGGTTTTCACATCATCGTCGCAAGCACTGCAGTGCTACAGCAGCCGGCTCCCCAAACCTCTGTAATTACAAAGCAGGATGAGGTCTGAAACCTCACTACTACGACAGGCCAGCACACTGCAGGCTGAGGGAAGGGAGGGTATCTACACAAGTGTGCGTGGCAGGCAGCAGGCTACATGTGTGAGCAGAATACCAGAATAGGGGGAGGAGGTTTTAATAAGAGTGTCGTGGAAAGATGTGACTAGGTGTTGTAGATGAACTGGCTTAATTTCACCACTATCTGAGTCTAGACTTTCTCTAGCTGATCTGTATAATCAGTCTTTCTCTAAAGGTATATTTATTGCTGCATTTGTTTTTTTTTGGGGGGGGGGGGGGGGGTGCTACCTGATATACAGCAAAAACCAAAGCAGTTTCAGTTAAAAAAATAAAAATCACCCAGGAAAGGACAATTGTTTGATCCCTTACACTCCTCATGAAATGTTGTATAAGCAGATGGCTAGCATGACTGTCAGAAATTAATATTAGTCTGTGTATAAATGACATGTGGCCTTCATGTGGAGACTTCACCGAGTTGGGTGAATACACGACTTGTCTGCTGAGACCAAAGTCAGGGTAATAATCGCTCTGTCTGCCGGTCTTCATGGGGCTGTAATGTGGCGTTAAATAGGAATGCTCATCTAATGAACAATGTGTCCACATCTGACAAGGTAGGATGAGCACTGTGCAACCTTTTCAGCCAAATTACACCTGTCACCACAGACTCGAAGTACCGGGCCCCGAGTGTCGCAATGAGGGAACAAAAAACGACAAAAAAATAAATCCTTTCTTTAAGAGCATGCCCTTCATTCTTCCTCGTCATCTTAATTCGTCCTGTCTGGAGTCCTGTTCATGTGCTCCAATTATTCAACAGGCAGCATTAGTGTGCAAGACCTAAGTGGGCTCATTATATTAAGTGGCTAGAGGGCTAAATGTACATTGCACCCAAGCTGATCTCACTCAAGGCCGGAGTGACTTGCAGTGGGTGTCGGGTTCACAATATTTATTTATTCTTGCTTTTCATAAGCAACTCAGAGAAAACACACTCTAATCAAGAAAGAACTTCACATTCGCGCTTCATGTCACCCCGACCCCTCTTGCAGGGCCCATTTGGACAAAAAGATGAAATAAGGGCGCCACTCTGGAGCGATGGAGTGAAAAAAATATCACTGGCCTTTGCTTAACACTAAAAGATATCCAAACCACTTTCAAAAGGACATTAGCAATTTCTTCCCCACTGCTCTAGAAATATATCCAGCTCTGTTTGCCTTGGGAGCACACAGGTATCAAACTGAAAAGTCATCAGTGCTCACGAGACACCCGTGTGGATTGTTAAAAGAGAACTCCGACGCAGGACGGAGCACATAATGTAAATAATGTGAGGCAGAGGAAGAGGTTGCAGAGTGGGATTGAAATGAATGTGTTGGGAAAGGTCAGCCTGTAGATAATAGGCAGTCCCACAGTCCCCTCTGATGAGCGCGGCACCTGCCAGTGCAATACAAGTCTGGGACTCACAGCCAATCAGCACGGCCGTTGCCATGGTAGCCACAGTGCTTGGCGCGTCATTCAGGTTCAGCATGTGTCCCGACATCTGGTTAAGCTCGTCCACTGCATACTTAAACATGAAGGGCACCATCACATTGGTGATCTGGGAAGGCAAAGAGGGAGGGAGGAAACATTCAGAGAGGAGGAGAAAACAAGAGAGGGGACAGAGTTGCAAACAGCCTATTAAACCGACATATGCTCAATCTAGTCCAGTGCCATTCTTCTAGTCTTCTAGAGTGCCTCTCTTTTTATATATGTGCACGCCATGTGGTTAGGAAGATGGATTTCAGTTATTGTTAGGCAGTAAATCCAACCAATTCATGTGCATTTGAAGATAACATATGTCTGTATGTATGCATGATGTGTGCGTGTGTGTATTCTTGGCTGGTGAGGTGGCTGGTGCTTCCTGCTAATGGAATTGAAATGGTTATTAGTGCTAATTAAAAGCACAGGGACAGCTGTGTGACTCAGGCTAGGCGGTCCGCTGTGCATTAGGCCAGCCAGAGAACACAGCAGCACACCGCAGAGCATTTTCATTTGAAACCCATTTCATTTGAACCTCTCAACCCTAACACAGGGGAGGGCTTCTTTTTATTTGGTCTTTCTTCCTTTACTCCTGTCAAATTCTGCATGATGCATAATTTTGATAAAAATAACAATTTTCTAAGAAAAAAACCCCAACTCATGTTGACCCTGTGATGTGAAGTAAAAGGACACAGGATAATGCACCATTTATATTGCAAACGCTACATCTCCAGGGTTCTTGCTGTAAACACTTGAGTATTATGCTTAGATAATAGAAGGCCTTCGAGTCCCCCAAGGAAAAACAATATCTTTGCTACCAAGACAACAGAACGTGACACAAAAATAGCCCGGGCCTATTATTACAGGGTCAAAATGAGTCCTCAATTTTACCACTAATACATGATAAGGTTGGACGTGCTCTTTTAATCCATTAACGGCCAACTGGAGGTTAAATCAACAACATATCAACCTGTAACTGGCAATATGGCATCTCATTTTAGAGATACTGTCTAACATGGTGAAGAACAGGCTTCAGGTTATAAAGAATTAGCTTAAGCTTATACATAGTATGACACACGAACTTGCACACAGACACAGAAGGCTTTATTTGAGGCCAGCAAAAACAAGCGCTTCTATATAATCAGTTATTTGAAATGAAAATGTCACCGATATTGTGGAGTGCATAGGTGTGATGCGCTGTAACCACACAATTATTCATTTGATTTAAAAATTGCCTCCACACTGCTGGGGGTTTCAGTTCAAACAGACAAACTGGAGAAATCGAGGCTAACTCCAGCCAAGCAGGAAAATAGGAGGAGAAGATTGGATTGCACGTGTGTGTCCACACAGCCGTGCTGAGCAGCAGCAATGCATGCTTATTTAGGAGCTGTGAATTTGTGATTGTTTTCCAGGGTGTAAATTAGAAACCATCAACAAAAGGAAGACGAAATACATCATGCACTGATTGATGCTTGCAATTAATTATTTAAAAAGTGGGATATGGTTAGTTTTACACAGGATCTTACACAGTATAAAATTCTGCTACACTGTACTGTCTAGTCTAACACTTAAACAACGACGTCATTATCAAAATGATCAACCTTTTAAAGATCAACAAGCTGACGTAAGCAGTTTGTAAAGCCACTAGCCACAAGCCATTAGTTGATCCTCAAAGACTCAACTGCCGGCGCAGCAGTTCAGAAACCATCATGTGTGAGCAATGACAACAAACTAAATGAAATGTTCAACCTTGCTGGTTCCTCTTTAACTAGAAACACTGGCTACTGTTGTCCATTGCTTTTGTCGCTAGAAGCAGAATCTTCAGACCTTTTCCGAGCAGTGATTACAAATCCCAACCTACCAGAATAAATTGTCATTTGACATAGCAAGACTTATTTTCCATAGTCATTTGGGAAGGTAAGTGTTTAAATTGTTTACGATTAGAAATAACAGACATAGAATAACATTGCATAGAATAACATAGAAATAACACGTAAACTTTTAAGCAAATATTGGAAGACCAGATGCCCGATGTATGTCCTGGTGTGGTTAGTGGATGCCTTAAATGTACAATCCAGGATTAATTTTCGAACAACATCCACTGTGAGAGAGATTTGTGTTACCCATCACTTTGGTAAAACTGCTGTGTTTTTAGTATATTGCTGATATATGATGTATGGATAGTTTATAAGTTGTGCAGCCATATGTTCATGTTTGGGTTGAGTTATATTTGTAATTTTAGCAACAACGCATAGTGCAGTAGAGACAGACCAGCACCAATGGCAACATGGAGCCACGTGATTAGCTATTAAAGGCAGATCACTTTTTTTGCTCTGTAATTGGTAAGTGAGTTGTTATTAGTGTAGCTAAGTTTGTGTTAATGTGCACACAATGTGCATGTGATCATGCCACCTATGCCAATTCTACCTCAGCCTTTGTTACATGGAAAATAATGTAACTCTTATTTTGTTCTATACACTGGCCTCAACATACAGTCTCTGTAAATAATGTTAGTGGTGACATTGATAGTCAAATGCCTATCTTTTGCATTCAGAGTAATGTAAATTCTATGTACATAGATACACAGTGGCCTGTCTTCATTGTGTAATTATACTCATGCACCAATCTATCAGCTGGGAACTGGAATAGGCCGGTTTTCAGCTTAATTGGCCATGACAGGTGACCGAGATTACTGTAGTTGGTGAGTAAACACTAAAGTAAGGGGAGAATTAAGTAGAATTAAAATGGTGAGATTAGAAATAACATCAGCTACTAGAAATTGGCAGTCTTTCAACTAAAATATAAAGTTCTGTTAGATTTTATTCACACAAAAGCTCTGTCTAGTAGCCTAACCTGGAGCACTTTTAAATTTGTCTGGGTGTCTGGGTGAGAGAAGGTCCTGTCACCTGCTGCAGTTTGGGGAAAATTAAAGTTATTTAATAGTCAGTGTTTTATAATGGACATACAGTTGAATGGATCCCAGTCAGAAAAGCCAATGGTAATGGGGATCCTGATGAAGAGAAATTTACACTAAAGAAAAGTTACAAAAATGTTTGTGTATGCTGTCAGCTTAAATCGGAATGGGCAGGTCAGACCTTCAACAAAAATTAATAG
The DNA here is from genome assembly GCF_014851395.1 of Micropterus salmoides. Lineage (NCBI taxonomy): Eukaryota > Metazoa > Chordata > Actinopteri > Centrarchiformes > Centrarchidae > Micropterus > Micropterus salmoides. The sequence goes on from NW_024044237.1 coordinate 15,263,557, forward strand.
GAATCGGCCAGGACAAATGCTATCGGTGCTTCTCTACTGTTAATGTACATTCTTTTTTATTTGCTTTTATTTTTGAACTATATCCAACTTAACAATAACAACAACTCTCAGCTGTTGGACCACATGACCAGGCTTTTTTTTCTCCATATATAAATCCAGTCTTCCAACAGCTGTGCCAAACCACAATGACAAATAATAAAACCAGCCATGATGTTTGCAGATCCTAGTAGTGCACTCTTATGGTGTGAAACAGGTTTTATATAAACAGGAAACTTGTTATGCCTACTCAAACGTTTTAAACAGTGGCAGTGTTTCTTCATTCCATACACTTGCTTCAGAGATGGTATGAACTCCTCATCAAGTTTCTTTATTGAATATTACTCGTCCGTTTTCTCACCATAAATACATGTAGGCAGCAGTCTGATCCCATAATCTGAACAGTCAGGTGCAGAAGTCCTTTGTGACCGTCACTCACTTGTTGTGCAAACGACAGGGGCTATAACCGAGCTAACAATGGATGGCACTTAGGCCGAAATAGATTTTGTTATTGTGGTTACTTAAATGTAATTTATGGTGCTGTTAGATTGCTGCTAGTGTGACCTGTAAATAACGGTGTGTGCTTCCCTTTTTCTGGCCTTGTTGTAGCTGTTTTAATTAGGGCCCGAGCACGACCGTGCGAGGTCCCTATTGAATCTGCTCGGATTATTATTATTTATTTTTTTTTTCTGCGAATTGAGCTAGGCCCAAATGACATTGGCCTTAAAAGTAGGCCCAAATGACATGGCCTAAACATACTCGAAAACTCACCAAAATTTGCAAACATGTCAGAACCGGTGAAAAATTTCGTATTCTACAAGTTTCGCACATGGGCGTGGCAAAATGACTCGCTAGCGCCACCTTGAAAATTGGAAATGATTAGCCCCTCGTTCACGTTCAACCTACATGTACGAAATTTTCTGGGGACATGTATCGTATCAAGACGCACAAAAAAGCCTCAAGAACCCATAGCCTAAAGTCAACAGGAAGTCGGCCATTTTGAATTTTATGGCCATTTTTGGATGATTTACACACTTCGTACTTTAACGAACTCCTCCTAGGGATTTAGTCCGACCGACCTCAAATTTGTGCTGTGCCTTCTAAAGGCATTGAAGATGAAAAGTTGTGCTATTTGCAAGTTTTCGTCAATGGGCGTGTCCGTGGCGTCGAAAGATCAGCTCGCCATGACACGGAAGTTGTCGTAACTTCAGTGTACATGCTCACATCTGGACCAAACTGTACATGTAGGATGAGAGTCCCGCCCTGAACACATGTACATGCTCACATTCACAGACAGTCATAGCGCCACCTGCTGGCAACAGGAAGTGACTTTTAACGAAGCAGCCCCCGCCGCACGTTTCACCTACGTGCACGAATTTTCTGTGGTACGTGTATCTTGTCCAGACGCACAAAAAAGCCTCTTGGAGCCATAGCCTAAAATCAAGAGGAAGTCGGCCATTTTGAATTTTACGTCAAATTTTGGATGATTTACACACTTCGTACTTTAACGAACTCCTCCTAGGGATTTAGTCCGACCGACCTCAAATTTGTGCTGTGCCTTCTAAAGGCATTGAAGATGAAAAGTTGTGCTATTTGCAAGTTTTCGTCAATGGGCGTGTCCGTGGCGTGGCGTCAAAGATCAGCTCTTCGCCATGACACGGAAGTTGTCGTAACTTCAGTGTACATGCTCACATCTGGACCAAACTGTACATGTAGGATGAGAGTCCCGCCCTGAACACATGTACATGCTGACATTCACAGACAGTCATAGCGCCACCTGCTGGCAACAGGAAGTGACTTTTAACGAAGCAGCCCCCGCCGCACTTTTTACCTACGTGCACGAATTTTCTGTGGTACGTGTATCTTGTCCAGATGCACAAAAAAGCCTCTTGGAGCGATGCCCTAAAACCAACAGGAAGTCGGCCATTTTGAATTTTACGTCAAATTTTGGATGATTTACACACTTCGTACTTTAACGAACTCCTCCTAGGGATTTAGTCCGACCGACTTCAAATTTGTGCTGTGCCTTCTAAAGGCATTGAATATGAAAAGTTGTGCTATTTGCGAGTTTTCGTCAATGGGTGTGTCCGTGGCGTGGCGTCAGAGATCAAGTCTTCGCCATGACACAGGAAGTTGTTGTAACTTCAGTGTACATGCTCACATCTGAACCAAACTTTTCGTGCTTGATAACTCTCCCACCCCGCTATGGAGGACCGATCCTGACACAGTCAGAAATAAATACAGAAATAAATAAATGCTCAATAAATAAATAAGCATCCAATTAAATACACAAAAAAATTAAGTAAATAAATAAATGTAGGTAGTAATTAAATTATACAAGGAGACATAAATGTATATATTTTAATTAGTGCCTTTACTTATTCACCTTTGTTATAATTACCTTATTTGTTTATTCAACTTTATTTATTACTAATTTTTTTAATGTATTTATTTATGTGTGTGTTTTAATATTTTTGTCTGTTTTATTCTTCCTTTGTATTTATTTACCTTATTTATTTTCACCCATGGTATTTATTTCTGCCTGTCTTAAATTTTTGTATGCATTTCTGCCTCATTATGCAAATGAGGAGGGGCTGTGTCTCAAGGGGTCATCTTCTCTGCTATTGGTGGACCAGTCAGACAGGAGAGCTCCTACTCTGCCTGCAGACATAAACGATCTTGCCCCTCACACAGTCAGATGGCTTCCTTCAGTGCGCTGAGGTGTTTAACAACTCTGAAGACAATACTACCAGCAATGTCTTCCTTCTCTTTTCACGTAGAAGCACCGACAGACAGTGCTTTCAGTTTGCTGCATGCATGGACACAGAACTGCAGTATAGGGAGAAGCACACGGTCAGCTGGCTGCAGCTAAATCTGGAGTGCACTCGTATTCAATTCTGTATGGTAAATTCAGTTTTAACGGAGCAGAGCGAGCTGACAGGCAGAGTTAGAGACTTTTTCTGTCTGTTTCTCTCTTTACAAAGACGCATGTTGCAGTCAGAGTCTTCTCTGAGATGCGAGCACGACATACAACACAATTTATCAAATTACACAACGGATATACAGTATGAAAATAAGATTGATTGGATTATACTCACAGGAAGTATAAAACCTCTTACATGGGTCTATTAAAAGTAAAGTAACACAAAAATGTCAGGGAAATTACTTTACTTAGATTTAAGTACTGCAGTTGTACATTTGAAATACCTTCCTACCTTTCTGATAGGAAGCCTTCTTGAGGTGGTATAAAACATTTCTTCTTATATTCTGATTTGAGTTGTGGACAACTATGACCACATGAATTAAAAAAACATTTCACTGCCCAAGTCAGCTATAACACAAGTCTTGATCATCAGACTACATGCTGTACAGTATTTGTGGACAGATTTTGTCCCAGGATTTCTTATGCATTTCTTCTTCTTCGTTGCATGATTTAGAATAATAAGGTGAGAAATGGGTCTATTCTGAGTTCATCCTGCACTGCAGCAGCTAATAAAGTCCATTTAATCCCCAAAACGCTTTTCTTTTAGGCAGGCTGGAGCAGAAAACAACTCACCTTTCTCAAGTTGTACAGTAATGTCACATGTGTATGAAGGTGGATCAAACAAGCTAATCTTAAATGTCAAAGTAGAGAGGAGCCTAGTAGGCCTATTTATTTTCATTCATTACACAATATGAATAAGCTATGCAGACAGTTGTAAAGAAAGAACATCTTTTTCTTCTGTTCTCTACTTGTTATAGTTACACAGTATTAGGGGTGTGGGCTGTATTAAAAGTATCCACTGTTCTCCCATGCTCTAACACACAGTAACGATGAAATGTGTGCTGTTCTCACATTCTTCCTCTGTATGTACACATAAACAACAAGGCAGGGAAATATAAAAGGAATTTATTTTATTGTTTGGGTACATTATTGTTCAGTGTACATGTTCACATCTGAAACAAACTTTACGTGCTTGATAACTCTCCCACCCCGCAGACATCTACACGTCAATACCGATTTATATTCATAGCGGCAAGTGCTATGTAGCTCCACATAGGGGACACAGGAAGTGACATATAGCACATTCATGCGGCGTCGGAAACGCGTAGGAAATTCACAGCCGCACCGGCAGAACTCCAGAATATGCAACTCGGCCGGCTCACGCGCGGACGCGCTTACAAGTGCGAGGGCCCGCCCAACGCTGCTTGCAGCTTTAATTTTTAATATTCTTGATTAAACAGTATTTTAATATTAGAATGTTCTTTTCAACCTTTCAACTTGAAGTTGTATCTGAAAGAAACCGGTCCTAATGTAATCAGGGAGGACATTAGCTATTGTTAGAAAGTTTAACTTTTGGTTGGAAGAAATCAACAAAGCAGAAAGCAGTTAAGGCTCAGTCTCACCAAGGACAAATATTAAACAGTGACTGGAGCCTCTTGCTCAATATTTAGTGGCTGAACTTTGAATAAAAATATCTTCAGTTTGGGGTATGCATAAATAACACTACTTGGCGCCAATCAAATTAGCTTAATATGACAAAAAATAACAAAAAAGTAAAAAAAGAAAAGAACACCACTTTAATACCCATGACAGTGCCGTAAACTTACCTTGGCTCCAGCGAGTAGACCCAGAGAGATGGCAACACGAGCCCGCAGGTCAGGTCTATTCTGCGGCCACACATAAGACAGCATGGCAGACAGGATCTGGGCTGAATTCACCTCCTTCAGCTGTGGAGAACAAAACAAAAGCTAAGCCTCCTCTTAGATCACAGTACATTTAGTTTGATAAACAAGTCTGCCCTGAATGATGGTTACTGGTCAAATGGGTAATACAGTGCTATTATAACTACAATGTTAACTTTCTAACCTACCTCATGTTTGACAATATTGGCAACTAACTAACTATCAAAATAAGCTAAAGATGGCTCTGGGCAGACACATGGAACATCAAATGTCAATGGGGGTCCCTTGAGAGATCTGAGAGCAGCAATGACAGCAGAGTCTCCAGGTGGACTTCAGGATCCAGTCTGACACTACAAGTCCCAGGAGACACCTGGGCTGTCATCCGCGCTGAGTTTGAGATCGCACTGGTGCCAACATGGCTGTTTACCCACACTCCACCACACACCTGCCACAGCTACAGGCCAAAGAATATGCAGTAATTCCTCTAATCCACTCAATATGGTGGCAGTGTTGTACAGCAGCGATGGCAGCACCTCGAAGCATATTACAGTGAAATCGTGCCCAACACCTGCCTTTAATTAAATACAATCAAGCAATATGTGACACTGCGGAGAGAGGATTAGCATTAACAGTTGAATGCTCTACTAAGGTCCTTGTACCATATGTGGAGGAGACCAGTTAATGTATATTAATAAAAGTTGGTTAGCCTAACTTTATTACAGTTCTTTTTGTTATATCTACAATTAATTCAAGTCTGACTCAGCTTAAACTCTTTCACACTGTAAAGACTGAGTAAAGACTGTTACGTTAATATACTAAACATTTCTATTGTAAAAAGTTTATTTAGTTAACAAATAGACTTAAATGTTTTGGTACAACCCATGTATCTTTGGCATGTAAAATGCTGCATACATTGATCATGTGAAGACAAAGCAATCCCCACTATAGAGCTTAAAAGGTTAACTTTGGTATTTTTCAATGTGGACCTTATTCTCCCATGTTTGTGTCTATATGACTAACTGGGACAACATTTTTTGAAATTGGTCCAGTATTGAGCAACCACACTGCAGTCAGAGGCAGTGAAACAGGGCTGCAAAATAAGTACGTCCACTAAAGTGTCTGTTTTTGCCATTGACAGGTTCAGATTGTTGTTATAGTCAGTAAGATTTTCCCCACCATTATAAGACTTGGGGCACAACGCCTACATTTTTTCACAGCACCTAAGCCAAATATACAGAAAAGAACAATGCTGAGACACGTATTTGTGCATACGTGCGCACACACAGAGCGAACCAGGTGAAGTGAAGATAATGTGTTACTTGAGGCTAATAGGTGTTTTTTCTGATGACTGTATAATTCCAGCCAGAAAGTTTCAAAGAATAGGTCAAAACACTCCACAGTGTGGGAACATTTTGGGTTTAAGCTGAATGAGAGGACATCCCATTAATGTGAACGAGCCGGTATGTCGACTTGTTTATAAATAGTGGCAACAAAAAGCAGCAATACAGCTACCTGTGCTTAATGTTTAATTTTAATTTAATGCAATTATCAAGAGCCGTAGAGTCTATTTTCCTTTTTGTTCTGTGGTTTTCTTTTATTTATGATTTATTTATTTAGGATATTTTAATTTTTTCCCCTATTCCCATTCCAATGTCTGAATATTCTTCTGAATAAAAAGCTCTTTGAATTATCATTATGTGAGTGGCATAAAATAGTCTTAAAATGACAATAATATATTTTATTGCAATTATTTCTATCTTATTTATCTTACTAAAAGTAGTTATCATGACAGGCGTAACATTGAGCCTTAAAAACAGCTGCACAAAAAGTTTCAGTGACCAAAGACTAAAGGAAGGTACTGCACTTACCACATTTTTTGGATCTGAAGTTAATCTTCCTCCTGCATTTCCGTGCCAACATGTTTTTTTGTCTGTAATCTGCAAATGCTGCAGAAACAACATAACTTGTTGTTATTCTATGTTTGATTTTGACAACAGACACTGATTCTCGATAATGTCACAAATATACTTACTTTTGCTGCCTCCAAAATCCGGCGACTGTTTTCGGTCCTGCTTGTACTCCATGTAGCTGTTCGTAGGTGTGGAGGGCAACTCAGCTGAAACATAAACAACTTATTTGACTGATGTTTCTAATTTCTGCTGATTCACTTTTATGAATATTTTAATATTAAGAAACACCGACACCCAATAAGAAACGAAGGAAAGAAAAAAAGGTAAAATGAACTGCAAAACATATTTAACTCCAACCATGGTGCAAAGTTAGTGCCGGCCTCATGCTGGTAAAATTACTTCTCTCACCAGCCAAAAAAAACAATGTTAATTTTGCACCCAATACAAAAAACAAAACACTAAACCTTTTCTTCTCAGTGTGCTTTCACAAAAATGCTCATAGTTGAAGGCCAGAGCTTAAAGGTTGTGCAAGGGTCTGGGACATACTAAACAAATATATGGTAAGAGGAGAAGCTTATGTAAGTGGTGGGATAGCTGTTATTTTCACCATGTATATTTCTCACTAATATAATTTACTTTAACTGAAATAATACAAGGTGAGAACATTTCAGAGCTTGTGACATGTTGTTTCTTTGACATTGCCTTTTATGACACTTCATTTAGGCCTACTATGCCTATTTGAAAACAGAAGCTATATTGTGGGTGGTTTACGGCATACTGAGCTTAAACTTACCCTGTGTTGCACCTACATGTATACCAACACTCCTACAAAAATACATATCTTTACCAGTGATATGAGTGGATTATTTTATCTCCTTGATGACACTATATCAGTGCAGCCCATCCTCTTGTCTATGATGACCTAACACATTACATAAATAAATAATGTAAACTATACATTTGAGTATAAAAGTATAATTTGTTATGAGACAGGAATTATACATATTTACATATAACAATGTGTTTCAAATTACTTCATTCATTAATTGTAAATGTGTGGTTTGCTTGTGAACTGAGCTTAAAACTCAAACTGGACTAAAATTCAGGGTTCTTGCACCATTTTAAAAGTCAAATTTAACGCTTTTTAAGACCTCAAGAAATATAAATTTAAGACCTCAAATTTTGAAACAATTTCTTTGATAGAAAACAGACTCGCGTTTGATCTCTTAATGAACGACGCAATGCCATATTGCCACTGTGATCCGATCAGCAAAACGACCTCTGGATGTGGTCAGGGACACCATGACCACATGGATGCAAATGTGTTGTCTATCCACATACAACAACTACTTGGGTGGAAATATGTACCGCTCACAGTCTTCTGCAAATAAAATCCAAAAGTCTGACAGCGCAGACAGGTGCCTGAACAGTGTTCATTCAGTGTTGTGCATAAACATGCTCAAACATTGTAAATTATTGATCTTGCTGATGTTTTTGGTGAACCTATCGTGTCCGTTTGTGAATGTGAACTAGGGGGCAATATAACAATAATGTTAATTATTGTGACACAATCTTCCTCAGTAACAATATACAAATGTTCAATAAATATTTGATTTAAATCATTTGAATCACAAACAAATTAGCACTTTCTTTTCTATTAAGATATTTATTTTGTTGAGGAAAAGGGACTAAAAAAAGATTTGACTTAATTTTTCTCATGCATATTTGTTGTTTTGAATGTTCTACCTCAGCTCTGTGAAGTGATACACTGTTTGATACCAGGCTGCTTTTTGGCATCAAGTGTTTGTCATGTTCTGACTATAAAGAAACGTTTAAAAGCACAATTAACCATCTGGTTTCTTCAGGAGCAAAAATCAAGCTTTAAACTTATAATAATAAAAATAATGATTTTACTATTTTTGTCCATATCGCCCCGCCCATACTCATACACTGCTGTGTTAAACTCAATATAAACTACTAAATAACAGAAAAGAGTAACTTACACATTATAACGGAAAGGTAGCAAGAAAACGATGTCGGACCGAACTTAAGTTTCACTTTCACTTTCCGGCCGATTTAATACACAAGCGCACCGCTAAAGAGAGGTAAATAATCCATGGAGGAAAACAAATCACGGTGAAAGACACACTTTAGAAAGTTATTTTAACCTGTAGTTATAGATAATTTTTTGGACCGGCGCAAATGAGAGGAGGACGTGATGTAGGCTACAGTTGTTTGAACTAGACAGAACGATAAGAACAATCCTCCTCCAACCACTTTAACTTGTGTCTCCCAATCTTGCAGCCACGACTGACGATAATATGACGTCTGCAGCTAACGTAAATCAACGAAAATCATACAAATTTAAGGAGCCGCGGGAACCCTGAAATTGATAACCGTTTGTTGGGCTAGCTTTTTTTCTCTAGACAAAATACACTCAGTTGCCAGTTTACCAGGTACACCTAGCTAAAACTAATGTCATGACTTCATTGATAAAAGTAGGGAGGACAAAATATTTGTAACACTATAACCAAAAACAATTTAACGTCCACCCCCCCAAAACAACTGTTACAGCATTTAAAATTACCATATATTTAAATCAACACCACCAAATCAATCAGTTTCAACAAAAGCTGAACATTATAACCCTCTTAAGGTAGGATGTATGTCAGGGCTGCTTCATTAGACTAACTTATTATTACATCAGTTTTAGCAAGATGTAACGTTACACAGAATAATGCTCATTTATATATCTGTAACGTTGTTCTTCCATTCCATATTTATTATATTTCTACATTTATTTATGACAACTGTATGTTTGTCTACGTGTAGCACCTGATCACCACAGCAAATTCCTCGTATGTGTAAAACACTACTTGGAAATAAAGCTCCTTCTGATTCTGATAAACTGGCAGCTGTTTAAGAGTAGAGTCAAATAATCAGTAACAAACTGGTAACACGTGATCACAGTCACATCAGCAGTTAAATGTCCTGGGTGGGACAAACAGTCTTATCTAACATTTACTGTCAGTCGGCACTTTTAACACGTGACTGAGACCACTGGCATGCTAACGTACAGCGATAAAAAGTGACTTATTATTTAGTTGACAGTGGGACTATAATCCGTTCACTTAGCATACACGGTCAAATCTAAGGGAATGATTTAGCTAATGAATATTAAGTTAGCCATGTAACGTTAGCTAGCTGTCGTTGCTAAGTTACACGGCTGGTTGACTAACATTATACTTACATGACATCGACCTCTGTTGCAAACAAACGAGAAACACCGCACAAATAATTTCACGTAACTTCTCTGAAAGTTAGTTAGAAACACTTTCCATCTCTGCCCTTGCGCGGTGACAGTCACACCAAAAACACAGTGTCCTCTCCAGCCTGCCGACCCCTCACGCACTCACCTGATAATTACTTTGGCGTTTTTGGTAAGTCCCATTTTCAAAGCGACTCTTATTCCAGATGTGATATGAGCTGGTCTGTCGGAGCAGAAGCGCTAATTTTCGCCTTTGGAAGTGTAAGCCGCATTTCAGCGGTACCAACATCGGCGCCATGTTGACGAAGGAGGAAGGCGGTTAGTCAACACGCCGGGGACGTCACATCCGGTCTTCATCAACGCTGTCAAAGCTAGCAAGCGTGCTACATTTTTAATGAGATATCAGCCGCTAGTTTCTTCATAACACGACGTTATTTGTTGTCTAACGGTTTGTGGATGTGGTCCTAATTGGCAGTTGATATGCTGTAGCTGCGTGAATCGGAGAACCTCACTTAAAAACACAAGTCGCAGCCAAAGGAAGAACACGTTGTCGTCTTTGTCAAGGTAACCTAAACCGCCAGTTAAGTGGGTCGCTAGGTCAAGAAACGCCATCTGGCTTTAGCACAGTTTTAAGAGAAAACCCCTTGATCTCGTGCTCAGGATGCCATGCCACAATCAGCAGCTGAACAATGTGAGCAGTGGCCAGGAGCACCCAATGAAGCAAGTGCGATTTGCTAACAGCGCCAACAGCACTGTGCCTGCGGTGCTGTCCAACTCTGAACCCACTGATGCCACCATACAGCCTGACAGCCAAGATAACCTGGGACCTCAGCTTAAACTGCTCCCTCTGAATGACCAGATCCGTGAATTACAGACCATAATCAGAGACAAGTGAGTCCCCACTCTCCTATCATGACATACAGATCTCAACCAATCTGCTGCTCACTTAGCATATTGCATCTAATCTGTGTGTGTGTGTGTGTGTGTGGGGGGGGGGGGGGGGGGGTCACAGTGAACTTGAACCCAGGTCTCTCACACCAAAGGCATGTGTCTTATCCACTGCACCATCACCACCTGATATGAATATGATTGCCAAGCAGAAGAAGCATTTATTAATTGGTCATTTCACTCCAGAATCTGAAAAAATTAAAAATAGAAAAAGGCAACATACCTTTATCGTAATTAAAGTCCTATGCAGTATAGTCTCATATAACTGTATCAGAAATATGCAATCAATCTGATGGGTATCAGTACTGATCCTGATTTAATGAAACCATGGTATTTATCACACAGGGTATGTGACTGATCAAGGTTAACCTCTGTCTTGCCAGCGGGACAGTTAATGGAAACGTCAAAAAATGATGCAGCTTTAATACTATTTCACTCAGTGTTAACATCACATTGTTTATAGTCTGGAACAAGCTGATAAAGGATATACAGTGGATGTTGTTTTGTCAAGACAGTGTGGAATAAAATTACTTTCCTACCTTTTAAAGCTACTTAAAGATTGGGGTGTCGGAATGACTAGTAGGTGGTTTTGGAATCCGTGCAGTAGGCGAGTTGTTGGAGGAAACACCTGTGGAAACGTGAGTCAGAGTTGGTGAGAATGGTTTGGAAATAAAGTCCCCTCTCGTGTTTCCACAGTCGTCTTCCTGCAACAAGTCCCCACTCACAAGAGAGAATTTATCCTTGAGTAAGACTTTAATTTTGTTGTCGAAATGACTTGTAGGCAGGATGCAAAATTAGCACCGGCCAATTGCTAAATTATGCAAATGTCTGGTCGATTTGGTCTGGTGGGTAAAAAAACAACGGTCATCTATTGAGTGGCTGGTACTCTCTAAACATTCACTAGCCCTTTGGCCGGTGGACAAAAAAGCTAACTTTGCACCGTGCTAGTGGGTACAAAATGTTTCTGAAACTGGCTTCAGCCGGCAGCCGCAAACCAACTGCAGTAGCTACAAGATATTCCTTTGGGGAAATTGTGCCCGTCAAAATTCCTTCCACAAAAGTGCTTCAGATTGTTATACCAGGTGTCTGACAATATCATGGAAAGGATCCCTACGTGTGACACCCGATGACACCCTTTGTTTTTAATAAGAAACACAAATCTCACTCAAAGACAATTCTTGCTGGTGGAAATAAGGGAAAAGAGTTTGTTGTGTACATAGAGGAGCTGCTAGCAAGATTTAATTTCCAAACTTTACTTTAACACAACAAACTGTTCTCACCAACTCTGACTCACGCTTCCTGCAACAACTTCCCTACTGCTCGGATTCTAAATCTTTTTGTACCAAAAAATCTTTTCGACACCAAAATATGTAAAAATATAGCCCAGGTTTAAAAATACTGAAATTATCCTTTAAAGGATAAAAGAAAGGAAACTGGATCTTAAGGAGTTAAACACTGTTTCTTAGTCACTATTCTGTTTATGCTATAAACCCTCTACAATGATTTAATGTAATATTTTGCACAAGCATAAAAAGAATATTGGTGAATGAACATCTCGACTTACTGTTAGGAGGTTTTGTGTTTTACCTTACCTTAAACAGAGGAATGATCCCAATCACCTCCACACAGTGAAGTAAAGATTTGAAATGAAAAGAGATCTATAGATATAGGATCATTGCCCGCTATCGGCCAATACGGTACATTTATCTTATGTATCATAACAGGAGAGAAAATGTGGGTTTGGTTCATCCTGGGTGAAAAGTACATCCTGAACGATTAAATCAAATGGCTATATTTGTATTTTCAGGACAACTAGCAGAGGGGACTTTGTGTTTTGTGCTGATCGACTGGTAAGATCATGACTTAATACTACATATTGTACATGTGTGTATGTTTATAAGCTACATGCTGTAAGCTTTTTCTGTCTCCAACAACAGATCAGACTTGTAGTTGAAGAGGGTCTGAATCAGCTCCCCTACTCAGAGTGCACTGTGACTACGCCGACAGGTGAGGATCTCCTTCTCTAACAACAAAGTCAACGTTTAGGTTTAAAGGTTGAATCTGAGCTCCAACATGTACAACCCCCTCCCCCAACCCACCCCTGACAAAACTCGATAGAGCTGGCCAATTATCATAACATAAATGCAAAAATAAGTGTAGGACTCCGGCATGTATGTGAGCAGCTACTTGTGATTTGTTTCCCCCCCTCAGGGTACAAGTATGAAGGTGTCAAGTTTGAAAGAGGCAACTGTGGAGTCAGCATAATGAGGAGTGGTAAGTTTAACCTGCCATAGCTCACCTACCAAATTAGAGTCTTTCCTTTGTGAGGGCATGTATTTTATCTTCCATGCATATGTGATTTGTGCACTCGTGCTCTGCACATATTCATCAGGCCAGGCTACTCTGTGCTCTGGATCACACGCTTTTTGTCTTTTCTTTTCTCTCAGTGGAATTGATTGATCATGTTAATACTAAATAGTACAATAGAATAATGTTAACTCTGACATTGAAACATACATTTCTGTACTTTGCAGAGCATGTTCTCTGAAGGCGTCAGCAGAAGTAACTCGCTTGTTCTTTGTCCTTCAGATTTAATGAGACTGTCAAATGCACAACCTTAATGCAGTTACTGCAAAACCTGTATAAACGGCTGTAAAATGTGAAACGTGGGCTTGTTGGACACAAAGCTCAAATACTTCATCTTAAAGGCAACACACCATAGGCAGTGTGCAACACCCGCGCCTATTGTTTTCTATGCCAGTCCAAACAACAGTGGAATCCTGACATGTCCTTGTGGGTTGGCGCTTATCAACATGTCAGGACACAACGCTGTCCTATTTCTGAGTAACACAACAGCATCCCAGAAAAGCAGCGATTTTATCACATTTGCTCCTTAGATCAGTAAATCCAGGCTTCTGTACTTGTACTCTCTATGTGGTGCGTCCGGTGTGTTCTGTGAATATACTGTGTGTTGTCCATTGCACTGTGCATGTTTATAGAATGGTGGGCTATGTAGACCTTTGCACACACAGTTGACTTTGTGTTCAGAGACATACAGAAGTGTCTTCTGTAAGTGTCTACATTTACACACTCATTTTTACACACATTTTTGTAAATATTTGATTATATCTTTTCATATGACAACACTGAAGAAATGACACTTTGCGACAATGTAAAGTAGTGAATGTACAGCTTGTATAACTGTGATTTTGTTGTCCCCTCAAAATAACACATCACATAGCCATTAATGTCTAAACTGCTGGCAAAAAAAGTGAGTACACCCTGAGCAAAAATGTCAAAATTTGGCCCATTGTGTCAATATTTTGTGTGGCCACCATTATTTTCCAGCACTGCCTTAACTCCATAAGCAGAGGTAGCATGGGTGCGGCTGACGAAGGGCCCCGGCTGGTAGGGGGCCCCCCTACGTGGGCCATGAAGTTTGGTCAGTTGATTGTTGTCGACATGGATGAACAACTGCGCTACATGCAGCTTCGCTGTACCGAGAGAATTCAGCAGCTGTTATCAAATGAACCAGTCCCTTCACTCATGGTTTCAATGGTAAACTATCACAAGAATGACAGTTACCAACAAAAAATACTATATTCTAAGGAGACACGTTTTAATAAGCATAAATCATAAAGTAACATTTGTATTTCAAGCAAATGGCAAACTTATTAGCACATTTTAACAAAACTCCCTTCATCCTCATGCATCATGAGAATTGTGAGGGACGGACGTAGGCTGCGTTTGTGCAATGGTTTATTTATGCCGTCAAAGTCCACTGGAAGACACAGAAGCATTTCAGCAGCGGAGCATGTCGCCTGCCGCATGTTACTGACTTGTTTTTAAAATGTCCTTTTTGTGCTTCTACTACCTTCTTCAAAGCTCTTTATGACCCAATTTTGTTCCTCGTCGTGACAGGTGCATCTAGCAACTACCACAGGGAGCATTTCAGAATAAAGACGTGTTGCCTGCCAGATTTTGCTGACACATTTAGATTTTGGTGATTAGTGCGTTTCTTTTTGTCTAACTGTGTTCATTGTTGATATCCAATCAGAATTCTGTACTGGGTATTTTATTTTGAAAATTGACTGGATTCTCTGCCGTTTTTTGTGTCTGACTTGCTGCCCGGTTCATCTGCTCTGTGCTGCTTGATGCTGGGACGCTTCTGGGACGCACTGCAGTGCTTCTGGTTTGAGCACAAACATTGACTAGAAAGGCTGCGATCAGCTCTGGCAGCAGCGACGCAGATGGACTCAGTGGACTTTTCCGAGTGAGTCCGGGGTCATGTATACTTGGTTTAAATGACCTGGTAGTAGGTGGTCCACTGTGCTGAGAGTCTAGCTACGCCCCCGCTTAACTCTCTTGGGTTTGGTGTTCACCAGAGCTTTACAGGTTGCCACTGGAGTCCTCTTCCACTCCTCCATGACAACATCACGGAGCTGGTGGATGTACGCTCCTCCACCTTCTGTTTGAAGATGCCCCACAGATGCTCTATAGGGTTAGGTGGAGATTTGCTTGGCCAGTCCGTCACCTTTACCCTCAGTTTCTTTAGCAAGGCAGTGGTCGTCTTGGAGGTGTGTTTGGGGCATACGCGTAGGAGCCATTATACATGAGGGGACATGCCCCCCCCCCCCCCCCCCTATGTTTTGTCCCCCTCACTTTTTTCGGCGATTTTGGAGATTGATCATAGCCAGGCGGTTTGAGTGAATAGTTAATCAATCAGTCATACACTCTGCATCAGATATGATTAAACGGTTAAAACGCGGACAGAAATCATGTGGCCTATAGAATGCAACAGAAGGCAAATGTGGTGCTGAAAAGTTTGCTCAAGCAGGTGCGGCAAAGTGCCTCAATATTATGTTTATTTTGTGCTGTTCTTTTTGTACCTAAAGACAGCAGTGAGTACGCCTGCTGCAGGGTGGGTAGTGACTTGTTACAACTAACGTAATTTTGCAAAATTAATAAATAAAATAAAAAAAGTAATTGGCACCTTTTCACATTCCTTTTTTAAACTGTAGCCTACTTTTACTCTTTACTCCAGTATTTTCTGTGGGCCAGTAATTTACTTTTAATTTCGCTACATTTTCCATTCATACCTTCATAACTTCACCAGTCTGTAATCTGCAATAGGCATCCTTAACCGAAATGAGCAGTCAGCCAGGCTGTGTGCACACAGTTACTGCAGAAGAGATATGAATGAGCTGGGCAGATGCAAACATTTAGAAAATCAGGCAAATACCTTTTCAGTTCAAGGCTTTATTGTTCTACTGAAACAACTGAAATCCAGTGAGCCACACCATAGCACTGGTGGCCTGTTGGAAAGCAGCCTGCGTCGCTCTTTAACAAGCCAGCCGGCACCTACTTTCACTTTCCATTAACGGCGCATTAAAAGCGTCTTTAGTCTCTGCAGAGAAAACGTAAACTTCACACTGTAACATCCATTTTCAACAACAGAATCCTGTTATCGAAAAGATGTGTCGATAAACAGAATGTCGCCGGTGACACAAATCTTGGCTTTCACTCAGCAGCTACCAGCTGTTATTTATTCAGGAAACAATCATTTTTGAGATGCGCAGAGAGAAAATATGGTAAAACAGTCCTGTTGGGCTTTACGCATGACGCACAGCTTCCTCTGTATGTCGGTTTACCTGCTTCAACAACGAGCTTCTCCATGTTACTGCCACAATAATTCTTTGCGTTGCAAAGATTATTTAGATGCTTTAGGAATAATCAGATTTTTTTGGCTGCCTGTGCTGCTGCAAAGCAGGTGGTTTGGTTGGCTACATGTCCATAATAAAAGATACAGGCAACAAAAGTCGGCTGGGCTGCAAGCTGATATTTTAAAGTGATCTTATCAACACATTCATGGAGATTTAAAAAGAAAAATAATTATTAAACAGAAATAGCTAAAGATAATCAACCAGCAAAGCAAATTGCATTCCCTAGAAATAACCATGTTGTTTCTAGGGAACAAACCTGATGAACAGCAGATGAAATATATTATATTTATACATGAGTAGGTTTGTCATTTTTTTCTTTTCCTTTTTATGGGAGTAATTGTACTTTTTCTTGAGTAAAGACTTTGAGTACTCTACCCACCACTGGCCAGCGGCACCAGTACTAGCGCTGACACGGAGAACATGAGACAGACAGCAGAGATGAGGGCAAGAGCAGAACAGAGTCAAAGCCAGCACAGTCCACAGCAGCAGTTTATGGTAAGATTGATGATGATATGGATTATTTAGTTATCTACTCAAGGGCTCAGCTGAAGTGATTACTTTACTTTAGGAGTGTCAGAGGGATGTTTGTAGTTTTGAAAATGTATTTCAATGGCTCATTTAGTTATGTACTCTACTTGCATAAAAAATCGCAAGAATGCAGGAATAAAGGTCTCTAAATACCCAGAGGCCCCAATAAATGCTTTGTCTGGAGAGCGGGTTGACCAGGGACAAACTCCTGGGCCACTTTTTTGCCTCCGTCTGTGACCATCCTTGACCTTAAAAACTTGTGCCATGAGGTGTGTATGTGTCTCTGCTACGTGTCCATAAACAATTTGAAAGTAGTCAAAATGTTCACAGAGAGACGAGCATCCTGCAGTATTTTAGGAGGAAGAGGTCAGAGGTCACAGGAGCAGAAATAACTGAGGAGGACGAGCTTCTAAGTTGTATGGCTAGCTACTAGACGTAGTATTTCTAAAACTCACGTAGTAAAAAGACTTTGTTATTCCAATGCCATGTCATCAACGTTTCAAGTGTAACACCAGGATAACTAAATACATTAGTACTGTGGCTACATTAACTAGCAGCTGTTCCATGGTTTTTATGGTATGTAGTTGGTTTTGTTCTAGTTATATTATACTCCCTCTCTCTGACCCTCTCCCTCTTCGAGTTTTCATAATCTCCCCTCTCCAGTCTGTTCTCCAACCTCTGTCACAACAAAGACCCTCTTTCAGCCATAATAAGTACATTCTGTTTTCAAAAGTCATTAGAAATGAGCATTTAATCAGAATCGGAATCAGAAGGAGCTTTATTGCCAAGTAGTGTTTAACACATATGAGGAATTTGTTTGGTGATAAGTTGCTACACGTAGACAAACATACAGTTGTCATAAATAAATGTAGAAATATATAAATATGGAATAGACAATGCAAGTTATATAATATTAAAAAGAATAGAGAAAAATAATACAACTATTTGCAGACTATTTATCTATCAACTATTTAAGTGCTTTATTTAAAAAAATAAATAAAAAAACGAACCCCCTAGCATTTCAGCGTCACCCCCCAAGTTCAAAGTCGCTCCAAGGCCCCGGTTTGGGGTCATTATCATGTTGGAATACTGCCCTGCGGCCCAGTCTCCGAAGGGAGGGGATCATGCTCTGCTCATGCAGTGTGCGGCGTTTCCCAAAGACAACCTCTGGATATGACGCTGAGCACGTGCAGTCAACTTCTTTGGTCGACCATGTTCTGAATGGAACCTGTCCTGTTGAACCGCTGTATGGTCTTGGCCACTATGCTGCAGCTCAATTTCAGGGTCTTGGAAATCTTCTTATAGCCTAGGCCATCTTTATGTAGAGGACATTTAGATCCTCTTTGCTATAAAGTGCCATGTTGAACTTCCAGTGACCAGTATGAGGGAGTGTGGGAGCGATCACACCAAATTTAACACAACTGCCAGTGTTTCCCCTATACGCTTTCAGGAGTGGCGGTGCGCCGCTGCTGTATCATGACCGCCGCTACTAAAATTTGCCACGATCATTAAACTATGCGCTACAAATGTTTTCACTCGCACATTGTGCGAGCATGGCAACACTCAATGCTTGGCTCGATTCCTCTCCTAGTTCTATACAGAACATCTACATGACAGATGGTGTTATAAGAGCAGCGTAAGTCCTGTGAGGAATCCGGAGGTGCGTAGCGAGTGTTTGATTGTCCGAGTGGCAGAAAGTGACGGTGAACGCGAGCGGAGGAAATATTCTGGCAGTAAATGTAGCCTACTGTGTCAGTTACAGTGTGTCTGCTTCTCAAGACCAAGAAAAGTTTGTCTGTTGTTTTCCCACCTGCTGGAAAAGTGAAGCCTCTTAGCGCTAGCAAACATCTCTCCTCCCCTTCAGACTGTGCAGCAGAGCAGGGAATCTTAAACAGTAGTCTAGGCTGCGTCTTTTGGCTGCTATGTAACTGAACATTACCTCAATTTATAGAAAATAACTGGTAGCTGTATTTTATTACTGCCTACTTGTCCACTGTTGAGAACATCAGGGTAAACTGGCGTAGCCTACAGCTCTGTCCTGTACAGACTGATTCAATTATTAATCTAATTTTCAGGTGAGACTGAAAAACTGGTTGTTAGGAAAAGAAAGGATGGTGGTGACTGGAGGAGCTGAGGTTAGAAAAGCAAATAAGTCATGCAAACTAGTACTGTTAAGCTAATGAGGAGACGTTTCCTTTTGGATTTTAATGTGCAAATAATTTAATGCACCTGAGAAGGGAGGTGGTTTCTCATGTTCCCTTTTTTTTATATTAATGTCTATACAGATAAATGTCGAAGGCTGTTAAATGAAGACACAAAAGGCAAACATGAACAATCGTATCTATAATGATTCTGAGGTCATATTAACAGCGTTTTCCTGCCGTTGAGGCTTAGGGGGTGATGCGCAAAACATGGTGTGCCATAAATGTAAAATCACTGTGGAGCATCATAAATAGTTATTTATTATCTGCTCTAGCTTTTCCAACTATTTGTTTGGAGATATGGTGAAAATAATGGCCCAATATGATGTGAAATTACATATCTGTCATTGGAAAGAGTAAAATTTTATTGCGGAGGACCCCCCTGACCATGACCACCACAAGCAACACGAAAACATTAATCTAAAGCTCACATGAAACTATGGGAAAACACTGAAGTTTTAAGCTATTCTAATGTGCATCGCATGCTCATGGACACAAGAGCAATGTTGCTGAGACATGTTGTGTTGGGGTTTTATCTTCAGACAAAAACACCTCCGCTGCTACAACTCCATCCTACACTGTCTGCTCCCCATTCACACCTGAGACCTTGTAACACTAACAACTCGCATGACAATGGGGAGGGAAAATGGCTAATTGGGCCCAATTTGGAAATTTTCACTTAGGGGTGTACTCACTTTTGTTGCCTGTGGTTTAGACATTAATGTCTGAGTGATGTGTTATTTTGAAGGGACAGCAAATTTAAACTGTTAAACAAGCTGTACACTCACTACTTAACATTGTAGCAAAGTGTCATTTCTTCAGTGTTGTCACATGAAAAGATAGAATCAAATATTTACTACAAGGTACAATGTTGTTTATTAGTCATTATACAGCACAAGGCTGCATAACAAAACGAAATTTGTAGTTCCTTCATGCTACACACACAACATACACTTAACAAAATTATAAACGCAACACTTTTGTTTTTGCCCCCGTTCATCATAAGCTGAACTCAAAGATCTAAGACTTTCTCTATGTACAGTAAAAGGCCTATTTCTCTCAAATATTGTTCACAAATCTGTCAAATTCTGTGTTAGTGAGCACTTCTCCTTTGCCGAGATACTCCATCCACCTCACAGGTGTGGCATATCAAGATGCTGATCAGACAGCATGGGTATTGCACAGGTGTGCCTTAGGCTGGCCACAATAAAAGGCCACTTGAAAATGTGCAATTCCATCACACAGCACAATGCCACAGATGTCGCAGGTTTTGAGGGAGCAAGCAATTGGCATGCTGACTGCAGGAATGTCCACCAGAGTTTAGCTCATGATGAATGGGGGCAAAAACAAAAGTATTGCATATATAATTTTATTCAGTGTATAATTAAGTGTAGGCCTATATTAAAAATATGGTAAAAACAATACAGTTATTTATATACATATACATACACGTATGCATTTTTTGAATTTGCCTTTTGGGGTGAATGTAAACACTGGCAACCAGGTGATAACATGAAACTTTCATCTTCCCAATAAACAGTCTGACATTTGGGAAACAAAGTCCATCGTGACTGCGTTTGTGCACCAGGCATCATCGATGTAGAGTCCACTTACTCTCATCTTGCCGATGTCTTGCACTCACAGCTCAGAACATAGACCACCTGCCAAGTCTGAATTCCGTTGCTTGGTCAATATTTTGGGTCATTTTGTCCAGACCGGTTATTTAGGAGCAGAATTAAGTCCAAGCTGGGCCAGCATGGCTCCTCTTTTGGCTCCCTTTCCTCTCCTCTGAGCGATCACCGCACCCGCCATGGCGCCTGGTCCAGTTGTTTGGGCTGGATGGATCGTGGTCTGCTGCTCTTTAATCCAAAAAAAGCTGGTTGCCATAGCAATGTGAGGGTTGTACTCACTTTTGTGAGATACTGTAACAGGTTTATTGTTATTTGAGGTTAAAAAAGTTATAAATCACAATATTCTGAATGTCACAAACCAATAGGGAACCGCAACAGAACCTGAAGTATTGTGATTTTGTGAATATTATATCTAAGGCCCCTTAGTGATTCCTATCCCTAATAGATAGAATGTCTTCAAGTTTATGTGCAGTTGTGCCCCTTTGTGTCTCCCCACAGGTGAGGCCATGGAGCAGGGTCTCCGGGACTGCTGCCGCTCCATCCGGATTGGCAAGATCCTCATCCAGAGTGATGAGGAGACACAGAAAGCCAAGGTCTACTATGCCAAGTTCCCTCCAGATGTGTACAGAAGAAAAGTGCTGCTCATGTACCCCATCCTTAGTAAGTGACAAGAGGGCTAAGCGCAGTTTATCTCACTGATGACTCCAGTTTACCGCCCTCAATAGCATGTAAATGTCAAGAGATGTCTATTTTTGTGCAAATGTAAAAACAGTTTCATGTATTTATTCATTCTAAGAAATCTCCCTTGAGTTGACCTTTACCGGCACATCTGCATTTCCACATCACACTGGCCCATTCACACTGTTCTGATAATTATAGCCCTCATGGGAAATTATACACTGCCTGGGAGATGGCCACCAAGCTGCTGAATAGCATAATGAGGGCCAACAAAAATAGTATCTTAATAGTCCTGGTTTCCCAATGTCACAAAGCAGCATTTTTCTGCTCTTGGTTTCTGAAAAAAATAAGATGGAGACCAAGCAAGGTTGAAGGTATGTTTTATTATGTCCGAATGATGGAACATATGGTTACACTGATTCATGCTAACAGGGTCAGAAATGAAAGCCTGCCAAGTGCCCAGATTCATGGGCAGATCAATCAGCACACAACTCAGTACCTTTTTTTCAACAAACAGTCAAGGCTGTTTGTTGCACAGGTAATAATACAAAAACATCATGTTGCATTGTTAACCTAATGAAGTGAGTGAGCAGGTTTCAAATGAACGCTTTGTTTCTGTAAATAAAGTGACGTCGGAATGTGAGGCAAACGTCAAACCTCAAATGTTCTGTGTCTGCAGGTACAGGGAACACTGTGATTGAGGCAGTGAGGGTTCTGATCGAGCACGGTGTCCAGCCCAGGCATATTATCCTCCTCAGCCTCTTCTCCACGCCTCATGGTATACCACCTCAGCTAGTTCACTGCAACTGCAGCTCATCACCAATTAACTTTTGTTTACCCACCAGTTCACAACATGTCTCCAATCTCCTCTCCACTCCTGTTGTATCATTGCCCTTTTTTAAAGGATTTCATTTATTGGAAAGTATGGAGTAATTTGTCGACTTTTAATAGTAGTTTTATTCTATGCAGATTGTCATTACATTTAATGTGAATATTCATGGTTTCTCAGGGAAGGATTTGTTTAACCCCTTGACCTTTCTTGTAGTGCCATCGTTGAACCAAAATTTCTACTTAACAAAAGAAATATTCAATTCACAAGGCACGTTACCAAAACAAGCCCTGTAATGCTTCCTAGAGTTTGTAATAATCCCACAGACTTTACTCACACACCACCCTCAAGACAATGGCTTTGAAACAGCCTTGTGTGTCTGCATTTGCCGAAAGGCTTAAAATTGGCGAACTCTGTATTTAGAAAATAAGTTTGATTTTGGCCGATAGTTTCTCAAGCTGCTTTGGCGTCACTTTCAACCACAATGTTGTTCACCATTTCCTAACAGCAGCAGCAATGCTGGATTTCTTTGATTTAAACACTTCATCTTAAGTGTAACATAAGGCTGGGCAATAAAACAATAATGATAATTATCGCAATATAATCTTCCTTAATAACATAACAAATGTTCAATATATCATCAATTTATCAAAGTATTTGATTGAATTCATAAGAATCATGAACGAATTAGCACTAAATATTTCTATTGATGTTTATTTGTTGAGGAAAAGGGACTGAAAGAGTTAATCACATTTTTTGAAAAAAATATTTTATCATAATTGTTTTGAATGTTCTACCACAGATATGTGAAGTGATCCACTGTTGGCATCAAGTGTAAAGTATAGTTTAACCACACAATTAACCATCTCGTCCTTTAATTTTCCTTTCATTCTGGGGCAAAAATTTGCCTTTAAACTTGAAAGAAATAATAATTTTGACATTTATCGTGATAATTATCGATATCGAATGGTTTGAAATGTTTTTATCTTATACCTTGTCTTACACCTTTTTACTTTTCTCCTAGGAGCCAAATCCATTATACAGGAGTTCCCAGATATCACCATCTTGACCACTGAGGTTCATCCAGTGGCTCCGACACATTTTGGACAGAGGTACTTTGGCACTGACTGAATCGAGGACAACATGAGGAACATGATCTGCAAATTGCTTTGAGTATATTTTGTCTTGTTAATTTAAATGTATCTCATGTTCTCCTTGTTGTGCCAAATACTGCTACTTTATCTCCAGAGGTCCTAAACTGAAACAAAATGATTAATCTGAGCGGTTGTATTTATTATCATGTGTTTCTGCGGTGTGTGCTCATGCTAAAGAAAGAGAACTGAACACTGAACCATATAAAGAGTTCAACTTGAATTGTTTTATTTTGCATGTTACAACAACTGATGGAAAATAAAGAATTTATATTTGTTAACAGACAGAAAAGCAAATGAAACGGTATCAGTACTTTTGGTGTTTCAGAGGTGTTGAAAAAGGGCCACAGTCACATACTCCGACAATTCAAAAGGGATCACACTGGATGTGCTCTAGCAATATTGAACTCCTGTCTGCAAACTGGGTATAATTTGTCATCGTCTCATGTTATAAATATCCTACTTTCTGATAAAAGGAAATTGCTTTGTATCTTTAAAGTGTCACTTAATGGAGCAAAATATACAGACACTGCCTCCAGCAGTAATGAATCAGTAAACTCAATACACAGATAAAATGTATATTATTATAACAATAAATAGACACAAGACTACATGAAACACAACATTCACATCTTTCCTAACATTTTATACATGCTTTCAAACCTTGAATCATACCCAAGATAAACTGTTTTAATCAATGAGTTTTGAATTTTATGCTATGTATTTCTAAGCATTTGATTTGGCTTACCCAACACAGGACAAAAACAGATCTGATGAAGTTAAAGTGTCAACATCACACAGCATCAGGGTTTGATAAAGGCCCAACTTTTTTCTCACGCTGAATAAATGGGTTTACTCAATTACAGAAATGGTTTCAACTAACGTACGCTGGCTAAATACACAAGTCCATAAACCAAAACAGTCTTGGTGAGGAGAATCTGTTTTACTGGTATTAAAAATTTCAAATACATAAACACAGGTAGAAAAAATTTAGAACATCATATTGCAGAAGGCCGCTGACCTCTACCAACCAGTGGATGAGGATCAGTCCTACTATATTTATGTACAGTTATCTGCATGTTTAAAAAGATCAAAAGTGAAAATAGACCCAAAAAACTTCTATGTATGATTTTGTGCCTATGACTAAAGCAAATGTCACTTCACTTTCCTATCACGAATGGCCGATATGGTAGAAAACAAGATTGTAATATATATATTTTTTTTAAATGTCAACCACAGTATATCTCCTATGCTCACCACAGACATAAATAATCCAACTGATTTTTAGGTCAACAATGTAGCCAACACCTTCTAGGTCATGATATACAGTGTATTCAGGATATCACGTCACAGAAAAATGATGAACGTTACGTCGGCCATAATACTTTGCTAGTTTTGTTTTTTATTATTGTCACCAGTCTGATCAGACATTGGTAATGGTATTTTAACTCTATCAATGCTGAAATTTTTTATTAAAGCATAATTGGAGGTTCTTTCGTATATATATGTGCCAAAAATGTTGGCACGGCCCACTCACAAGCAGGTCACTGGATACATTCTTAGGAGAAATGGACTCCCAAAACACAAGAATAAATGTATTAATAAGGCGCCGGTTAATTCAGGTATTCTACTGTGGTTAATGTTTACAGGGGGAAAAAAGTAAAGTCTGATGATATGCTCCAAGACCCAAACTGTTAGAGGCCAGACAACTCAATCATTACAAGAGACCTCCAGAGCAAAATGAGTATGAGGTCAATTCAGATACCATCCTGCACAGACCAAGCACTAAGGTGCAACACTGTAAACTCACGGCCAAACACTGAAACAGAGGCATACAAAATAGTACAGTGCCAGACAGAGGCTTTTCGACTAACAGTAATTTATAATCCCACAGAGGTCAGTGCCTTGAGATGAACAACCAGAGGAAGGGATACACAACCCATGATAAACAGCAGTATACTTTTTATGTTTTTTTCCCCCTGAATCAAACTGATACTGTTGTCCATGAGAGATGATGCTACTGGGTGTCCATTGAATTTCTCTATACATCAATGTGTTAAACACCAGGGTGAAAGTAGCAATGACAATCCAAATCCACACGTTTGGCCCCCTTCAGAATTTCTTTCCTAGTGTCTGAACATCCACATGATTTGGAATGCATTTGCCTCGTGGTAAATAGCGATGGTAATCTACATCCTGTGTACCTGGGTAAATTGTCTGTACATTCAATTACTATTCCTCCATCTCTATGGTAACAGAGGGGTCTTGTTCTTCAGCTGGAATAGGGGAGAAAAAAAAAAAGAAAATTCAGTACGTGAGAGTGTTGTAGCTGATTCAGCTTGTACATTATGTCGCACATGACCACCAGGTGGTAGCAAAATATGAAGTTTCACATTTTATGTGAAGACAAGTGCATTGGTTGACTATTGACTAGTTTGGTTGGCATTATTTATTGTAGCTTAATAATCTCATTAGCAGCACTGGTTATGCTATCACGATGATGATTATAGTGGGACATTAGGTTGCTCTATTTGAAATTCAATAATGATGCCTTAATTAGTTTTAATTTAATTTAAAAGTAGTTTTAAAAAACTGTTATACTAAATACAAAAACTCTTTCGAAGCCACAATTTCACATCCAAGTCTTTCAAATCATGTAAACATTGTGTACTGAAGAAAGGCTTTTACTTGCAAATAAAACCAGTGTCTATAGAAGTGCTGCGAGGCAAGACAAAACAATTTTGAAACAACAAATTCAGAGCACATAATCAAATTCTGCTTGTACCAGTCAAACTTTTACAGAAATAGTTCATGTAAAAGTTTAAAATACATATTTTTTACAGATTATGTGTTATATTTATTGTACTGAAAATGTACACAAAAAAACAGCAAATTTATTGAGGTTAGACAAACTCTTAAGAAACTGCTACTCAGAAATATTGATAGGGTTTATCAGGTGACACCTGTCCAGGCTGACAAATACTTGCAAATACTGTCTAATTTTTTAATTTTTTTAAAAGTTGCTGATTCAGGTGTAATTTATAGAAAAGTATTCTCTGAACTACAGAGAACAGACTAAACTAACTAACTATATCAACTATAAAATTAAAGTGACTCACCCGGGCTTCCTTCTTCAGAGCCATCATCGGACTCCTCCCACATGTCCTCATTAGCTAATAAGGGGTTCTGGGATTCAGAACTACGATTCTTCAAGGGGAAGTAGTGGCCATTCCCTTGGCTGACATGTACATTGCACAAAAGTAGATGGAAGCTAGTTAAGGATCCATGGCCATCACAGTACCTAGTCCCATCCACTCATCCAGTCCCTCATTCTACATTTTGTTCATTAGCTCCAACGTTGCTAAAACAACACATTCTGCAGGCAATCACCTTTAGATTGTTCCCTGTTTTATTATTATATAAATGATTATTTTAATTGTTATGGGTATTTCTGTTGTATGGTATTATTATTCTGTGGTCCAGTATTGCAGTATCTATTGCAAACCAAATTACTTTCATAGGGCCAAGTCTAAACATTACAGAATCAGCTAATTATGCATTTTACTCACCTTGTGACAACAGGGATGAACCACAGTCTTCGATCCTCGCCAAATACCTGCTGTAGGTTTTTGCGTATGCCGACATTGAAACCATTTCTGTCTGGTCCACTGACAAAAACTGGAGCTGAGAAGGCTTCTAGAAAATGAAAAACAACTGTGGGTCAGAATATGTCTTCATGGTTCAATTCTCCACATCTGCTTGTCAAGCTACATCGATTTCAACACCTACATTCCTAACAAGAGAGCTCCACCCAGCAAATAATTCGTAAGTCACTCAGGTAGTAAGAGAGCATCATAATGAGCAAAACTAAGGAGTTTTGGAATAAATATGTAAACCCTCACCTAAAGTGGATCGGTTCTTGGCCACCAACCAACAGTGGTAGCCAAAGAGGAACATGAGACTGACGAAGAACATGATCGCCACAAACATGAGGAAGAGGACATGGAACTTTGCGGGCCCATTTGGCAAGTCCCCCTGGGAGAGAGAAACAGGAGAACTAGAAACTTGAGAAAAATGGTGGACTATAAAGAAAGGTACAGCTCAAGACAGAGGGTTTAGTTCTCTGTTCCTGTGGAATTACAACAGTGCTGCGGACTATGTGCAGTCAAATTTGTCATATGACTCCATTGCAAGATGTTGAGCACGAATGATAATTTAGACTAATGACACTCACCACCCAGAATTTGAGGAAATACTGAAAGACTGTTGCAGCAATAAACGCACAGTACAGCATGGAGTAGGACAAGAAAAGCAGGAAAAACTTGTAGTTTGAAAATCCCACACAGTTGTTTACCCTAAGAAAAAGAAATTCTGGTGTCAGAACAAAATGAAAGCATAAATTCTTCTAAACAGGGAAGTCAAGGCTTAGTTAATGCTTACCAGGGACAGTGATGGTCCATCTTCAAGACACATCTTTATAAGAAAAACAAAAATAGTAAATACCTTAATCCAATTTCAGACATAAAACTTATATTTCAGTTTGTCTTCCAGTCCAACTTTTAATACAACCTTCTCTACATATTCTGACAGCGGTCTGCTGATTCCTTTTGGTAAACTTCTGCTCGGATTGATCATTAAGATATTCTTACTGGAAGACAGCGTGCCAACAAAGCAACACCTAATTATCACAACAGTCCCTGGGCCAACAAATGTCTCCTTGCCTAGGGCAATCTCTCTAGATTAATGGATTGAGAAGGAAAGAGCGACTTACGTTTCACAAACTGAGCAGTGGTGACAGCGGTCAGGCTTCAGTACCTGGCAGCGGTCGCAGAACCTGATAGCTGGAGACAGGAAGATGGCTAGTTGAATGAACGACATTCGAGCTGAGCTCACCCTTTATTCACTTCCTTCAGCCTAGAACACTTAGTCTTAGCAATCAGCACTAATGAAAGAGATACATTGGCTGATTGCTCTGGATGGGGATGCTGAGGAGCACACACACAGCTAATTGCCCTCGCCTGCTTGCTTTCAACGCACACAGATTATGTGCGAGATGACGGACTGTGGTGATGCTCTGTGATTTTGAGATATGGCAAATAAATGAATATGAAATAATATCAGTGCAGGGGGGGGAATATTAAATTACTTGACAGGACTACTGACCTCCAGATTGAGCTCGAGTAAAGATGGGCAGCTTCTTTGCGATCTCAACCAGGATTTGCTTCTGAGCATCAGGCCTCTCTTCCATCTCATATCTTTGCTTGTCTGAGTACGACAGCTGAAACTAGGGTAACAAACATGCAACATGATCAGCACCAAATTTGTTATTACAATATAAATGTATTATTTGGTACAATAAACCAATAACATTATGGTCAGCCTGTCATCCTTTACAGACCTTTTTGCATGGTGATGCAGGAGGGGTGAATATGGACTTCCAGTAGGTCCAGGAGAACATCACAAAGCAAACATGAAATACCAGTAGATAGGCCACTGCAAGCACAAAACAACAGTAATTTACAAAACAACCTCAAAACAAACTTAATGCATTGTTTAGCAGCACACGCAATGCTTGTAGCAGAAAAATAGTGGATAACTCACCTTTTTCAAAGGGGTTGGTGAGTGTAACTGTAAAAAAACAAGACAATATGGCATAATAAAAATACAAGCCGTCTGCCAGAGACCAGCAACAGTGTATCTAACAGTGTAGCTAACAGTGTCCAGTAACAGTAGTTTGTTTATTCAAAAGAGGAACAACATTTATTGGCTAACACCACTAGCCAGGTTGACTGACAGGTTGTAGTAGCTAAGAGGCACAACAATAGCCTGTGTTTGTATAAATACAGAGTTAACATTGACCTAAGTGGCGACGAGAGATTAAATTAAGTGTGACTTTCTTCTTTTTAAAAAGCTTAATGTTACGTTAACCAAATAAAAAGCACACACCCTAAACCACTTCCGCCTAGTTTGCTAGCTCCTGCTCTCTCTTTAACGTTATTTTAGTCAACACTGCTGTGCGGCAATCTGCGACGTATCCAGTTTAACGTTCAATCACAACAAACGCACACAGTTTCTCATACTTACAAAGACATAGCTCAAATACGTAGGCGTAGTATGACCACAACACGACGGAGGTTATTATAAGCACAGGTATCCAGGAGAAAACCCTTTGACAGCATCTCAAACCTCTGGAGAGAGCCATGTTCCACCTTCTGTTCGTCTCTGCGCTCGACTACCATTCCTGGGATTTATCCATCAGTGACATCGGCGAGCGATTCACCGCACTCCCAGAGCCAGATAAATAATAAAAATGATCATTCTACATAATCAAGGACTCTGGCTTGATTATGTAGAATGATCATTTTTATTACAGTATTATAGTAATATAACTGTTGATATAATAGTACTGTTAAAATAAATGAATATATACTAGAATATACTTTCTTAGGATAAAAAAGGAAAAAATTTAGGGAAACCTAAAGCCATGGCAAACTCCCATCTACCCTGAAATATTCTGTTTAGTTCATTGACAAATTTGTTACACATTTATTAAGAAAGAAAAATCACTCAAAACAATGAAATCCTTTCAATATCCCTGCCATTTCCACACTCAGGCGTACTTTGAAAGTCTTTTTCTACAAAGCAGCTTTCATTTTATTTCCTCACATAAACCTTCATACTGTACACTAGGAGCAATTTCAGGTTCAATGTCTTGCTCAGGGACACTTTGCTATATGGCCAGGAAGAGCTGGGGATGGTCCAGCCCAGCACAGATTGGCAGTATTTATGATACGTTTATTTAAAATACTTATTTCAAAAGTAGGATTTTGTAATTTGTATTTAATATGGTTGATGAAAATAGCTTCATATTTTGTATTAAAATGCTTTATATACTTTGTGAGACGTCTATGTGATGACATCATAAAAAGGCAGCCTCTGATTGGTGCCTACTGAGTAATTTTTACCCAGACTTGTTGAGATCAGAACAGAAAACTGACCCAGACCCTAGAAGGTCAAGTTGAGAAATATACAGGTTTCCATCGCTTTCTAGTATACATTGCTACATTTATTAACAGTTGCTGTTAAGTTTTGGTGTTTTCATAGCCTATAATAAATTGTTTACTACTGTGAAATATTCTAGCTAAATAAACAATATTAAGTTTTTGTCGGTTTGCACAAAAAAAGTGTTTCAGAGTTGTTATACAACATTACTTTATAATGCCACAAGACTTGTTAACAGCTTGCTTAATCCACACACGTGTGCCTTATTGTCATTAACAAGGTTCTGCTGCAACACCATTAAACAGCAGGTTGTCAACTCATCCACCACTCTTGTTTGTTGTAGCTCAGATGATGCAAAGAAGGCCCTTCATTACCAAACACCAGGAAACTAAATCAGGATACAATTATAAGGGCCCTGGAAGCCGCCATGCCTCGAGTAGATTGCGCCCTTAAGGCCATAGGTGAAGGTAACCCACGCACCTGATAGGCCAGGGAAATAGTCTGAACAATCCAGTTGCTGATCGTGTGTTTGGAAGCAGGGAGCCCAGCCTTGGGGGACCCAAAACACACCAGCAACTGGTCTGCTTTCCTCCACCGGGAGGACCTCAGAGTGTAAATACTCAGTGCTCTGACAGGGCAGAGCAGATGAAGTCTCCCGTCCTCCGCCGTCACATGAGGTGGGGGATGAAACGCCTGCAGCATCGTGGACCCTGCCAACCTGGATGGGACCTTAGGTACATATCCCAGACAGGGGTGCAGGATGGCTCTGACCCTCCCTGGGGCAAACGCCAGGCATTGCGGAGACACCGAAAGTGCCTGGAGATCGCCCACCCTCCTCAGAGAGGTGATAGCGAGGAGAAAGGCCATCTTAAGGATCAGGTGCTTGGCCTCATCCGACTCCAGGGGTTCGAAGGGGGCCTCAGTCAGCACTTCGAGAACCACCGCCAGGTCCCAGGTGGGAAGCCTGGACCGAGTCACGGGTCTCATCCTCCGGGCTCCACGGAGGAAGCGTACGACCAGTGGAAGCCTCCCCAGAGGCCCATCCCTCAGAGGGGTGTGGAACGCCGCCACGGCAGCCACATATACCTTGAGTGTGGATGGGGAAAGGCCAGCAGAGAAACGGTCCTGGAGGAACTCCACCACCATAGTCACCGGGCAGGTAACTGGGTCCACCGCTCGTTCTCTGCACCAGGTGGCAAACACTGTTCCTGCCATGAGGCCCGCCTCCAGGAACTGGGCCCCCTCAGGGGCCAGACCCACAGTCTCCATAGGGCGGGGCAAGGGTGAAAGACCTGGCCCTGCGCCTGAGACAGCAGATCCTTCCTCAGAGGGACCTGCCATGGCGGGCCCTCTAGGAGCAAAATTAGGTCTGAGAACCACACTCGGGCCGGCCAAAATGGGGCTACTAACAGTAGGCTGACACCGTCCTGACGGACCCGCTCCAGAACCTCCGGAAGCAGAGCGACTGGGGGAAAAGCATACAGCCGCAGCCTCAGCCACATCTGTACCATGGCATCCAGCCCTAGCGGGGCTGGGGGCGAGAGGGAAAACCACAGAGGACAGTGCGTCGTCTCTTGAGACGCAAACAAGTCCACGTCTACCGAACTCTTCGCACAATAACTCCACCACCTTGGGGTGGAGTCTCCATTCCTCTCTACCTCAGCCCCTGTCTCGACAGCAGGTCTGCTCCTTGATTCTGGGTCCCAGGGATGTACATCGCTCTGAGGGACAGCAGTCTCTGCTGGGACCACAGGAGGATCCAATGCGCCAGCTTGCATAATGGGCGCGAGCGCAGACCCCCCCCCCGGTGATTCAAATAGGCCACCACCGCCGTGTTGTCGGTCCTGACAAGGACGTGAGCCGCAGCCCCAAACGCCGAAGGTGGGCGAGGACAACATCTCGATGCCGAACCGCTAACTCCGGAGACTGGGCCAGGATGAGCCAGTTGGCGGGGCCGGCAGATTGGCACGTGTCTGCTGGAGGCCAGTGCGTCCCTGGTGTCGATGCAGCGGGATAATAGTGCCTGCTTCCTGAGCTGCCCTCGGTCTCCTCCTCTCGGGAGGGGGACCCCCGCTTCCTTTGACACCTGTCGTGGGAACCAGCCCCTCGGGGTTGGTGGCCTAGGTCTTGTGCTTTGGGTCCCCGGTGGCATCCTGAAGTGGAGGTCCGCCAGGGAGATCCCGCCGACAGCCCATGGAATGCGAGCCAAAGCGCCTGCCGACTATGGCCCCTCGGGACAGGCAGCATGGCGCGTGCTTGCTGGAGGCTAGCGTGTCCCAAGCCTGCGCCCGAGACTGAAGAACGGTCCTCAGATCCCTCGTCTCGGGGGGTTGTGGGTGAGAGCGCCGCCTCGAAACCCGAGTATGCTGAGGGGGAGCACGAGAGGCGACACTCTGCCTCTGGGTCTGGCGGTAGGAGCTGGATGACGGCTGGGCCCTCACGTCTCTCCACAGCCGTCGCCATCCTGGCCCCCGAACGACGAGGGAGATATTGCCGGAACGCCTCTCCTTGCGTCCTGGCATGCTGAAACCTGTTGACGACAGCGTCAACCGCCTCGCCAAACAGGCCAGAAGTCGCGATCGGTGCGTCGAGGAGAAAGGTTTTCTCTTTCTCCTGGATGCCCAACCGGTTGAGCCATAGGTGCCGTTCCGTGGCTAGCAGTGCTAACATGGAGCGACCAATAGCGCGGGACGTCTCCTTTGTGACTCTTAGTGACAAGTCTGTAGCTCGGCAGAGCTCAGCAATATCCTCCTCAGAGGGGCCTGCTCCCGGAAGTCTTCCTCCTCCATGACGCTAAGCATGGTCAGCTCCCCAGAGCCGGATAGCTGCAGCCTCTCCTGGCTCATACCTCGAGCGGGAGAATCTGCAAAGCGGGCTCCCGAACGAGACAGAGGGGAGTCGGAGTCAGCAGACGAGACATCGGAAGCCTCAGCAATCCCGATGCCGTCAGAGATGTCGATAGGATTGGAGCAGTTTCATTCATGTTTCAGCCCTGCCACACCCAGAGGCGTTCCCATAGTGTCGTCACCGACGCAGTTCGAGTTCCCTCGAAGGGGAACTACTGGTTACTAACCTTCCTCATAGGGATATGTGAATATTTGATCTGTTAACTGGTTGGAGTCGCATGACTCCCTAGGAAGAGAAACACTGTTGCTCTCAAACACTGTCCAACAACTGAGTCAGTGTGCTGGTGAAGGGAGAGATCAAAAAGGCAGATAGAAGGTTTGCAAAGTGATTTTGTGGTATCTTAGAATAGTATTTTTAGTATATATATTTAGTAGTATATATTGAAATAGTGAGTATTTTGATGCATGGCATCACTGCTGTATTTTCTAGTTTATTTTGAAACACTTAAAATTTGGGTATTTGGTATCGTATTTTAAATTACATTTTAATGTATCTTTGACCATCACCATGACCAAACCACAACTCTCACCACTGTGCACCCTCAACACTGTTTTTTACTCTTTATTTCAAGGTCTAATTAGGGCCCCATACCAGGGCCGAACACAATCATTAATTCTACAACTATAGCCCAACCAGTATTAACTTTTGTAAATAAAATGTAAATATTTGAGTGAAAATACTAGAAAGCGATTAATTGTATATTTTGATTTCATAATTTATTTTTTCAAAATATAAAACTAAATCCCTTGAGAAATACCATGATATAGAGCGAACATCGACAAAGCAAGTAATGTGACTAATGTAAGCTAAGTTGTTTGTTAGCAAACTGTCACTAGATTAGAATTGCTTACCCCACCTTTTAATTTGGTTGACTAGGGTTGACAGGGTTTACAAAGAATGGTGTGAAAAGGTAAAAACATCCAGTATGCGGCAGTCCTGTGGGCGAAAATGCCTTGTTGATGCTAGAGGTCAGAGGAGAATGGGCCGACTGATTCAAGCTGATAGAAGTGCAACTTTGACTGAAATAACCACTCGTTACAACTGAGGTATGCAGCAAAGCATTTGTGAAGCCACTCAGTACCACTCATCTCCACTACAAATAGGAAAAAGAGGGTACAATTTGCAAGAGCTCACCAAAATTGGACAGTTGAAGACTGGAAAAATGTTGCCTGGTCTGATGAGTCTCGATTTCTGTTGAGACATTCAGATGGTAGAGTCAGAATTTGGCGTAAACAGAATGAGAACATGGATCCATCATGCCTTGTTACCACTGTGCAGGCTGGTGGTGGTGGTGTAATGGTGTGGGGGATGTTTTCTTGGCACACTTTGGGCCCCTTAGTGCCAATTGGGCATTGTTTAAATGCCACGGCCTACCTGAGCATTGTTTCTGACCATGTCCATCCCTTTATGGCCACCATGTACCCATCCTCTGATGGCTACTTCCAGCAGGATAATGCACCATGTCACAAAGCTCGAATCATTTCAAATTGGTTTCTTGAACATGACAATGAGTTCACTGTACTAAAATGGCCCCCACAGTCACCAGATCTCAACCCAATAGAGCATCTTTGGGATGTGGTGGAACGGGAGCTTCGTGCCCTGGATGTGCATCCCATAAATCTCCATCGACTTGAAGATGCTATCCTATCAATATGGGCCAACATTTCTAAATAATGCTTTCAGCACCTTGTTGAATCAATGCCACGTAGAATTAATGCAGTTCTGAAGGCGAAAGGGGGTCAAACACAGTATTAGTATGGTGTTCCTAATAATCCTTTAGGTGAGTGTACTTTGTAGTTACTTTACAACCAAGAACAAGGAATGAGGAGAGAGAGGTGAGGGATGACAAGCAACATAGGTCCTCAGCTGAACCTGAACTGGGGTTTGATGTAACTTTAACAGTACTTTTTCAATTAAGTGCTCTTGTTTACTGCGTGTGCTTCATTTGTGGGTTATACAACCAGCTGGATTTCTGTCAAGGTCTCTGTAGGCCACACACACAAACAAGAAATCACCTAATTGTTTTGCCCTCCCAAGAGCAAAATTGGATCAACGTTCAACGTGAGTATAAGAATGCTGCTGCAGTTCATTTACTCTTAACATAAACAATAATGTTTCCCATCTCCATTAAAACGCTCAGTGAATTACATCATCGTGGGTTGTTTCTTATTTGAATTTAATGTGATAAAACTGCCGTGAGTTACTTTCATCCCTGCCTGCCCCCAGCTTACACAGCTAAACAGCTAAACTTTTAGATTTGACTGGATTAAATTCAACTTTAATGACACTGTGGGGTAATGTTGTGCATCTCAGCAACAAACAGGATAGATCAGAGGAAACTGTATTTGAAAAAAGAAAGGAGCAAATGAGCATTACGTACACAACTTACAAACCAGTGCTTGGGCACGTTTTGTATATTGTGAGAGTAATGGATTCCAGTGAAGACTTGTAAAATAACATGAATGTAATGACAAATGCAGTCTGAGAGTATTATATAACAAAATATTCTTTAACATTTATTAGAAAGAATATATGGACATATCAACATGTGTATTATTTTCACATTAATGGGTTACAAGAAGTCATATAGAGCTGTGCAAGCAGTATCATATACTGCAGTGTAGTGCGGGGCAGATGTACACATCCACCAATGTGTCCCTGAGCAAGACCCCTAGTTGCTCCAGATGCGTGTAACCTCTGACATATATGAATAAATGTAATGTAATGTAATGTAGTTCAGCTTGTTGTGTGGTGCAGGTAGCTTCTTCAGGTCCTTCTGTTTGCCTTAGTGTGAGCCTCTTTGGTCAGAATGTTCTGGAAAGTTGTGATTGATAATGTACTTCACACCTCTGAGGTAAGAGGTGAACGCTGTAGGTGCTTCATGCGTCAGCTCCACACAGAGGAGGTAAAAAGGATTTTTTATTAGTGTCTCCAGGGTGTCAGGTTCAGCCCCATGTCTGCCAGCCTTTTCACTGCTTTGTTTATCCGGTCAGCCTCCCCTGTCTTGATGCTGCCTCCCCTAAACACCAAAGCTAATAATGCTCAAGGAACAATTAATTACGTGTACTGTTGCATACTAAAAAGACACATTGAGAAGAATGTTCTGCTGCATTTTCTCCTGCTCACTATTTAAGTTAGAACCAGCTGCTCGCTCCGGATAGCGACTGATTTACTAACATCCTCTTCATCTTACTGAGGCTGAGCTGCAGATGATTCTTTTAGTAAATTTAAAAATGTCTGCCAGGGTCCTGCAATCACCCCAGAATCAAGGGGCAATCAGAAAACTTCTAGAGGTGATGCGGTGAATCTGAGGTTTAGAGAAGAAGAGTGTACAGCATCTGTCGTCTTGTCTCACATTTGGGTATGGGGGAACTGGTTTGAGATCCTAAAGCCCTCAACTCTGTTATACGACTTTTAAAGACATGTTTTCGATAGCAAAATAAAACATTTTCAGTTTTCCATCTCTGCATGCGTCCTCTCTACCATGTAGGCTACAATGAGTATGGTAAAGGTATGCCACGAGGATCATATATTGGCAAACACAGAAATGTTTTTCATACACTATATGCTCACTAAAGGGGAAACTTCTCAACACTGTCAACGCTATGTGCACATTGCAGCAGTCACCAATGGGAGGCACTGTGAGACTGTTCTAAAACCAATAACCTGTTGCCTTGCAGCCACAGATATCATCTGAGCAACTTTCAACACACCTTTTACCACTGCTCTTTAGAGAATCTCAAATTTGAACACAAATGTGTTTATAGTCAAGTGTTGGTTTAATGTGAGCCCATTAGCAGTGTTCATCCCACTATTCATATCTGCATCAAAGGGTTATTTAGGCTAGATGCCAGTTTGTGTGAACATCAAGGTATCCAATTAGACTGGTAATTAGACTTGTTTGGACATAGACTTGTGTTTTTCTGGCTCACAGTTATCTTAGAAAGCCAAGCAGAAACAAACTGATCTCATTCCGGGAAGACCAACACAGCTGATGTCACTATCAGCACTGATCTCTGTTTATGAGTGTGCGACTCTCATCTTTATTAGACCCCATTAATTCCTCCTCATCCCTTCAGAGAGATGCTGCTTCATCCATTTACTACTTTTGTTCTGAGGATTTATGACATGCCGTCATCCTCTGACGTGGCCGTCCAACACAATGCGTAACAACTAGTGAAATAGTCTCCCCATTACTGAATGCTGAGAAACTTTTCATCATGTCATTGGACTCCAGAGTCACTGGAGCATTTAATCATGGACTCTAACAGCCCAGCAGGATGGCTGACCGCAGGCTTCATGGAGAGGCTTTGTGTGCTTCAAACTTACCACCTGCTCTCCCCCTTTTACGTAATGCAGACTCCCTCTCTGCATTGCCTTCTGGGACAGGGGTGTGAGGTGAGCTGCACCCAATACTACCTCCTCTCTTCCATCACACATGTTCTCCTCTCTCTTTCTCTAGGCCTTCTCCTTTCCCTGACATGTTCTCCCACTTCAACACATTGTCTGTCGCTGGCTCTCCATCCAATTCCTGCAGTCTCTCTGCCCCCCCTTCCTCCTCCTCTGCCTTTCTCTCTCTTCATGCAACAGTGTCGGCAGCTGGGTGATGACAGCTCCTCTCTCATTCAACCGCTCACTGGAGGCAGGGAGCGGCCGTCCATCCATCAGCACGGCAGCAAACCCCTCCACTACAAAGCCATTGTGACTAGCAAAATAGTAACGGCCTTTTAATCAAAACATTTACCCCCGTGCAAAAGCAAAACACAAACAGCTCATCTCAGCAGGTTGAGGCAGACTCCTCGTCTCGGAGATGTGTGTGAGTGGAGCGTGTTGGAGGTGCATTCCTTGGCGCCCTGGTGGTAGTCTACATAAACAGAGTATGGGCTGGAGGAGTGCCCGTTTGGGGAGAACTCATGCGTGGCTGCAGAAAAGTGCAAAAAGGACCCTGGTTAACAATGCACCACCATGCTGGCTTCCTAAACGGCAAGAGGAGCACAATTGCCGACACAATCCGTTGTTATTTGAGTTTGCTCTTGAGCTGCTGCTCACTGTTATGCCTTGAAGATGAAGTGGCACTTAGAGTGTGCATTTCATTTGACCCCTGAGACTCTCATGTCATGCAGTGGTGCTCTGCAGTCACGGCTGGTTCAGGAAATGCTGATGATGCTGAGCACTTGGGAGGTTGATTCATTTGGGAGGCGTGTGTGTTTTGGTGTGTGGGGGAGCAACAGGGCGTGTGTGTGTGTGTGTGTGTGTGTGTGTGATGAAGAGGAATGGAGGTATTGTTTGTTTTGTGTGTTTGAAGACTGTATTTTTGTCTCTATTTTTATTTTTTTTGCAACACCGCACGATGATGCAGTATTGAGTTCCATTTCATTCCCTGCATGCTTCAGTGTCTGGACAGGGGATTCATCGTGTGTGCATCCGTTTGAAGTCAATATGGAGCACATATTGGAAAGTCTGTATTCATCTCAAAAAATATTGTCATTGGTGTATATCCACTTGATCAAAGAGTGGCTGTTCTGAGTTGCCCACATTTAGACAAAAGGTATGTGTGCAAAAATCAGACATGAGCACAGGAGTAATTAGAGAGACAGACCAGCACAAGAAAACACAGCTATGACTTCACAGAACATGGTCACACACGTCATTTGCAATTTAGCTTAACACAACACAGAAAAAGACTTAATGCACTCTACTGTTAACTTATTAACACCAATGCATTGCCCTGACAACTGTCTAGAAACTTGGTTTTGTGCATTATGCATGTATGACTAAGTCATGTTGCAATCCGGGAAAATAATGCATGCCTTTTCTGCATCTTTTACATCACACAGCCCAATGTTCTGACAATGAGGACAAATGCAGACCCTCAAGGTCTGGTTCTCACCCCACTGACGGACACGGTGGACTACAGACGTCTGGAAAGCTGTTGGGTTAGCATGATATCAGCAAACGGCACTCAGCGGAGCGGGAGAAGCCCTTAAACAAGGCGATATTTCTGCCTGGCCTCTGCTCATATTCACACTTAACAGCAGAACAAACAATGACAGGGCGGGGAGGAATTGCAGACACCTCACCCAGCATGTGTGAAAATAAATCTGCTCAAGGGTGGAGACCTGTGTGTCCTCAACAATCATGGAAATTGCAATGGTCACGCCACGGAGGAGGGCTATATGCATTTTAATAAAGGCATTTTTTTACACTGTGCGCATGTCATGCACTCGTGGGCAATTTCTGTGTGTCACGCTGGCTTGAAAACCCACGTGGAACTCTTTTCATTGCCTTGATGCAGACAGGATCTAAACTGAAAACATATTTCATCACTATCATTGTTCTTGATCTCTGCACTTGTCATCAAACAGATTAATTGCATTTTGCCAACTGATAAAGTAATACATTGTGTCTAACCACATGGCAATATTTGGAGTGGAACATCAAAGGGAAGTTGTATTGGCTTTGTCGCTTCCAAGGGCCCTTTTGAAAGCTGAAACATTGCCTGTGCTGTCTAAACTTAACCGCCCCGTTCGCCACTGAAAATACCATATGGAAAATCTGATCTGGAGATAACCCTTTTCTCCTCAGAGATAGCGAGAACAAAAGGCCATCCTCTCACTTAGACTCATTTTCAACACCTCAGGTCGACTTTCCATAAATACGATCGATGTGTATTATTTGGCAGAGTGAAAGGGAAGTGGTTGTTAAGTGCCATTGGTGAGATACAAACAGAGGCAGGGGAAAAGAAAGAGTGCAGCACTGGACGCAGAGGGCAGCTGGAAAGTCTATCATCTCACAGGTTTAGATGCTGTTTGCCTTGTATTGTATACCAGGCTGGCTGCACTCTTTCCATGAAACACAGTCATAACATACACAACCCCCCCCTCAAACTCTGTCAAGGCAGAATATGTGAACATCCCTTTTACGAATATGTGAACATCCCTTTTTCCTATACTGCCTCAGAAAACAGATTACTCAGTGATGGTGCAGCAGGGAATAGACTGAGGTAGACAGTGGAAGGCCTCATTGGGTTCTGATGATCCAGTCCTACTGACGCAACCATGTCAGGTTCACATGGGACCAAATCAGTCTTCTTCCACCATGGGTGTCTGTCACTCATCCTCATGAATACACACCGCTGTGCCTATACACACACACACACACACACACAGAATGACCTTTATTTATATCAGCTGGTCGCTCCCGGGAGTAATGTTATGGAACTATTACAGCATACATAAACTTTAAAGACTTATTGCTTACTGTATGAAAGGCAATAATGAAAAATCCAGGTGGTGCTTGGCAATAAACAACAAATCTTATTTTCTACCTGTCCTTCCTTTGATGCTCGTCCCTAGCTTTCCATGTTACAGAGTTCACACTCAGCTGAGGACATGGCCCTGGTTGGAGAGAGGACAGAGGTTAACTCAAGTGTCAACACTCTGGTACCAGATGTGAGCAACTCCATCAGCGCTGGATCATGCAACGAACCGAGCTCTGACAGAGCAGTAATGCAGCATAAAGAAAATCTGGGTGACAACAGCTCATCTGTCTCCTGCTATGGTAGCTTACAATAATTTATGAGCACCTTATTTGAACCATACACAAATGAATGCTTTCCAAGATTATATGCTCATAAATATTCTGACGAATGCCACAAGCACAGAGGTGACCCCATGAGTGACAATAATTTACATTTCAAAGGTTGCAAAAACACTTTAATGGCTTGTTTTCCCCCCTCCCCCTCTGATAAATTGCATTGACTGTTTTCCCAGTTCTGCATGGAAAGTGTCTGGAGTTATCATCGCAGAGGAGATTCCAGAGCAGGTACTTAAGGGAATTTGTTTCCGTGCTCCAATTTAACACACAGGGGCAGAGAGGCAGACTGCTAGAGTGGAATAAATAGAACACAGAGAGATGGGTGTGGGAGGGAGAGAGATGGAGAAAAAGACGAGACAGCGGACGAGTAATAAGAGCGGGGAGCAGACAGGAGGGTAAACAAAGCATAGGTAAAAGAGATTAAGAAGATACGTGAATATGTGTGTGGCGGGGAGGGGGTTGCTGGTTAAGAAACATCCGGTTATAAGGTGCAAATAGAAAGTGCGTGGGGGTGGAGTTAGTATCGGAGCTCCGAGCAGTGGGAGAGAAGGTAGCCAAAGGTGGCACAGTCACTGAGTTGTAAACCACTACACCACATCCATTACCACAATAAGGTAACCCAACCACTACATTTAAAGCCCCCTGATGTATGCACTGATGTGTTTTCATGCTCCAGGTTACCAAAACAAACTGGATGACCATGTTTTGTTCTGTTTTGCGAGGAATGTAACAGATGCAGTCTGCTGCCGCAGGGGGCTGGTCGGTAGTCATAGCACATGTTGTTGACCTTGTCTGCACCCCCAAGAAACCTGGACCGGTCGCTGTATCTGATACATACATGCCTTTGAAGTACAGACAAGCAGACAGGCAATCATACAAGCAGGGCACACGAGCCATTTCAAATAACTGTCTATGCCAGCAGGGACACTTCATTAGCTGGCGTTGCTTATAAAAATAGAAAATAATACATAAACCATGTGTCTTGCAAGTTGTTACTCATACTGTTAAGACATTTCCTCCCAATTTGTACAACTCTGCATCATGCCTGAGGGTTCACACTGTGTAATCAGTTGTGTTGATGGAAATGAATACCAGCAAAAACCTGTCTGTTGTTGTTATAAACAGCAATTTATTATTTCGTTTAATGTTGTTTCTGAATTATGGGACTTGTTCCCCTGGAAACAAAGAGTGCATTCACAAGAGTAAGAGTCTACAGCCATGCTAGCAGCTCTGTGAAGCTAAACTTGCATGTTAGCATGTTAAATGATAGCATGGTAACATGCTCACAGTGACAATGCTGGTATTCTGATTTTTAGCAGGTATAATGTGTTAGCATGCTAACATTTGCAAGGGGGCAGCTGAGGCCGATGGTAATGTCATTAGTTTTGTAGGTGTTTGGTCAATGGTTAAAGTTAGACC
Organism: Micropterus salmoides; assembly: GCF_014851395.1. Classification (NCBI taxonomy): domain Eukaryota; kingdom Metazoa; phylum Chordata; class Actinopteri; order Centrarchiformes; family Centrarchidae; genus Micropterus; species Micropterus salmoides. The sequence goes on from NW_024044237.1 coordinate 15,306,049, forward strand.
TGATGATAGCGCTAGATGAAAAGTTGTTGAATCACCAAAGTCATAACAATTTATCCTGAGGGGGATGTGAATGTCTGAACCAAATGTCATGGCAATCCCTCCAGTAGTTCTTGAGAAATTTCATTAAAAGCAAATATATAAACCTTGTGGTGGAGCTAGAAGTAATGTCAGGAGATCACCAAAGTCAGTAGGATTCTGGGGACCATAAATGTATCAAATTCCATGGCAATCCATCCAAAAGTTATTTAGATATATTAGACCAAAGTGGTGGACATTTGGTGTGCTAAAATGTGTTTATTAACATACGTAAGATTGTTACATTATAATTAATTTAATAATTTTCTGAACAAACCACCATGATTGACCTAACATTGCCACAGGAAGGCTATACATTAATGAGTAAGTCAGTTCCTCCCGTATTTATCAGTAGGTGCAATGAGGTTTTCTTGTCAACAGCTTATTTTATCAGAAGGGGAAAGCTGGTTTCATTGAACGTCTTTCCACTGATGTATTTAAAACACTCCATCTTTCCATTGGCAGTGTCATGTAAACCCTGGCAGCTGGCTTTGTCTCCCCTGCATTGGATCCAGTGTTACAGTCCCACTGCTGTCAGGAGCCACCAGCCAGACCGGCAGCTGCCTGGAAAGAGATTCTCCCAGGTCCAAGCAGAACCTTAGTTGGGGTCCTTTGGGTCTGAGCGTGACTGTAAATCCTCATCCAATCAATGATATTCCAAATGTTCCCAGTGCACACACAGATACATTCACTCCCACAGACTACAGACTACACCTAGAGTGACCCCAACACCTACTATGGCATGCCATTCCAGAGACTATAATAAATTTGAGAACATAAGTAATCAGTGTCGAAAGAGTGCAAGCACAAATACATCTAAATTTGAGTGTGATTCATTGATGGGAAACAGTTACTCAACGGGTAGAAACATGTTTCTCTTGGATAGTCATGTGGGGTTAATATTATGAGCAACTGCTGTACGTCTGGCTTGGATTGAATAAGAATGGTACTACTGTTGTTTTCTCTAATCTCCAGCACATTTGTGTCATTAGTTATAGTGTTAGAGATCAGTTACCTGACGTAGAATGTGTGTGTTTGATCAGAGTTGTACTGATGTAAAATCACACAGCCAATGGATGTTGTTCCCCCTGCGGACAGAGATATGCTTTGTATATACAGCAGTGTTTCCGTGTCCATGACAACAAATTCAACTTGCCCACATGTCATCAGGTGGCTGATAATGGACATGTCTTGTAGTGATGATGTCACTATCTCCATACAAAGGACGGCTGCAGTGTTAAGTAGAGTGTGGAAGAGACTTCTCATTCGCAGAAGAGCTCTGTGTTGAGTTAGGGATTAGGGGGGAATTAGAGCGCCAGTGTCACCTCCAAATAGTTCCTCCATCTTTTAAAGTCACATTAAAAGTTAAATATATGCACTCGGGCAGCAACAAGAACTTTGTTACATTGTATTTTCCATTCGGGTTCAATAGCCAAGAAAAATATGGCATAACCGGCAGTGCTACATCAAAGTTGGGGATTGCAAAGGAAGGAGATGGAAAGCGACTGAGAGGGAGGAGGGGTATGGTTCATACGGCTCCCGTGTACCCCACTCCCTCTTCCCGCCCTCTGGCAAATATAATAGGCACGCACTGCCTCAGTGCACCAGTGCTGAAGCTATGAGCTGGGACGACAGCCTAACTATTTAGCCTCCACAGCCATACACCCTTCACGCTTGACACTTCTCCCTGCAGTCCCTCAACACATTAGCATAACAAACTTTCCACTTGAGGTAGTTCTCTCATAGTTCTCTTTGGTTAAGCAGGGTCTTTGAGGAATGTCTATTTTCTGGTAGATGGACGTCCACTGATGGGACAGCAGCTATGGTCCGTATGTGCCACTGGAGGCCAGGCTGCCTTTCTGGTCTGGAGGGTTCTCATAAAGTCCCAGTCGCTTGTGAAACGGCCTTTGATGTTAACTGGCTCGGAGCAGTGTTCAGTAGATCTTTCATGTTCATGAGTCTTGCTTTTTTCACACCCTTGCCAAGCTCTTACACAAGATCTGGTACTCATTTAGCATCTTATCTAATCCTTATCAATTACTCTCAATGTGAGTTACGTAAAATTATGTTAAAGCTGCTATAATCAATAATTGCATATTTACAATGGATCACGTGACTTCCTGAAGAGAATTATCACTTTTTTTTTAGGGTCTTTCAGCTTATTGCATTGGTTTTATGCTCTGCGCCTTCACTCTTGCCACTGTAATAGCGTTGTTTCTGGCCGCAGTAGGAACGGAAAAGCTTTGGCAAACACACTGTTCATTTCTTGCCCAGAACCAACAACAGACAGGCAACGTTAGTGACTAGCTGGTGAACATAGTGGAGCATTTAGCAGCTAAAGAGGCAGGCATTTCCATCAGGAGTTGGTGGAGACCAAAAACAGAGCTAAAAGGTAAGTGACTTACATTGGCAAGTGGCTGGTAACACAACTTCAATTGAATGCTAACATTGTTCTGATTTGCTGGATGTTTTAATAGACAACTATTTGCCAACATGTTGCCATTTCAACTTAAATGGTAATAATATGTCATTGTTGTGTTTAGCTAGTTTCTGCTTTCCCCAAGTGGCCAAAAAAAATTTGTTATTGTAGGTTTAAGTGAAGCGCAACTCAGTGTAGTGACTAAATGTCACAGCTTATAATGACCCGGTTGACAAAGAAAGAAAGACGAGCAACACTCACAGCTGTCCAGACAGCCTTGCTCAAAGGAAGGATGATTACATTTGTTTTGAATCTAATAGACACTCATATCATCTGCCCTTCAGAGACAGCACTTCTGCTGTGTCTATAGGAATAGGAAGACACACACATTCATCATATACTCCTCTGTTATGCATGTTCTCTTGCTGATGCCCTCAATTTTGCTGTTGCACCTGCAGGTATGTGTTATACCATCCACTGTAACCTTGACAGATAGAGATGGGTGTGTGATGTTTTGTGTTTTGTGGGGTATTTTGAACTCTGCTGTGCACTCTACTGTGAACCTTTGTGTCTGGTCGTGCCAAGTACAGCTGGGGTCACAGCACCGGCCAGATAATCCCCAACCCCATCCCTGTGCACCACTTACGTCTGTGTTCAGCCCCTAATAGAAAACAGACACCATTAATTGCAGATTCCTGCCCGTGATTAATAATATTGATTCAGTTTCCCATGCCTGTGTTTTTCTCCTTCTGAAATGTTTCATCAGTGTTGCCATGGCCAATTAGTCTGATTGCTCTGTGCTGGCATCAAAGACCGGCTGAGTGAACGCGCCTGATGGGTCCTGGGCTGAGTGTTCGACATGCACAAGACAGACTGGAAAACAAGCCTGATGTCTCTCATTAGAACCTTTCTCACGTAATCAAACAAGACTTGGGTAAAATGTCAGCTATTTCAGCAATGCTTTTACGTCTGCTTGCATAAATGGTTACAGGGACTAAAATCAGCCATAAAAAACCACCAGGGGGTTGAGATAGAAGAGATTTCCCAGATATAGAATCGCAGAGGTGCAGAGGTAGAAGGATAAGAGGACTGTTAACACAGGTGTCCCCACAAAAAGGGACACAGCACAAAATTCTGGACCCTGTACATGGGCATCCTCTATGGGCCCCACCCCACATCCTCGGCTATTCATTGTAGTTTCTTTGTGGGCCCTCGTCACATGAGGGCCCTGTATACTCAGTCCCCTTTGTCCCGCCAGTATTACACCCCATCTCACAAATTAATTTTTTTTACGCAAATTCAAATTCACCATGGTTGGTTGGGATAGATTCTCACGTGACTGGAGAGATTAAAATGGAAATCTTTTCATAGTTAAATCCCTCATGAGGAAATGTCATTTAAAAAGCAAATGTCATTCAACAGGGGATATACAGATGCAGCACCAAAAAGGACAAGTGGAAACAATCAGTGTCTGAACCAGGAAAAGACTGACCAATAAACATCAAACACCTACAGCATTCTGCCTCTCTCAACCTTCACATTGTGAACTCACATTGTGAGCCGCTGGACCGGCCGCGCCTTAGATACACCTGACACAGTTAAACCCTCTCTTCTATGCATCATTTTCCAATTCCATTCATTCAAAATGTGTCATGGACATAAAGGTTATAAAAACAATATTTCATACTGGCAATCACAACTGATTTTATGGTCATGAACATTCTGCACTAATTAGGCATGGATCAATCTAACTTTCTCTCTCCCAATAGCAAATCCAAGATTTAGAGTCACTTGCAGAAAGCAAGTAATAATCCAATACTGGAAATTTGGAATCTGGATACAACGCACTGCATGAAAAAGGAAATGTTAAGTGCATCCTCATGCAAAGAATATAGTAGATTTATATTACAAAAGGGGAAAAATTCTGCCAAAAAAAGAATACAACAATAAACTTTACAGCTGCTCTAATCAATTAATGCTGATGGTGATCTGTATCTGCCGGAGGTGTGTAAATAGTGCTTGACTGTTTGCTTACATGTTAACCATATCAACTTATGTGTATATATTGTGTTTACAGCTTGTTTCAAGTGCCCCCAAGTGGAGAAAGAATCAGTTATTGCAGAATTAGGTATTAACCCAGTAATAGTGGCGCGTACTGTGATTACTTAGTTACATATAGGTCATGAGTTTCTACATTCAGTGAGTCATTGCCCTTGTCTTTCCTTAAATTTATGACATCCAGTTAGGCAGATACCAAAAGTTAGGCTGATAAAATGCTTATAGTTTTTATTTTAGTTGTATCAAAACATTTCTACTCTGACATGATTATATTTGTCATGTTTGATCAATGTCACTGTCACATGTTATGCTGGGATCACATATTTTTTCTTCTTTTCCTCTGTCCCTCATCAATATTTTATTTACTGCTCTCTGTTGTTTACCATGGCTTGATACAAGATTTTGCTTCTGTAATGTGTAAACACCTAAAGTAAATAACCTTAGCACACAAGCTGCAGCACATGTCTCATTAGCTATTTCTATTGGCTTTGCTGAACGAGACTGAAGAGTGTGTTTGGTGTGCGAACAGAGACAGGCAGGGGAGGTGGAGACTGTATGAAGGGAAGTAACTGTAGATGTTCAAGATGTTCAATTCCGACATGAGTGAAGTGGGCTTTTACATGTTTATTTACATGCATAAGTAAGTAAAGACATTAAAAAATTTTCAAAGAAAGCGAAATCACTCTTAAATATATAGGAGCTTTAAGTAATTTGGGGGTTATGTCGCTCTCATCCTGAGTTCCCAAGTACTGGAGACGACCAAACTTGCTGCTTCCTGCTAGAATGATCTGTGCTTTACAGCCCGAGTGCACTTTAATGGTGCTGAAATTTGTGCAACATGTGGTTCACAAGTAACATACCAGAAACAGGAGTGGGTTGGAGGGGGGCTTCTTCCTAAAAGCAAAATGGTGCACCGTCATGGTACAGCAGCTCCCTCTGAACACGGGAACTGCATCCTATTCAGCAAGTCCAGTGTTTGTTGCACACTGTGAGCCTAAACTGCTAACAAGGCTTTATCAATTCAGTAATGACATTCCTGTCCATCTCCACAGGGTGCCCCACCCTAACTCAATCCAGATGAGCTGCACCATGTCATACTTGGAGAGGAACCAATCTTACATGACAGAAGTGGGTGGGTATTTCTGATAAAAATGGGGAGAGTAGGAAAAACATTTCTAAGGGGACACTCTATTAAAGAAAAGGCATGAGGCCTTTTCCACAGCTGTTTTGCACATTGGCCTGAGTCAAGCGGCGCGGCTGGTAATGGGGTGATAGGCGGTGTGGAGGCTCGCTCCACTGAGGGCCATTTTACGCTTTTCAGGGTGTTGAAAAAGAACACTAGCAGGACCGCACACACTCGCAGCTTTTTCTGTTTGTTTCTCACACAAATGCAGGCACAGTCCAAGCGCGAAAAGAATCAAAGGCAAAGAAGAACTGATACATAATCATATTCTAGACACTTAGCATATCAAAATGCATCTGTAAAAAAGTTGCTTAACCACCTCGAACAGCTTAGTTTTGCTGACATCCAGTGGTTTAACTTTTCACCTTGCTGCAATGACGGTATACTCCAATACTTTTGGGCGTGGTTACAGGTGCAAGAAAGCGCACTTCTGACCACAACCAACCACACCCAGCAGTGATGCTGGTACAGGCTGAAAGTTTTCATAAGGCCAGTAAAATTCTGCTTATCAGTCTCGAGTAAGTTACTTAAACCTGCAATTACTGTTTTTGTCCACCTGGTGGCAGTGGAAACAGGCTTTAATATAACATTGACATAAAAGGTGAGGTTGACTTCATGCGGCGCTGCGCAACACTGACTTAACGTGATGCATGCAGGACTTAAAATAAGGCATGCTGGTTAGAAGTTGTGTCCGACTTTTGCTGGCGCTGCTAAACGTCACGATGTCACATGACATTAAAATGTCGCGGGAGCAAGGCAGCTGCAGGCGCCGAGTCCAGCGGCCAGTTGCTTTTCTTGCCTGGTCTCGTGGCAAATTGATCTCAGCTCACGCAGGTGAATGTGTACGACTTGATGGCACCGTTTTTTATTCCTCACCCCTGCAGTCACCTGAAGCTCACGTTAGACTATCAAGCGCACCTAAAATTACCTTTTCAGTTGATATGGCTAACCTCTTAGCCAACAGTTGTCTATTTTTACATCCAACACATAGAATCAATAATTTGCAATATTCCAGCTAATGTAAAAATATTGGTCATAGTTGCTTTAAGTCCAGCCATAATAAACATTTTTTGGTTAATAGTCAGAGGTGAACTTAAGTTATTATTAGCATAGAGTCTAAAATGGCATCACAAGGTTCAACAACTGTTTTGAGACATCTTGAGAGACCGCGCGGACTTGCTCTGTCCACCAGTTCCCACAATTTTACTGCCTGCCGTGCAAGAAAACTCATTACACAAATGTGTACTTCAATGTTCATTTGGATTCCTGAGCTTCACGCGCACTGATTGCCTCACTCCTACATTAGAGTCATGAGCAATACTAAAACAGGCTGTAAAATTACAATGTGACTGTAATGTTTAATGCAGTTTCTGATGTTTGCTGTGCAGCGCAAGACTTGATGTTTCCTTTCCCCACAGCCAAGCCTTATTTCAGTGCATGCGCCAGTGATCACTTTGCATTTACACTCAGTGGCGCTTTGTTCCAAACTCAGACACACATCCAGAATAATCTGTGTCTCATGTTATTATGTGAGCAGATGGAGACTCACTACGTACATTTGCAGCAAAAGTAGGTAGGGAGGAAAGCAGTGAAATGGGGGAAAAATCAACACCACCAACAACAAACAAAACCAGGGGCCCAGGTTTAAACAGCAGAGAGTGCCCAGTACACCTCTGCTTGTGTTTCACCATATTTGGCAGCTTGCTCTGCTCTCTGAATGAATTAAAAGCTTTGCACATCTCTCTTTGACTGTGTAATTTTTATTATTTGGAACAAAGTTCTCACTTTTTCATTCTCTTGTCACTGCATCTACTGTTAATACTAATCTGTAAAGCTTTATTAGCTGTACTTAATGGCGTTATTAATGGTTAGGCCTAATTATTTACTAATTCTTTATAAAACAGTTCTAACTTGTGAAGAAGAACACTTTGCCAGGTTGTAGAAAATCCTCGTCTTGCATGATACTTGCTTTGTCTTTTTAGCTTGTCTTTTATTCATTAGGAAGGCCTCTTAAATTTACTTATTTATTCTAATTATTATTCTAATTTACACATTAACTAAATACATTAACTAAATACACATTAAGTTGTTAACAGATGGATTGTGGTGGTCAAACAGTCAATTTGAGGCGGCTTTCTGATGGATTTAAGAGTTAGATGAAAAGACAAAGCAAGTGTCATGCTGGAAGAGGAGTTTCCATAACTTGGCAACCCTAGGATGCGCTTTGGGTGACTGTGGCTCAGGCGGTAGAGCGGGTTGCCTGTTAATCCAAAAGGTTGGTGGTTCGCTCCCCGGGCTCCTCCAGGCTGCATAATGAAGTGGGCAAGATACTGAACCCCGAATTGCACCTGGTGGCTGTTCCACCAGTGTGTGAATGTTAGTTTCTGTTTTTGAAAGGGTATCTTGTCAGAAAGTGGTAACAAAAACAGCTGTGTTTACAATACAGTTCATACCAGAGGTGGGGGACTCGAGTCGGACTCAAGTTGCAAATTTGAAGACTTGAGACTTGCTTGACTAAAACAAACTAAAGACTCGACTTGACTTTGACTTGAGATTTGACTTAGACATGGGAGAGAAGACTTGAAAAAGGACTTTTTATTAAATACTTGCATTCGCTCATTCCAACGTTTGCGGCATAATCCCACATTCACGTGTGCTTTCACATAGCAGTCCAGATCTCCGGAACCAGCGGTGTAGAAAAAGACTGTTACGTGTAGGAGCAGGATTATGTTGTCGGTGACAGTAGGAAGAAAAGGAACAGCGGTGTGTAAGGTCTGCAGTTCAAAAATCATTGACACAACATCCACAACATCATACATCATCCATCTCTACAGATCCCATCAAAAAAGGTACGTCATGTGACTGTGGCTTTTTAGCTAACTTAAGCTGGTCGAACACATGGAAAGCTAGCATTAAGTTTTAGCTACACCCAGTTGCAAATTTAGTAGGAACACAGAGCTAAAGCGAATACAGTCTAATACACCAGTCCTGTAATAAATCATGGTTTCATTAATGTTATAATATTCAGTATTGGTTTACACTATTTTGGAAAGCTATTGATTCAGCTGTGTGCTCATTTTGTTTGGCTGCAGTTTGGTGCTGTTGTAACTTTATGTTAACGTTACTGACATGTGTTTCTACTATTTTTCTACCCCATTTCAATATTCATTGAAGCTAATAGTAGGCTAAATAATAGAAACACCTTTGTGTGCAATTCAATATAGTTAGAACAGAGAACATAAACACTCACTACATCTTGCCACCTCTATTATACTGTTTCAACGTAAACTGAATTCCTAAGAATTTCATACGACTTGACTTGTGACTTGCTTGACTTTCGTCACAGTAACCTGGGAGTAGCTTGAGACTTGAAGGTTAAGACCTGAGACTTGCTTGTGATTTGGACATGTGTGACTTACTCCTGTAGTATCCATCATCGCAGCATTATTGTTCGGACACCACACTCCCACCTCTGGTTCATACATTGTTATTATAATACATTATCCAAAGCATTTAAAATGTTCCCTCGGAGAACCTTGAGATCTGTTAACAAAACCAAAAGTGTGAAAATCCTACCAATTGAACATACAAGGTGTTCATGGGGCATGAATAATATATTCATGGACACACACTGACTCTCTCTCCCTGTGGTTTCTTATTGTCTTTGTATTCACCTTATGGTGGAGGATTTGTACAACTGTGGCTTTTTCGTTTGACTTTATGGTGCCTGTGGGAGTGCTTAAAGTCAATTAATATACTGAACAATAAACAGCTTCACACAGCAATTTAAAAGAAGACTATGCCAATGGCCTTCATCAGTCCAGCACATAAAACACCTAAACGGTAGGTTTCACAAACTGCTCTGACTTCTCCTGAGCAAAAGCGTAATAACAGACAATTATCTGCTGAGGTTAGTCAAGGTCCAATGGTTCACTTCCAGTTTGCTCTGCTGCCAAACACTAAGACTCTATCACTTCACACCTTGTAGTGCAATGAAACATGCTTGGGCTAGTTTTACGGGGTTTGGCCAACGGTGTGCTGCATCCACACTGACCAGTAAAAATCTCAGAGTGCACAGTGGAAAGTCAAGGTAGTTGGCCCATGTGTGCAATCAGACAAAGACAGTCAGGACAGGAGAGATACTGGCTCTCATAGCTCACCAGGCACACAATAATGTCACAGAGCGGAGAAATGAATCCATGGAAAAGACACATAATCCTCATTACAAAGGGCTTGGCCTCTCTTTTTATGACACATGTGACTGGCGAATAATTATGTATTCTCTAATCCCATCAACCAGTCAGCAGCCAGCCTTCTGGAGGCTTAACCTTTGTGGTAATAATGGAATCTCCCGATCAAAACAGGAACATGTCAGGTTCCTCTTTTTCTCTCCAGCTCCTTTCACACTCCCCGTCCTTATTACGTTACATCAAGCACCAGTCTGACAAATCAGCACATGCATAGACCAGTATGTATCATGTATCTATGTGAATGCACTCAAACAGGATAATAGTCGGGGAAAAAGCGTCTCATTTGATGTCTTGCAGGATTAAATTTGTTCATAGTTCTCTGCTTTTATTATTATTATTTTATGTTTCTATGGCCACGGATTGTCTGAGACATTTCCTGTCAGAGTAATAAGGCCATCAGTGAGTGTCTTGCTTTGTTTAAAGCAGGAGGAGTGAAGAAGACAGAAAGAAGTGGAGGGGCTGGCAGCAATGGCGGAAAGAGTACACAGTAAACAATAACACACTGATGAGCGATGAGGATATGTGCACCATCCTGTGTGTGCATGTGATAGTCTGCACCAAGATGCATGCATGAGTGTACAAGGTGCATGTGCGTGCAGTCTCACAGAGTCGATGCGGTTCGCTCAGTGACCCCGCGCAGGGCTCCTCCAGCAGCTTGTCAGGGTTGGCGGCTCCTTCCCTGGGACCTCTGGCTCTTTTATCCAAATTGCAGTCAAGCTTCAAAAATAAAGAGCCCCTGAGACCCGTTGGCCTGAGCAGACAAATCCTGCACCGACAATGCGTCACAAACTCCACATTGACACTTTCATGGCTGATTCTTTTTTCTCTTTTTTCATTTATCTCTCTCTCTCTCTCCATCTATCTATCTATCTATCTATCTATCTATCTATCTACATCTATATCTATCTGTACATATATAGATATCTATCCATCTATATATATATATATATATATATATATTTTAACAGTGCTTTGACGTTCAGAGGATTTTCACAATTGTTTCTTGCCTCGTTCCATGTATTCTTCTTCACCCCCCCCCCCCCATTACAGTTGTTTTGTTTTTCTGTTTCTCGATCTTCATTTCTATGGTGACAGTGTGCTTCCCAGGAATAATGGAGGCTGGGGAATTAGAAGGCGTGAAGGCGGATGGATGGCTTTCTCATAAATAGGTAGGAAACTCCTCGAGCTGGGTGGATGGGATCAGCAGATGTGTGACATGAGCTCAGCCTCTAATTGGAGACTTTTCTATCACTTAGAGTTACAGGGAACCAGGAAACGTTCACACAGGAGAAACACAGGCACCTTCTCGTGCATGCCCTCATATCATCTCATCTGAACTGAGGGGCCAATCTGAAACACCACATAATCCCTCTTATAACCAAACACAAGGAATACACATATATCTCCTAAGCTCCTGCAGATAATGACGGCATCAGATGCCAGGCTTCATCGCGGTGAGGCTCCATGCTGACAGGATCCCATCCAGTGGGGCTCCAAATGGCATGAGAACCACACACACCGCAAAAGCCTCAAGTCAAAACACATCAAAACACTCAGCGCACACACACGGCAAGCAGAAGGGGAGGTCAAACAGAAACAAGCTTAGCGTGTTTACAGTCTGATTTGAATTGTTTGGAAGATAAGTCTGGGCTATTGCTGGGATGTTTCACTGCAGTGTGCAGCAATTCTAACATGGTGTAATGAGGGAGTTGGATTTCAACAACGAGTGAGAGGCAGAGAGAGAGGAGCTGCTGAATGTGTGTTTGAGAGCCTAAAACATCCAGTGGCTGCTGTGCGCCATACTTGCCTGACCACGGTAACCACAGGCGAGCCACAGCTAAGCCTCCAAAGCCAATTAAAATGTTATGAAGTGGAGTTCCCTTTATTTATTTATTTATTTATTCCTCCTGGCGGGGAATAGCCAGACAGTTACTGTAACTACACAAAACTGGCTGCAAGTGTCAGGCCTCCTCCTCCTGCTGCTGCCTGTGGGAAACGTGTGAGTGGAGGTCCCTCTGAGGCCTGGCAGGGCAGACTAAACCTCTAGCTCCTGACAGACTGACAGCAGAGAGGAGAAGGCGTACGGGCCTGGCTGCCATGAAGCAGACATCAGGCAGAGGCTACAGGAAAGGCCCCGCCGCTGCACTGAGACCGACCTACGCGCTGCATACCGAACATATTGCGCGGTGACGCATGGTGCACTAACCACGAAACCCTGCGTCGTCAGAGCTAAAGCCTGTAAGCACCTGTGTATGTGTGTGCATTGTGCAGGAGGGGTTCGCCTTCCTTATAAAAACATCCTGCAGGTCCAGCTGAACACACACCAGAGTCCCCAGCAGCCCCAAGCTCCACACACTGGGCAGCGTGGCAAACACGCCAGGAACACACACATCCCCACCCTCGTCCCCCCTCCACCATCCCCAAGGGAACCATAACCATGCTTTTCCCAGGCTTTGCTCATATCGTGTGTCACAGGTGTTTAAGTAGAGAAACAGCGGTGAGGCTTCGGAAATACTCCCGCTTCCAGTCGCAGGCGTGAGAGAACATGCTTGATATTGCCTTGACAACATGTTTATTTCTTTGCTGTTTTGCCTTCACCTCGACAAAATGCCTCTCCCCAAAGTTCGCTGCATAAGTCCATGTACAACACCAACACCCTGCAGATGACAAGGCATCACCTGAAGTAATACCCAACTGCTGATGTAATACACCTGGCCTCGCTCTGCAGCACGAGTGTGTCTCCTGTTGTGTGTGTTAGTGTGTGTCTGTGTGTGTGTGTGATAGTGTGTCCTGCACTGAAACAGGAGGAGAGATTACAGCTGATTGGGGGAGGGGGCTGTTGTGAAATGACTCCTTTGTCTTTCTCTCCTCTCTCATACACACTCACTCAATCTTTGAGGCACCTCCACCTTCTGACTGAGGAATGTTTTTCCCGCTCACCCATCAACACAAGGGGAAATTGTTTGTGCACGCGCAGGCTCAGGAGAGACAGCTCCTAGAATACCTGTGAGCAGCAAGACAATATCTCGTGTCTTAGCAGGTTGAGGAGACAAAGTAAACAGCGAGTAAGCACACCAGGAACATGACAACCTGTTCCTAGATCAGGGGGAAAGTTCCACTGTACACACATCGTTTTCCATCAGTTTATCTAGATTGTTATCAGAAAAGATTACATTTTTAAGTCGTTACCACTCCCCTTGATATGGAAGATGCAATTCATGGAAACATCAGCTGCAAACCAAATTACAATGCAATGGAAAACCCTGGTTTCCTCCACATGTCATTGGTGAAAAGACACAGAGCGTGTTTCTTCTTTTTAATTACGTATCAAACTTTGTTTTCTGGTAACCACTAGAGGCCGTAAATTGCTCTGTCTTTCTCAAAATCAACAACAAAAGCCCAAGGACGAAGTTATGAGTAGGATGCTCTGAAAGGAATTAAGGAATTCAGATTGCATGTTGGGAGAGAGAAATCTAGCTTGAGCGAGGCTCTCTATCCTCTGCCGGGTGAAGCATTACGATGTTAATGGGGCTCTAGTGGGATGATGGATGTGTGAGGAGTTGTGTTTCTCCAGGGCCCAAGAGGTGTGCTTCCTCACTCGCAATATTCTCCACCAGCCCTTTGATATCATGTCTTTCCTGCAGCGTGTTCAATTCTGGCAAGAACACCAACACTTATCCTCCCCTCTGGAAGGAGTGGGAATACTTGTATTTGTCAAAATGGTGGAAACATGGAAGCCAGAGAGAGAGTGATTCCCACAGATCTGAGGTGCAACCTTGAAGAAACACTCCTGCAACAGCTAAAACCAAAGTGGATGACTGAGCTGTATGAGTATGGTGTGTCAGTGAAGATCCCATTGATGAAAAACAGTTAGTGTCGGAGGTAGTCTGAACAAATCCTGAAGGATTGTAAAAGTAGTCTGACAAACAGGGAGTTCTTTGGGCTTTGGAAAGAATTAAAGAGACTTGTGTCCTCCAAAAACAGCTAACAGTATGATCCAGCAAAGACATAAAGTTGTGTGAGGAGATGAGAGGCTTCATGTATAATTTGCTCTGCCTTGTCGATGTTCCACTTTTGATTTATAGCTCTTGGATATGCAGGGACTCTCAAACAGCAAGTAGATTTTTTTTATCCATATAGAGAGCTAAACCTTACGTCTGAACTTTGACTTATTTCCCATAAATAAAGACGGATACCCATGGCAAAGCAGGTATAACAGCTCATATTTTTTTCACAATTATCAAAGGGGGCTGGAGACTGCAACAGGGGAACAGGGGGTGTAATTCACTTTGGAGGGGTGCATGCAGATCATCTCATATCACAAAACCTCTTTGATCTACCACTGTAAAAGAGGAGAGGTTTTTCCGTAGCTTGAAAAAACAAACATTGGCTTTCTTTCCAATCGGGTCTACTGTATGTGCAGGCGCATATATTTGTTTTCCCTTTCCCCCCTTTTTCCCCCCAATCAATTCCTGATGGAATTACTGCATTATTCCATGGAAACTGCCGAACATGAGCAGGTGTTTCAGACTCTCGAGCTGATTGCCAGACAGAGCAGGCCAGGCTGCAGCTGACTGTTAGCGCTAATGTGAAGTGACAGGGCCTCATTCTACTTTCCAGAGCTGCTCTAAGTTATCAGGTTAACCACAGGTTAAACACAAATCAGAGAAAACACTTAGATCCAAAATTAATTGTTTTTCTACTTGACAAGTTCGACTGCTATTGATTACATGAAACAGCATTTCTTTGCTGAATACTAAAAGAAAGTATATTTTATCTTAATGTATAGCCTCCACTGTATATCATATTGTTCACTTTATACAGATTTAACACTTAATACAGGGCTGAATCATAAGATGAAAGAATATTCTTGGCTGTAATAATAAAGCAACAAAATATTTCAACCCTGAGTATACTGTGCTGAAGATAGTGTAATTTATAATTATAATTGGAATAATTTGTCAAGATAATACTCCTTATAGGGTATAAATGAATGATGAATGCTGCTTCTCTTTTGTGTATAATGTAGCCTCTAAGGCACACATTTATCTGTTTTATGAGCATTACAATATATTCACAAATAATATGTCAGCCATAAGATATTTTTCACTTTGTATGCTTTCCCATTATTTATTTTTCGGTTTGACTTTCCTTTGTACAGCAATGTCAGAGATGTGAGAGTATCAACTTTGACTTGACATTTGCCCTAGCGCAGCAGGTGTTTTGAAATAGAGAGACACTCCATAAATCCAATGAAGAACATGTTCTCAGGCAAACAAAATGTCATCAATCCGACCATCTACCAGGTTTTCGATCGAAAACAGAAACCAGCAGGAATCTCGCTCACATCTGTTTCTTGTGACGCCAATGGACAAAAGTCATGAAATCACTCACTGGAGAGGTAGAGAGGAATGGAGGGAGAGAGAGAAACAAGAGCCAAGGTGGTTCCAATTAGAGAGCTATAGATAACCCTTCATTTATTTGAGGTTTGGCCTCGATGAACAAACGTTAGATTCACACCATTGACTAATAGAGTGTTCTTAATGAAAGCAGATACCTCTATCCATCCTGGACACCATCAGCTGCTGGCTGTTTTTAGCCAGTCTCCAGCCATGCTGACAGGATGATGGGTAAACACTGGGAGGGCGCACGCAAGGCCTGAACCTGTACTCCCTGGGCTGAACCTCTGACAGAGAACAACTGAAAGATTGCCATGGCAGCCTGGACGAGGAACAGAGAGAGGACCACATCTGTTAGGCTCATGACTGGACAGATCCTCACAGAGACTGTACCCCTAAGCAGGAGCTGAGACTAAATGCAAAAGTCAGAGCCACCTTCACACTTCTTCCGCACTTCGCCCCCTCATCCCAGTCCATCCAATTCAAATAATCATACATTCATCCCCCAAAAACATGATATCCCTCAATAAAACCCATGCTGTTTTTAAATCTTACTGACTGGTCACCCTCTCCGGACAATAGCACCTAATATTGCACCACAGAGCAGTCTGCTAAAAGACGACAGCATCACTCAGTTTAACTTTTTGTCAGCGTTTTAATATTCCAAGGAGGAGGACTTATGAGTGAAACAATATGGTCCAGGTGCATCCGCAGAGCAGCGTCAGAGACTCTGATTGAGACGCAGACAGAGGAGGCAGACAATAGACAGGCTTTGTGAGGACAATGAAAAATCCACATGGCCACGTGGGCATTTCCAGACCCCGGGGTCAGAGATGTAAAGTTTCATAATGCGGTGATCACTCGCCAAAACCTAAACAAGCCTGTGATTTTAACATTGCTGCTCTCCGCCTTCTCTGGAAAATGGCTTATGTCTGGACCTCTGGAATGTGTTTATAGACGGCTGTCCACCTGACAAAACCATCGCCAGATATATGAACTACTGTCACCAGTCACTTCAAAGGTTATGCTCATATCCTCCGAAGAAGCTGCCACTGTGTGTGTTCTGCATCATCCCAATACTGAATTCACCAGAAGGAAATGTACTTAATACCACAAAGAGAGACCACCAGGCCTACTTCCTCTGTTTCCCACAACATGTCAGAGTCACCCAGGATCAGTCTTTATTGCAAACTGACTGTTCACTTGACCCCTACCATTGAAGAGTGATTGTCCAACCATAGCTTAACAACTGTAACTGGGCAAGGCAGGTCTGTCAAGCTTTGGATTTCTCTACATGTTGGCAGTGTGCACAAGATTGTGATAAGAGGGATATTCTGCATATAAAGTGTTTGCAGGGTGGTGTCTTTTTGTTATAATTTCTAAAACCAAAAACACAAGAACAAATTGTAAGGAATTCATTAAACAGTGTGTTTATCTGTTCTAACAGAAACTGCAATCGTTAGCATGTCAAGCTAACAAGCTTACTACCTACAGTAGCGTTACCAAGCGTTACATCCAGGGCCAGAGAGCACAACATTTACTAACAAGGTAACATTATTTTGTGGGTTGCAGGTCCAATAATAAGAAAAGCCTCATTCGTAGTGTAGAATTTCCTCACTGTGTGGAAGGTGGTCCTGGATGCTATCAGACAACATTAGCGACCCTTTCCTATTCTTCATTGGATTTGGTAAACTTTACACACCAGCAACCCCAATAAACTTTACTTTTGTTAAGTTTGTCAAACACATTGGTTAGTCCTTTTCTGTTTCTCTGTCTTCTACATAGATGCTGGTAAGGATGCTGACTTTTTGCCTGAGACATGCAGCTTTAGCGTCATTCTTTTAACATATCATGTATGTAGCCATAGTTATAGTTACTAGATGTCTCAGTTAGATGTCCTGAGACCCAAAAAATATCTGTGAAATGTCAAATTGTCCAGATTTTCATTAAAATGATAAATATAATAATATACTTGTTTTCAGCAATTATTCAATTCAACAAACTGCTTTCATGGCCTATGGTGTTGACAGGTGCCCTCGGTAGGTATGCTATGCGCTGAAATAATTGTCCCCCATGATGATGGAAACGCCTATGGTGCATCATAAACATGTGCATGACTGTGTGGTACACTTAAGGGTCCTGGTTTGGGGGGTTTAAAATATGTGCATGGTACGCTAATAAGAGGTGATAAACAACCAGTACCAAAAAATGCTGCAAACCAAAAACAAAATGATTGGGTTGTTGGAGGAATGTAAACAATGTTTTACAGTTTGTATAGATGAGTGCACTTTCCTGTCATCAGAACAACTATGCCCTCTTTTAGGTGAAAACAAGAGATGTACAAGCCCAGATTTACTGTATATTGGCTAACCCCACATTTAAGTAACATTTTCAATGCCGTATTTTTACAGTGTGGTATTAGTAAACTTCTTTTTATATTTGTTGAAATTCTCTTTACATCCCAACAACAATCAATAAATCAAATGCACTAACATCTGTCCAAGTGAAATTATTGGCTGGCCTACCTACCTGCCTACCTGTGTGCACTCTGCCCGTGCACTTTAGCTTATGGTACAGTTTTCTCCTAATGAGCAACAAATGACCCTATAGGAAAGTATGTATTAAACTATGTTAAATAAGCCCAAATAAATACATTGTCCTGGAGCTCTCAGTGTTTATTTCTGACTATATTATAAAGGCTATGCCTGATATAATATGGCATTACTTTCGTCTAATTGAGTACGTGATTTGTACATCTTGTGAAATGGTATCCTCTTGTTTGTTTTCTAATAACAGTATAAAATTTGGTCAAGTTGTGTCTAAGTATAGTACATTTTGGTTTTAGTTTAATTCAACATTATATATATGTATATACAGTATATATTTCTAATTACAGCCTAATTTAGGTGTATGGTGTCTAATTAGGGTATAACTGTGTATGTTTAATGTCTAACAAAGAGTTTTTGTACAAAGTATGGCTAATTTGATATAAAGTACAGCTTATTACTCTTATTAGTGTAAAATAAAATGCAACCAGAATTGTTAGTGGTAAACCTGCCTTCATTATCACTGTAAACTGCAGGCAGGTGTAAGCAACACTAAACAAGTTATGCACCATGAATTTCAAGAAAGACAAGTAAATGTTGATCAGGTGCTTCATCATTGTCCCCTGTTCCCTCAGTTACTTCAGCTCTCTGATGATATGGCAGTTTATGTGAAACACATAACTCTAAGCGCAATGGTCTATTTCTGTCTCTTTCTTTATATACAAAGCAGCCTTGCAAGTCCTATACAAAATGCAGCTGTTGCCTTTAATAGAGCTGAGAGACTGTGATAATTAATAACCTCACTTGTGCCTCACATGCCAAAAAGAGCATGTTTAAAGTCAAAATACACATGATGCCATGACAAGTAGTTCCATATTTCATCCTTGATGTTTGCGGTGGCCAGCAGAGTCTCATATCCAATCTGGTGTGGCTGGCAGCAAGCTGATGTAGTGTACTCTGTGATATTGATTTGTTTTAACTTGTTGGAAACATCAAATGAAGTCAATGATATCAGAGGATGATTTAAGAGAGATGTTGTCAGTCTTTCAGAAAGTGAAAAGGGCGGAGAGACCAAACCACTCATTGACAAGAGGGGCCTTTTTTCAAGTTTGGAAAAGCAAATATGCACACAAACAACAGAAAACATACACATGTACCTCGTCTCGATGCCTTAAATTAAAGTGCAACTAGCTGTTCATGACATGGCTGCTGTTTTTTCCCACTGACAGATTTTAACCTGCACCTCCTGAAACCACAAAAGACAGAGTGAGGGTTTGATCCAAACTCTGGATTGTAAAATAAGATATGAACGAGAGTCTTTAACCAAAAAGAAGTTGCCAAGAGGACAGTTTAAAATGAGCATTCACTACTTCACAGTCTTCAACATTTGCCACTAACATATCTAGGTCAAAGTTTAATAGTTGGACATTTTGGAAAATGCACTTACAAAGAGTTAGATGAGAAAATTAATACCACCCTCATGCCTGTATGGTTAGCTTAGCATAAAGACTAGAAACAGAGAAACAGCTAGCCTAGTACCAAAATCCACCTACTAGCACCTCTAAAGCTCACTAATTAACAGTACACACCTATATCTCGATCCATAAAAAACAAAACAGCGACACGTCCAGCAAGTAGCCTCCTGTAAAACTGCAAGCTATGCTAAACATGTCATCTCCTGCTGTAGCTTCATATTTCATAGACAGATATCAAAGTGGTATCGGTCTTGGCTCGAAAGAGAACAAGTCTGCTTCAAAAATTCTTTTAGTCTCTCTATTCTTTTAGTAACTTGAATGATGGACGCCTGCTAATGCCACACTTCAGGGCACAGGAGTAAACTAAGTGCAATTTAATGCATAGTAAGTTCTACTGGAAGCTAAATGTATTCATTTGTGTTGATCCCAGAAAGAATTCTGCTTCTGATGCAAACTCTCATCCCGGCAGAATAATAAACACTCAAGTTACAAGCAGACATACAATTCTGTTGCAATCATGAACATTTAAATATTAAATTTGACCTTTTGACTTTTCTCAAAGTGTTTGTCGTTTAACTTCAGTTGATTTAGTTCTTTTTGATGAGATTTGTTTTTATTTCAATAACTCACTTATTTTTCTAATCCTTTGATATATTATCTGTTTGTGTTTTATTACCTCTGCAAATAAATAAACTAAACTTTCAGATGTAAAAACCCTAACCCTCCCGAAGCAAAATGGAAAATCAGAGCAACCAACAGGTAAACCAAAGAGCCTTTGTTCCACCACAGTGTGTCTGATAACTGCTTTTATCTTTGCCCACATTTTCCCCTGTCTAATCCTCTGCAAGTCGACTCAAACAAGGAAATGAAAACTTCTATTTGATTCCATAAATCCATTTGGCACGTAAACAAGGCCTCCTCTCAGTGTGTGATCCCAAAGAGAGGCAGCGCCTCATCAAATTACCACAGCTATTCATATCTGTATCCCCTCTACTGGAAAGATTTAGGTAGAAACCAATCCCATCTTTCCTCAGCAATCTTTAGTCTCTCTTAATTGTCCACTGTTTAACTGCTGGATTAAACAGAATCAGACATACAACCAGCGGGAGTGAGATTAGGCTTTCTGTAAACTAACTCTAATAAAAGTAACCTAAAAATGTTAAATTCTCATTTGTTTAACATTTGACAGTCTTTAAACAAGTCTTACACATTTTTGTCTTTTGTCTTAATCTCTCCACACATTGCTGTTTAATTCCCATCACTGTTTTTCTCAACTGTGATGTATGATAATTGTTCAAGCCAGAAAGGAGGGAAAATAGATTTGATAAGTGCACAAAGTTTAATTGGAGATTACAAACCACCGTTTATTGAGATAAATGTCTCTAATGGAAGTAGAGGAAAGAAGCTCTTGGGGCAAACTTTATTGCAGTTTTTTACAAACCCAACAATTTTTTAATTGTTTCTACAAATTGTAGATCTGTAAGCCTAACAAGACCTTTAGAAGATGCCCCAGATTGATGTTTTTCAACATATTTAATGCTGTTTGATTCTTAAATCATACACTATCAAATTTAGGTTCAATTTGTTCAACTTGAATAAATTTCATCCCTGGCCTTCACAAGCTGGCAACACCCAGTTGCTGCTCCCCAGACTGGAAACTGGTATTGTCCAAAGATAATCAGTGAAATTACTGTGCACGTCATTTCTCATAACAAGTAAGAAGCAAGAGGGACAAGTAGCCATGAACAAGGCACCATAGTGTCTTTGCAATAGCAACAAGCAAGCATCATCTCCTCTTGGCTTTGGTTACTGACTGATACAAGAACAAATCTTTGCGGCAAAATCATTGCCGACAAATATGGGGTCAAACGGGCCTTTTCAGCAAGAATCAAAATACCAATGGGTGCATTTTTTTTAAAGTTATCATTCTTAATGTTGACATATCCTTGTTCAGCGTGGACTACAGGGACGGAGCAGCCAGAAGGTTTTGGAGGAGTCTTTTTCTGTGGGAGTTTCCTGTGGGTTTGAGTACAGCGAGTACACACTGGTGTCCTGCAGCGCTGAAGTTTCCTCCTGCTCAGAAAATTTATTACCTTACTACTAGCGACCTACAGCTTAGTGCTGCATTACTGTCTTCTTCATGTGGCAGACTGACAGTGAGTGGAAAATCATATCTGGCTCTTCACAATGTTGCAAGGCCTGAGGCCTGATGTTAAAAATTGTGTGTAATCAGTGCTTTGGCATTGTTTTCCAATCTCCACAACTGGCCAAATGCAAAACTACAAACATGAACAGTGTCTTTTAATCACATGAAACTTAACAAACTGAATACAAGATGGCATTTGTGTTTGTTTGGCTGTAAACACCTAGAATGATTAAGCCTTTGTATGAAAGTCGAACAACAGGTGTCTTTGTGCATATAAGGCTGCAGCGGGCAAAAGAGAGCGGCTGGCGCTTAGGGTTTCACTCTTTGAAACTGATATGGGTGAGCTGCTTTTCTCAGGCCTAACCCCAAATCTGCCGTTGATGGACAGACCACCCAACTCTCAGCTCTTGTAGGCGCACAGTGGGGCCGCTCACAGCAAAGGCAGCCCCCTGTCATTCTCTTTTGGGGAGGAAATGGAACAGCCGAGTGTTTGTCAAGTACGCTGTCAGGGTCTCCTCCACAATCAAATAGCCAGATTTCCTAAATGACGGCATTACACTAATGGATACCACTGGATACATGCAGCGCTTCACAAACCCAAACCTTCACATCAGTCTTAAGATGGCTCAAAATGAGACTGCAGCAGCACCAACAGAAAAAAGTTCCTTGCTCTTTGTTGAAGTACAGAAAGGTGCCTTGTGGGAAAATAAGACCGTGTGATCAGGAAAAGTAGAATCCCCAAAGATAAATTACATTTTTATGGTGATCTGTCCCCTACACCTCTCCAGTGAAGTCCATGGTGTCTCTGTTTCACTTTATTGTGTGGCTTTATAGGAGGTTTCTGCCCTGTATTCTGATCAGAATAAAGATTCCCCCAGGACGTTGCAGTGCCAGAGCCGAGGATGCCAGAGTCATTGGTCAGAGGCGGAGGGCCGGGGGTTAGCCTCACTGGGCTGCTCAACTGACAGCGCCTCGTCGCCAAAAGTGGACTCAGAGACAAAAGATTCACACCCATCCTCTTCTGTCCAGAAGGATCCCTTCCCTAAAGTCTTCCTGATCAGTCATAAAGCCACCAAGCACACTTGGTTTTGAGCTCTATTCTGCTCGTTCCTAAATTATCTCTTACACTTTAATATTTGTAGCAAATGCTCACATATACTGCAGGAGCAAAAAATATTAGGATGGAGGTGGGAATTTAGTTCTGGTGACCCCCTCTTTTTTTCCTCAATAACAAGAGGAAAGGCTCGAGAAAAGCCAAATGTTCAGTCAAATCCTGAACCAAAACGAGCTGCTCTACCTCTTGTCCTGGCACATCACACCCACTATCTTCTTGGACACAAACCCTGAGTCTATCTTTTCCCAGATCTTTTTTTCTGCCAAAAGACATGTTGCTACATACGTACTCGCACCGTGAGCCCAGCTTTGCGAAAGGATACAAGTTGTGTTTGGTTGGCGAAGGGGGCAAACCTGTAGAAGTCCAAATCCCAAACATATGTTCGCTAGATGAGATCTGAGATACTGATCATTACGTTCATGGCATTTCTGGGGTGAGCTCTTATGAGGGAACCCCTCCCCAATTAAACCGGGGCCCCATGTGTCTCTCCAATCAATAAAATGGGAACCGGATTGAATAGCTCGGCCAACAAACAACACTATGTAAGCCACACAAATTAAAACCTACCCTCAAGAGGAGGAAAAAACACAATAGCTGGCCTCTACTTAATGTGGTTAATGTCAAAATAAGTATATAATCCATATGCTTATTAGGGCGTGAGACTTTCCTACAACAATCCAGCATCTCTGCCCTGTTATAAATCAATCCATTGCCACATAAATCATACAGCATATTAAAGAATAGGGTTGAGAAGAAATTAAGCCCGTGATTAATTTTTCTGTGGACATTTTTGTCAAAACGCTTACTTCATCCTACATTATGTTCATTACTCAAACACATCTGGCTGACAGGTGCCCCATCTGTTAAACGTTGAGTAATTTCATTCCATCAAAGAGGAGCAAATGGAGAGGAGTGGAGGATAAGGTACTCTATCTTCTATCTGTGATGACATCAGGGCTCTGAGAGCTTGTTAGAGATGGAGAGTTAGAGCGGCGTTGCTTGGTTTCTACAGACAGTAATCCAGCCCACCGCTGTCAGTGCCCTTTCAAAGCACTGATTACTCCATTTCCAAGGACCTAATCTCTGTAAACAATCTCTGTTTTCATTATCTTTTAAACTGATTAGCCCTATGAATATAACTTTCCAGCGCTGGACTCAGACAGAAAAAAAAAGCCCCGTCATATTGATGCCAGCTGTAGCTGCATGACCTTACAAGTGAAATGAAGCTGCGATACAAACACAGATAGAGGAATGGACTAGGGAAGAACATATGTGACTAAGACGTGCTTTAGTACAGATGTAGGATAAAAAAAGATTTCTTGAGGGAAAATCCTTAACCTGCTTGTGGTTTTGCACAATTTACAGCTGAATATTATAGTCAAAACCTGGGAGTAAACAAAGTCTCTCCCATTTTCTCTCAGACTAGACTGACACTTAAAACACAAGTGCATAAAGAGGTTTTGTAGTTACTCTTATATAATCTTTAATTGCAGTTCTTGTAAATGTGGATATTAAAAAATAAATCTTGATCGATTTCTCTCTCATCTCTTTTTTTTTTTCTTTCTTTCTTTCTTTCTATCTCGGTGTCCTTTGTGCCACTGGAAATGAAAAGTTACTTTCCACCCCATCCTTTTTCTCTCCCTTCTTTCTGGACATAGTGAGGTAACGTTTGCCAGCACATGTCTCCATCTGTTAACAAACACTTCCAATATGTTGAGAACAACATCTTGGCCCTCAGTCTCCTCCATCAGGATGTGATGAACGCGGTGCACCTGTCTCAGCCTCCAGCCTTGTTTCTGGCAGCGGAGAGATTGTCTCAACCTAACAACTATTCACCCCTGTAACATCAAAGACGGAGAAGCTGAAGACATCAGCTGAAAACAGTGTGTTTCTGTGCTTTCTTCTCCATTTTAGCCTCCCAACACAAATCATCAACAATGAACCCGCTGCCCCCATTAGTTAGTTTGTCGTTTCCTCATTAGCCAAAAATCACTTTAAGTCAATTAAAACGTCTCTGGTAGAGGAACTGTTTAATGTCAATGAGCACGCAAAAGACATGCCTTCTGTTAATCCTATTTGGTAAACAAACATTAAGCATTCACATGCACAGGCTCGCACAATCATCCCAAACTGTAAATCACTCAGACAGTAAATTACCTCCACTAATATACCAGATCTGAGTGTTCACTTAAGTCAACAACTGAGGGGAGAATAACAGCAAAACTACGTCAGAAGCCGAAGCAGCCTTGATTACAGAAACTGAGAAAGAACTCATCCAATCACGCCAGGAGAGTGAGCGAGTTGGACTCGGCTCAGCCGCTTGCATCGTGACAAGGAGGAATGCTTAAGAATGAAAGCAAAAAAAGGACGACCTGCGTCACCCCACTCTGAACTCCCCACTTTAATTAACTAATGTATCTCCATTTGTCATAGCGTGACATTGCATGATTCTGAGGCAATCTGAGATGTTGGCTGGGCCATGAGAGGGGAAAACATCAGCACCCTCTACTGACAAGCCAGCCAGCTTCAGGGTCCCAGCGGACTTTGATTTCATTTCCTTTCATTTGCATGAAGGTTGCTTGTCTAATTATCATCTTATGATAATGCTGCCACTGAGCTGCCTGCTAATGAGAACCAGATCCACCCTCTGTGCTAGAAAATTCTGTGCTGTTTTGCATCATTTAAGTCATTGTGGCTTTTATTAAACCTTAAGGAAATAATAACAATGCACTTAAGTGTAAGAACCACACAATTCCCATTTAGGAGATGGTCCTAAATAAGTGGATGAATATAGTCCACACTTCTCACACTGTACAAAAGTATTAAGGGAAAAGAGGGGTGCTAGTCAAAACATTTTTGGAGCTTAGGAGGTTTCCTTTAACTTTTTCTCATCTCAGATATACATTTTATTTTATTCTCCCCTGTGAGATTCATTGCAAAAAAGGCACCACAGGCCATAAAGGTGCGTTTAGCCATATGACAACAATCCTGTCATAATGTTGCCAATTGGTGGTTTTGTGAAAATTACTGTTCCATTAAAATATTAAGGTTTAATTGGGTTATCTTAAATTCCTAATCCACTTTTAGTTGTCAGTGGTGCAAAAAACCTGCAAAATTTCCATTATATTATTCTTTAGACATTAAGGAGTTGCAAATGATCTCTTACTTAAGAGGGTCCAAAGAAAAATGTATAAATGCTGGGGAGGGTCTTTTTTATAAAGAGAAATATACGGTTTGACAAATCTCCCTACTCCAATCATTTTTGTACAGTCCCTTCAGTACTCTGAACTTTATAGATGAGATAAATAAAATTAAATAAATTACTTTAACAAATGACTTTACCCTAGGTATGCACATATCAAAGGCCACGCTGGCTAAAATAGAAGTGCAAAGCATTTTATATCAGCTCACATGATTAGTGAGACAGCAAATATAAACTCTGATTCCAGGAAAGGTTATCATTATAAATCCTTCCCTCCCACATCTGCTTGGACTGGAGGGGACAATAAGTCAGCATAGCAGGTAGAAAGATTTGGGGATATATTTGGCTTTTCTGTGAAAGGGAATAACTAAACATAAAGTGTGGGGTAAAGGTTTGCGTCAGCACCAAGATATTCTGAGATACGGGACGCCTGGCCTTTTTCATCTGTGTGTAACTGAACCTGCATCAGTATGTCACTGTCTCCTCGGCCAAACAAATTAGTACGTTTGATTGATCAACGTTTATATGAGAGCGCGTATTTGATTTCAAACAGTGAGGGGAGAAAAGGGAGGGAGGTAGGGAGGTAGGGGTGTAAATGTATAGACACAAGCAGAGTGAGAGGGCAGAAACAAGAGAGGGGTGAAAGAAAAATAGAGAAGAAGAAAAAGAGAGACTGAGCAGCTGGATTGCCATGTAAATAGCTGTGCAGATAGGTAGGGTTGGGCTCCGTGCCAAAGGCTCTACAAAGGGCTCCTAACATCTGTTTGAGGGTAGATTCCGGCTCTGTGTTGTTGTAAGAATAATAGTCTCACTCTGAGGGCCTGTTCTCTCATCAGACAGGATCATGATCACGCATATACACTCTCTAACGTCAGACCTCAGCCCTTCAGAGCTGAGAAACACACGTCGAGCTGTTATTGATGTTATTACACTGCACCTCAGTCATCGGCGTGGATGGACAGGTGGAACATCGCTCACATAGAGAGGGCTCCTTTCAGCTAGTCATTCATGAAGCAGGGGCAGACTAACGTGAGGCTGTATGTATGGTCCTAAAGACGTCTGTGAGGGTGACCAGAACAATCAGCGAGCAAAACGTTTTTTTTTTTTTTTAAAACCTATTAATATCATGGATAAGTAGGAAGTTTACGCCATGAAATTCAGCATAATGTGTCAGCAGCCTCATGAAAACAGCAAAACCACAAGTTTGGAGTACGGATAATTAACTGCTAAACCAAAATGTTGGAAACAATCTTAAAATATTCCTACCAAGGTTTTCCCATTGAGTTAAAAAAACATAGTGGGACATCTCTGTTGGTGTGTCATGACAAGGATCTTTTTCCCTCTCCCAAGAACATATGCAAGCAATTTGTACAACAAATGTTGGTTTTAGACTGTGTTTCTTGCGCGCTAGTGGCTTCTCAAAACCTGCAGAACCTGGAGGGCTCCCTTCGTTAGTGCTTAAAAGCAAACCAAACAAATTAATTAACACTATCTTTACATGGGGTGGCCAAGGAAAGCAGGCTCTGAAATGTTATACCATTACCTAAATTCGCATGCATCTGTCTGTGTCCACCCCCCCTCACTCACCCGCCACCCCCAAGCATACCCTTCCACCCTGCCCCAGTGCATACAGCGCCCTTGAACAAGGCCAAAGGACCACCTGCGTGAAAGAGGAGACCCTCACTGTTATGTCTCTGCTAGGGAATGAAATAACACGGAATCCAGCTCTGCAAATAACTCACAGTGAAGATCATTTTCCACATGCTGCTTGACAAAAGGTAAAATAAGAACAGATGATGTCCTTTCTCTCCTCTCGCTGGGAGTTTGTAGCACCGCTCTGCAGCCACACTCAACAGTCCTTACACTTTGCTGTGCTGCTCTGCCAGCGAGGAGACGCAGGGGTATGACCCCTTCAGCGGCCTTGTTAACCGGGTGGTACGAGATATGAGGTCTCATTCCTAATCGCCACTGACATCCAGTCAGCCGTTTTTTCATGTCCTCACTTGGCTGGGGTTAAGAGGGGTTCGAGGAACCTGATCCCAGATCTGATGATTATGTGTGAGCCATCAGGAGCAGCGGGAGGCCTTCTTCTAAACTGGGCATCCATCACAGGAGAAGGAGGATGCAACTGGCTCCACTATGACCAGTATGAGAGGAGGGGATTGGGGGGGGGGGCTCTGTTTCACATTCTTCACATGCAGAAGATAAAATTTTTTGAGCATATTGTTGAAATATGCAACATCACTGAACATGCTTGTGGGAATTGTTTGACATTTAGGGAAATACGCGTATTCGCCTTCTTGCCAAGTTAGATGAGAAGATCGATATCACTCTCATGTCTGTCAAATATAAAGCTACAGCTGCAGCTGCTTAGCTTAGCATAATGAGTAGAAACAGGGGAAAGCAGCAAACCCAAAGGCAAAAGATCATCAGCACCTCTAAAGCTAACTAATTAACACATTATTTAGTTTGTTTAAGCCATACAAAACCAAAAATGACAATTTGTTGTTTTACAGAGGATTATGAGCTGGTCTAGCTAGAGGGGACCAGCTGACTCCAGGAAGTTCCCAGAAGTAGTAGGCCTAACCAAGAAGTAGTCTGGCACATGAAACCCCTCTGGTTTTTGTATAGATTAAACAAATGAGCTATGACGTTATAATCAGTGACCTTTAGAGATGCTGGTAGGAGGATTTAGGCTACCTTCTGACCCCTTGTTTCCAGCCTTTATGCTAAGCTAATTGGCTGCTGGCTTCAGCTTCATATTTTCCGCACAGACATGAGAGTGAGAAATCAAAGAAAACAAAGAAAGCATATTTCCCAAAATGTTAATGTTAGCCTATGTATTTTAACTTAAACAATGGCCGGCAAAATACAGACAAGCACCTGGAGCATAATCGAATCAAAACATCTCACAACATACCTGCTTTATTTGTCTACTTTGCTCACCCCTCTGAAGAGGTTTGTCTAATCCAAATAAACAGTTGAGGCACTTATTAGCCTCCAATTCCCACTGCAAGTGTAACTTCATTTTCAATTTCGACTCATGGGAGAGCGACATCAAAGCTGCAGCCATGCACTTGAGGTCATTATCTTCATTTCTATATCCTCTGCAGGTTCTCAGCATATGGGAACATTTTAACTCTAACTTTCTGTGTGTGTGTGTGTGTGTGTGTGTGTGTGTGTGTGTGTGTGTGTGTGTGTGTGTGTCTACAGCCATAAATCTGCCATGTCAACTATAAAATATAGCTGACCAGCAACAGATGTAGCTCTAATAGCTACCAAAAAAATGAAATCAGAATTTACCACCTCTCGATTTTTGTTCTAACACTTAATAGCCTTTAAGAATGATTTCAGTTTTGCCCACAGAGATGGACAGTGACCAAAAGTCAGAACATGCTTGTGAGGGGGGTTGAGTGTTTCCTTTAAAATTTCTATTACTCTGTTTCACTGTCTTTCTTTCTCCCCTTCTCTTTTCTTTAATCCCTCTCCTTCCACCCTTTAGCTGAGACGAATCCTCCTTTCATCCTCTTCTGCAGCGAGGGCCCTGGTGTCTGTTCGCACAAAGCCTGACCATCCCTGACTCCTCGTCAACCCCTTTCCCCAATTCATCAAGCAGAGGCCCATGGGCATTCATCACCCCCACCACCTTTCATATCCCGCACCAGCTGAAAGCCACTGTCCCTCCTCTGACTTCAATGCAGCCACGACGCACTCGTAAGATTTATAGTGGCGTAATTAGTAGCAGTGAAAAAGGCCCGCGTGCTTTGGAGGGTCATACTGTATCACACTCAGAAGAGCCCTGAAAGACAGTCACATCTGCTTCTGAATAGATTGCACCGCCACCACAAAAAGTTGATAAATTAGCTCAAAACAAGAAACCAAGAAATTCATCAAAGCTTGACAGTGACATCAAAAATCATACATACATACTTTAGGTCATTTTAGCGTACTTTTTGTCACCATTCATGGGAGCGAGACGCTGTCATAAATCCCTTTATGGCAGCGCCATGGAGGCTGCTTCTGCTTGTGATGAGCAGCTCCGAGGTGAGAACTCAGGACGGGGGTTTCCGAAAACAGCTTGAGGGAGGTCTAAAATAACATGCCTAATAGTTAAACGGTGTTATTGATGTAATCATGCCCTTCCCTCCCGCTCGCCCCGCTGTCACTGATATCTCAAGAACAGTGAACTAATTAAAACACTCCTGCAGTTTGTTTTCATTTCGATCCTCGCACAGAAATAAAGTCTTCACTAAACGGCTGCGCTTTTTTTCTTCTTCTTTCTCCTTTTTCTCCCTGCGAAGCCGCAAGTTGGGACCTGTTGCCCCAGTGTGCACGGAGGGGATGCAAAATCCCCATTCAATCATAAATTACACCCATTATTCATTATTCCTGTTGTGACTTTCTCTGTGCTCTCTTTCATGTACAGGATGGCACAGCTTACTGTGCACCTGAAACATCAAAATGTTTGACTTCAGTGGAGGTACTGTGGCTTCAGCTGACAAACGGAGGTGGAGGTGTGAAGGCGCTAATCAGTGATGGAAAGTAACCAAGCACATTTAAACTCAAGCAATATACTTCAGTACAGTTCTGAGGTACTAGTACTTGAGTATTAAAATGATGCTACTTTGTACTTTCCCCCCTCTATATTTATTTACAGTTAGGTGTCACTTTTCTATCTATTATTTCACACACAAAATAGGACCATGTGATTGTGACTTTAAATTTATTTTATTAAAATTAAAATGAACACCACCTAAACTAACTACAACAGAATAATGCTACTTATAGTACACATGAATGTTGTTGTTTTTTTGCACAAGTACTTTTTTTCTACTACTATAGTAAAAATCTGGAATGCAGTTATGAGTGAATATAATAAATAGCCTAATATATAAATATATGTGTATATCTTTCTTTGCACAGTGTGGTGCTTACATAATTACTAAGCAGCAGAAGTTTTGTGGAGAGGCAGCAGTTTATTGAAACTTCACACAGAAGTCAGTAGGGGAAATCAACATTTTAAAAAAGAATCATGCAAAACACTTTCATTATAGAACCTGTGATGAATCCACAAGTTCATACAGTCTCTGCACCAGTCAGATTTGATATTACACGTCATCAGCACTTGGAGTCCCCCCACCCCCTACTTTGCCAGTACAAGTGGTTAAGCTGCTGGTTTGCTGGAGCACTTTGCAAACGTTGTGCAGATGGGCGAGGAAGCACCTGCTTCCAACAAGGAGGTGGAGAACACTTGTGCAGGAGGTCGGATTACTCTGAGATTATGCACAGATTATTTTGATATTCTTGTGTGTGGGGGGGGGACGTTCGCCTGATGCTTTGTGGTTTTCCTTTTCTTTTTGTTTCCAGGAGAGGCTATGCTGCGACCAACAAAAAAAACAGTCAGAGTATATGGATTGCCCTTGGGGTGGATTGGTTGTTACAGTTTATGATAGATGTAGCTTTTCGCCTTTGTGTTTGAACTATGATGATCTTTGCTTCTGCATCTGTGTCGCATTTTAATGCACCACAAACTGTTCCCAGAGTGTCCTGCCCCTGGATAGGCGATGTGGTTTTATCAGACAGCCTCGGACCGCAATCAGGAGCGCAGGAACACTGAGAAGATACTTCGGGACTCGGATTTGCTTGGTCGGAAGATAGATACAGCTTTCTAAGAGCGCAGTGGCATAAAGGTGTAGACAGCGGCATCATCAGTGGTAAAAGTTGGACTGAAAGTGCACTTTCAGTAAGGAAACTGATGCACGTAAGAAGGGATGCCAGCCAGGCGTGGCTTGTGTTTGAATATCCAATGTGAGAATGCGTGGGGAGTATGTATATAATAGAGTCTTTCCATCTGATAAACAGACATATCAAACGGATGATTATAGCAGGAGGAGATCAATAAAGTGAAAGGACGCAGCTGATTTGGAGGAGCACGACGCGCTGCGAACGCTTTGTGCGTGCATGGACCGGACTTGTGTAAACTTTTTTCCCTCCTTGAGTCACCGTACATTTTAAATGACTTCGCTTAATTTGACAGCTGTGCACACAATGGGAGAGGTCGGGAGTTTTCTGGGGACAATCGACTTGGATTTACAAAGCTTTCCTGCACTCGGGAATATGCCCTTGCCGGAGTCTCCAGTGGGCTTGAATGAGCGGCTGGGGCAGATTGAAGGGAGGCTGCAGCGGGGGTCGCCTACGGATTTTGGGCACCTAAAAGGGATCCTGAGGCGGCGGCAGCTCTACTGCAGAACGGGCTTTCAGCTGGAGATATTCCCCAATGGCACAGTGTATGGAACAAGACAGGACCACAGCAGATTTGGTGAGGGTATTTCTTGAGCAACCAACTTTTACAGTATAAATTCCAAATATTGAAGATTATGTTATGTAATGTGTCTTAATTGACAGAAATAGGTCCATAGTTTGATTTACCATCAAGGACGATTGAACAAAAATGGCCTACTGACAGAGATTTTTAAATGAAATTTGGCCTGTGGTAATCTAGAGGAAAGCAATTAGCAATATTACAAAATGTAATTACAGTTTTCAGTCAGCCTATTTATGAGGCCACTGATATTTAGCTATCTTGTACTATCAAATTAGACCATTGTCACTGCTGTCACTCTAAAAAGTGGGTGAAGTGAGTATTATTGAGAGGCATTTTCCTGCCGCACATCCCCAGTGGATACCCGGTCGTGCGTCACTGTCACCTTGCGCGCAAGAAAGCAGAGCCACACACCTTTCCCTGGCAATCCCCGCTGCGCATCGGGGGGCAGGTGTCTCACCTCAAAGCACCAAACAAGCAGCGCGTGCGCGTGCCGTGGTCACAGCAACAGCCCGCACGTGGTCGCGCGTGCGCCCGCAGTTCTGAATATTTGGTACCTTAACGTAGCCTAAATGGAGCGAGGTGCGGCTCGCGGGAGAACGATAAACAAATGAGGTCAGAGGGCAGATACGCAGACATCTCGCGCCTCATATCCACGCAGCCGTCTCACAGCTGTAGGCTGGAAAGAGTGGAAGAACCCTACATTAAAGCATGACCCAAGCAGAATTCAGGGAAGGTTTAATGTTCAGACTGCAGCCAAAACAAGCGGTTGACAGGGATTGGGTGGTCCGCGTGTTTGTTTCTGGCTTCACTTAGCGTTTAAAATGCAAGGCCTTTTGTCAGAGCTGCAAGGAAGACAAGGCTTTGATTAGAGGGATATGAAACACACTCTTCACCCCACAAAAAAAATTAGAGGGATGTTCTCTGTCATCCTCTGGCATCAGATGAGGTCAGCGAGATGGGGACCAGGTGTCTGTAAGCTGGCTTCTGCCAGTCAGCACAGCCAGCTGGATCCTCTCTGACTAACCTCTGCATCACAACAGCTTTTAATTCTACCAGTTGTTTCCCCGCCTTTGAAGTACAAGTTCCTGTAACTTTGTGTGAGTCAGCAGCTCACTAAACAACTTACCCACATCTCAGATTCATAAAAGTTACTTCTCAGTCTGTGTTGGTAGCCAGTTGGGAAGTCACAAAGACAGGATGAACACATTTAAAGACACTATAACCTATTATGTATAAATGAGCGATTTATGTTCTTTAGACCAGAATAAAAATGCTACTTCTAATCCCTATATGGTGCTGTTCTCATCCAGTCCATATATTTTTATTTTGAGCAATGGAAAAAAACTTGTTATTCAGTGGCCTTAAAACAGCAGTTTTTCATTCATTCATTTTGTAGAGTGGATATGCAAGAAGATGCTTTGTTATCATATAGGAATCATAATGACTAAAAAAGCATCTTGTGGGACACAAGATGACAATGAACCATTTGCAGTGCAAATTCAGCCATCTGGTGTGCTGTCACATAGATGGATGCCGCTTGTTGCTGTGTGTTTGTGGGCATTGCTGACTGTTTCTTTGTGCATTGTGTGTGTGCATCATTGGACCTCAGGTATCCTGGAGTTCATCAGTCTGGCAGTGGGTCTGGTCAGCATCAGAGGGGTGGACGCTGGACTCTACCTCGGCATGAATGAGAAAGGAGAGCTCTATGGGTCGGTGAGTCAAAAAAAAAACAACAACCGTCCATTCACAACCCCGCCCTCGCCATGCAGCCCAGGGTCTCATTCCCAATAAGTCTGGCCATTGAATACTGGTGACTTGTTTTACAGAAAACACTGTTTCCCAGCCATTCTCATAAAATTAAACTCTTTTTTTTGTTTTTACAATATACTTACATCAGTAAGTAATCTTTCAAAATTAAGTTTTCAGTCGCTTTCTGAGAGACAGTTTGTTATCAAGGTTCGTGGCAGACAGGAAAACCACAGTGAGACAAAACAAATTGTGTTTCTCCTCAACAGTCTCACACTCACATGCATCCCTCCGCTACTGCTGTGCTTCAGCATGCTGACCAGAGAAATTAATCATAAAGACAGTAGAGCCAATAAATGAGGACTTTTGGACCAAAAACTACACTGGCAGTAGCAAAGAAAAGAGAACATATTTTTATTTATACTTGTTTCCAATGTGAAGGAACTCAAGGAAAAGCAGATTTTGCAGCTTTAGTGAGCAAACCAACCTCTTCATTTAGTTTTGAGATATCCAGAAATATTTACATATTTTCCTGAAGTGGAGGCAGGACCGTTTGGAGTCACTCTGGACGTGTGCTGTGTGTGAATTTGGTGGAGATTACCTCTCTGTGCACAGCTGGACTCAAGTTTGGGCCTCACTGTTAAATATAGAAGAAATATCTTTTCCACAGTAAATGCAGTATCTATAGAGAACATTTCAGGGGTTTTTTCATCCTGGCTTACTTTGTCTCATCATGTTGTTGGTATCTGGGGGGGGGGGGGGGGGGGTAAAGATGATGAAGGGGAAGTATGTGAGGGTTACCTATATCAGGTGTCCCAGAGCATTACCTGAGGGCCCCTCAGGGCTCAGACTCCCCCTGGCTCTGAACATTTCGAACAGAGGCTACTTTTAAGCATGGCCATTATGTTAAAGGTGCAGATTTTGTTACTGCGTGCTATCAGAGTCTGGCATCCTGGAGCGTTGACCCTGGGGGAGGGGTGGGAGGCAGTGAATGGTGTGTGTGTGTGTTGGGGGGAGGGGGGTAATTGCACACCTGACTGAGTCACCTGACTGACAGAAGGACCGATGTAGACAAGTCTGTCTGAAGCCGAGAGGCCAGGAGGTGGAGGGGAGGAGGGAAACAGGTAGAAGGGTGCTTCCGTCCCACAACCACCAGACCTTGGCGGGCTTTTGATCCGATGAGATTTTTGTGTGTGTGTGTGTGTGTGTGTGTGTGTGTGTGTGTGTGTGTGTGTGTGTGTGTGTGCTAGGATGGAGCTGGCCCAGTCATGTGCCCTCTGGGCTGTGTTTACAGACAACAGCTTCACCACACAGCTGCAGCCAAGCAGAGCCTGACAGCCAATCAACAAAATTGCTGCTGGAATAAAAAAAAGAGACTCTTGCACAAACACTTGCTACAAATATAACGCGTGTTATTAAAGTCAGAGATTGACTCATTGCTGTAGAGAAGCCACGTCCCCTTAAGCCAAAAAAAAAAATAGAGAGAGTTAGTCCGAGGGAAAGAGTCTCCAGGAGGAAGAACGGGGGGAGTTTGGGACACCCCCGCTGCTGTGTGTGTGTGTGTGTGTGTGTGTGTGTGTGTGTGTTTGTGTAAGATTGTACGTCTCTGCGCTGTTCTTCTTGCATCACAGGGATGGAAATCATTCTTCATGCACAACAAGAGGTTAACAGGTCTGAGGAATGAGTGTGGGGTGTAAAGTGAAACACCGCTCCTAATGACCTCCGCCTCTTTAGTCATAATGAGTACCTGCCTAAATGAGATTCTCCTGGTTCATTTCAACTTTCAAGCGCAGCCCAAAAATAGTTAATGAAACACATGAACTAGTGCACCAGGATGGGTGGAATCTGCGTGCAAAGTGGCATCACCCCTCTCAATCTCAACTGCATGTTTATGTCTCTTTAATCTTGTTGCAAATTGTCTTTCTCATCTCACTCAGTGCCGTGTGAGCAGGACTTCAGCACACAACTAATTTGTTGTTTTCTCTCCGGCAGAAGAAGTTGACAGCAGAATGTGTGTTCAGAGAGCAGTTTGAGGAGAACTGGTACAACACCTACGCTTCAACTCTGTACAAGCACAATGACACGGGGCGCTTCTACTATGTGGCCTTAAACAAGGACGGCTCGCCCAGGGAGGGCGGCAGGACTAAAAAACACCAGAAACTCACCCACTTTTTACCCAGGCCTGTGGAGATTGAAAAGATCCCTCAGGCGTACAGGGACTTATTCCAGTACAGGTGACCAGCGCTTACGCCCGGAGAACTGATTCCATTAGGAGGAGCGGAAATAAAAGAAGAGGAGAGAGGGGGTGTTGTGGATATTTTGGACCTGGTACAGAACTGTTTACCCTCAACTCCCCCTGAGGTCACTGAGTTTGCACCTCAGCCCACTGCCAAGCACTGACATAAACATTGTGCATGTTCCTGGATGTTGATTCTTTGCCTCTGCAGTGGACTACAGAGAGGAGGGGGAAGTAAATTTCTAAAACCACTGAGGACATGGACGGAGGAGGCCCGCATGGCTGCCCTGCTGTGGGGCAATCAGGACGATCAAATCAAGTGCCATGTTTTCCCAATAACCACTTTTTTTGATACGGAAGCACCATGCAGCGGCAAGTGGATGGTCGTGGCTCTTGGCGGTTCTGCACAGCACTAAGCTGGTGTGGGGGAAGAAACGAATGGTCGACGATGAGTACACCAAGAGAGAGACTTAGGAGCTGACGGAAAGCACTGCAGATGTCACATTGTGCATTTGTCACGCACTATACACAGTCATGGTAAATGTTAGACAGGGTAGATTCCACATTCACAGAGATAGTAAGGGGAAGGGTGAGAATACACAGACTATGTGCTACATGCAGGTTAAGTGACAGGTTGGGATAGTCAGGTACTAAAGAGTCTGTAGGGAGAATGTCTGTGAGACAGAACTGGAGTTTTATTAAGTCGTCTTCAAAATCGAAGATGAAAGATGGAAATAAAATCTCTTAAAATGAACGTGTGATAGATGAAAGAGCACTTACTGCACATCCCCAGTCCCAGCTGTTGGCCCACTTTGTCTCCCATGTCATCATCAGAGTCAAACAATCTCTGAATCTGAATAAAATATCACGCAGCGTCTTGTAGGAAATGTATGCAAAAACAAGCGATTAAGCTCGGGACAAAAGCACTTCTCTGACTGTGGTTGTAAAGAATAAGCAATGTTTTTTTTTTAAAGGATGGTGACTTGTAATGTTCAGAGTGTCAGGAACATTATTAAAAATGCAAGTAGCTGAGGTGTACATATGGGTGATCCTATTTATGAGATGTACAATATATTATTTTCTACATATAAAGTATAAATATAAATCTATATATTTATTTATTGCAAAGAATTTATTTTGTAATGAACTTGAAGTTATCTGGACTGTAGATTCTACTGAAATGACACCCAACCCCCCCCGCAATGAAAAAAACTGCAATGACCATGACAATAAAATTGTCCTGCCATCGAGAAATCAATGTGAGAGACTTTTTTGTTGTTGCTTGGATTAAAATCTGATGTACCAATTAAAACCAGATACAAAATCTATGTGGATGTTTTTTTCCTCCTTTGTTTTGCAGCCGCGCTAGCAACTTGTTGGATGGATGGCCATGAAAGTTTGTACAGACATTTATGGTCCCTAGAGGACGAGTTGTAATGACTTTGACTAAGTTTTCCTCTGATGCCACCATGAGGTTGACGTTTGTGGTTTTCGCCTAACATTAAAATGTAGACAAAAACAATTCAGGCTTTGCTGATGTAAGATAACAGTACTGCAAGATCATTATTATGCAGGATGCTCACTATTATTAAAATACCTCAAATGTAATGACTTTAAAAGCAATGACTACATGGCATTTTATCCTGCTGTCAAAAAGGTTATTGCGTAAAAAGATACAGCATTTTTTCCCAGAGAGCGCTGATAGAATCGCATGCCAATTTGCACTCATAAACCCTTTACCAAGTAATTTGCACAGGCCCTCTCTGTCTCCACAAGGTCTTAGTCAGCCTACATCCACCATACAAAATCGGATTCCTTATGCAACTGGATCCCGACTCCTAATTGGGCTTTACACATCAGCATAGATTTAGAGCAGTGATTGGTTGTTCATTGCAGGGGCCTCAGACTTCACTGTAGTGTAGTCAATTGACAGAAACAGCTGCCTGCTGCACAGAGAACCAGCGGGGATGTGCTGCAAAACTGGAGTGGTGGTAATCTGGGGCTGAGAGGGGATGGGATCAACATTTCAACATCTGCAATAGTTGTAATGTTTCTCCACTGGCAGATATCTGTAAGCTGTGAGAGCAAGCTCCCCTGGGGGGGAGGGAATGGAAAAGTCAAAGACATGCAGGGGAAAACCCTGGCAGACTGAGAAATGAAAACAATACCGGGAGAGGGAAAAATAGATGAAAGATTAAAGGGAATAGAGAGTGGGACAAAAGGCACTTAGTGCTGTGGGTGTGAAATACAGGGACACTGCACCAGGACATGTCAGCTATCTGCTTCCCAACTGTTAATATAATTTGCTTTCTTGCAGAGAATTAGATGAGGTCGATACCACTCTCAAATGTGTATGGCAAATACGAAGCTGGGCCCAGGAGATGGTTAGCTTAGCTCAGCATAAAATACTGTGGCAAACCTAAGGCACACCTGTGCAATACCCATGCTCTCTGATCAGCATCTTGATACGCCACAACTGTGAGGTGGATAGATTATCTCAGCAAAGGAGAAGCGCTCACTAACAGATTTTGACAGAGTTGTGAACAATATTTGAGAGAAATAGGCCTTTTGTGTACATAGAGAAAGTCTTAGATCTTTTGAGTTCAGTTCATGATGAATGGGGCAAAAACAAAAATGTTGCATTTATAATTTTATTCAGTGCATTTACCAGACAGACATGAGTGTATCAGTTATCTAATGCTTAGCGTGTAAGTGAATAAGCAAACTATTGCTTTAATTTTACACAAAACCACAATTTCCTGTTGATTGATTGCATGACTGACTCAACAGTGAACCTGAATGAAATTGTATATTCAACGTTTAGAACCTAAAAGATATATCTGCCGGGACGAGTCAGAAGAGGTGCATCTGTCCAGTAAAGTCAAAATATGCCACATAAAATGGTCAGATTTCAATATCAGATTTTTTAAGACAAATATCAATAGTGGCATAAGCCTCCAAGATTTCACCAGTCAGGCTTCACATACGCATGTGTCTAATAAAATGTTTGTGCAAGATCACAAGACTCGAAGAAGCAAACCAGGATGACCAAATCTCCTACAAACATCGCCCTTTTTAAATTCAGTCAACGCAAAGGAATGCCCTGTAAATCACTGTTTACTATTTCAGTCCTGAAACAAACAACAAATGACTCAAACACAGGAGTTGCTCATCCTTTTGGTCACTTTATTAAATGTTATATTAAATACAAGATAATAGCAGATCAGATTCATGGCAAATCATGTGTATTTGCTAACATAAGAACATTCTTAGAGGAGGGCAAAAAAGTTTCTCTACATTTATGAAATACACATTGTGCAAACACAGGAGCCAACTAGAGACAACAGGCGCCTCTTCGTGAGAAATGTACATATTCCTCATGATTAACAGTTACACCAGTTTAAGCTTTTAGAAGCAAAAATGTGCCAAAGTAGAATACAGGTAGTCTGGGGGCCTGTCTGGTTATACTACAATGTCCAGAAGGCATTTCTCACAAAGCAGAGGAAACAAATCAGCCAGACACGTAAAGATTTCCAGTCTTTACTCTATCAAGTCCATTGTGAAACATTTCAAACTTTGACAGTTGAGTAAAGGGAAAGGTTTTGGGCCCTGTGATGCCCGGCTGAACGGGTTGTCGCTTTGTGAGAC
Source organism: Micropterus salmoides (assembly GCF_014851395.1). NCBI lineage: Eukaryota > Metazoa > Chordata > Actinopteri > Centrarchiformes > Centrarchidae > Micropterus > Micropterus salmoides. Next base: position 15,345,871 of record NW_024044237.1, read on the forward strand.
CCAGTCACTCGCCCAAGCTTGGGATCAACACAAGTGGAACATAAACAATGAACAGGACATACAGTGCTATGCTAGACAACACGTGACAATGATGTTACAAAAAAAGGTCATAGGAACCGGCAGGCAGTTTTGAACAACACAAGCATTCCATTACCATGTTCAGCGACAACTAATGTAAACACTTAAAAGCGTAATAGAAAAGATTCTCAACAAATCTCAAATCTCAGAATTTTACAGAGCTTTTTTTTTAGGAAACAATATAAGGCCGTCGTTTTTTTTTTTTTCCTTTTCTGTTTTTGTTGACTATCTCCCAAAAAGAGCAGGACTTTGCAGCACCATCAGCTGTCTGCTTTGCTAGATATTGGTGAAGGAATCTACCGGGGCTAATTATAATGTCGAGCTTTACATCATAGAGTCCTGTCACCAACGACACTGGTCCCACTCAGGTTTAGTTAGGCATTTAAAACAGTATAAAAAACTGAGTTTAAATAATAAGGAAACCCTCTTTTAAGGGGAAAACAATACAATGCTTAAAGCATTAGGGGTAAAACGTGTCTGTCTTTAAATACATGAAAAATTAAGATATAGAACTTGAATAACATTGAGACGGTATATACATGTTTTTCCTGTTGAAATTCTGAATGGACTCCTTTCACACAGTCATTTATACATTATATTCCACCTTCTCTCAGTGAACTACAGAACAAAGAACTGAGAGTCTATCCCACTTGAGGCCCCAGTGGACAGCAGCCTAGTCTCAAAACTACTCCACCCTCTGCTTGGTGCATCAGTTTGCGTTTAGCTCCGAGCGGTCTCACAGTGTGGTTGTGACAGAGAACTTGGCTTTGCGTGAACTGGGCCACTGGGAGCCGGCTAGCTGGGTGGGGGGGTGGATGGGGGTCCCTCTGACCTACAGGCCCTTGGAGGGTCCAGGATTCTTGCCCATGCCTTGATGGGAGCCCAGGCCGTGGAGCTGCTGGTAAAGGCCCAGCAGGTCCATCTGGCTGAGCCCGCTGCCTCCCATCATGCCGTTCTGCAGGGCTAGCTGGTTCAGGTAGTTGGCCTGGTTCGCCATGGCCAGCTGCTGCTCCTGCACCTTCCTGTTGGTGATCAGCTTCTGAACGAACATCATCAGCTGGGCAAACACAAACATAGAGAGTGTTCAAATAACTGCAAAATTACTACTATAGTTTAATAAGTACCAGCTGAACAATCAAAGCCTCGCTGTCTATAGTTCAAGTGAAGATAACAGACAGGAAAAAAAAAAAAAAACTATAGATGCTGAAAACTGGCCAAAAATCACCAAGGTATAACGTTATGGCTTACTGAATTACACTGCTCAAAAAAAATAAAGGGAACACTTAAACAACACAATGTAACTCCAAGTCAGTCACACTCCTGTGAAATCAAACTGTCCACTTAGGAAGCAACACTGATTGACAATCAATTTCACATGCTGTTGTGCAAATGGAATAGACAACAGGTGGAAATTATAGGCAATTAGCAAGACACCCCCAGTAAAGGAGTGGTTCTGCAGGTGGTGACCACAGACCACTTCTCAGTTCCTATGCTTCCTGGCTGATGTTTTGGTCACTTTTGAATGCTGGCGGTGCTTTCACTCTAGTGGTAGCATGAGACGGAGTCTACAACCCACACAAGTGGCTCAGGTAGTGCAGCTCATCCAGGATGGCACATCAATGCGAGCTGTGGCAACAAGGTTTGCTGTGACTGTCAGCGTAGTGTCCAGAGCATGGAGGCGCTCCCAGGAGACGTGGAGGAGGCCGTAGGAGGGCAACAACCCAGCAGCAGGACCGCTACCTCCGCCTTTGTGCAAGGAGGAGCAGGAGCAGCACTGCCAGAGCCCTGCAAAATGACCTCCAGCAGGCCACAAATGTGCATGTGTCTGCTCAAACGGTCAGAAACAGACTCCATGAGGGTGGTATGAAGGCCCGACGTCCACAGGTGGGGGTTGTGCTTACAGCCCAACAGACGTGACAGAGTCTGGAGACGCCGTGGAGAACGTTCTGCTGCCTGCAACATCCTCCAGCATGACCGGTTTGGCGGTGGGTCAGTAATGGTGTGGGGTGGCATTTCTTTGGGGGGCCGCACAGCCCTCCATGTGCTCGCCAGAGGTAGCCTGACTGCCATTAGGTACCGAGATGAGATCCTCAGACCCCTTGTGAGACCATATGCTGGTGCGGTTGGCCCCGGGTTCCTCCTAATGCAACACAATGCTAGACCTTATGTGGCTGGAGTGTGTCAGCAGTTCCTGCAAGAGGAAGGCATTGATGCTATGGACTGGCCCGCCCGTTCCCCAGACCTGAATCCAATTGAGCACATCTGGGACATCATGTCTTGCTCCATCCACCAACGCCACGTTGCACCACAGACTGTCCAGGAGTTGGCGGATGCTTTAGTCCAGGTCTGGGAGGAGATCCCTCAGGAGACCATCCGCCACCTCATCAGGAGCATGCCCAGGCGTTGTAGGGAGTTCATACAGGCACGTGGAGGCCACACACACTACTGAGCCTCATTTTGACTTGTTTTAAGGACATTACATCAAAGTTGGATCGTCCTGTAGTGTGGTTTTCCACTTTGATTTTGAGTGTGACGCCAGACCTCCATGGGTTGATAAATTTAATTTCCATTGATAATTTTTGTGTGATTTTGTTGTCAGCACATTGAACTATGTAAAGAAAGGAGTATTTAATGAGATTATTTCATTCATTCAGATCTAGGATGTGTTATTTTAGTGTTCCCTTTATTTTTTTTTAGCAGTGTATTTAACTAAATTCAAGAGAGAAAATGCTTTACGCACAAAAAAAATTTATTGGACGAAATCAGGTTAAGGCATGAACTTAAACATTTAAAGTCACTGCAATAACCTGGTTACTGGTAGCGCATGTATAACTACAGCTTGATGTTAGAGGTCAAGTGCTGTCTCAGAGATGTAGTGGAGGTCAAATGAGAGCTTCTAAGGGGTCAAGCTGAGCTTCACGCAGATGACAGATCCAACTACTGCATTCACCTACATTTATTCAGCTAGGACTAGGTCGCACCGCATGCATTTGCTTATCTACCATATTGAATTTGACCATATTAGTGTCAATATATATTTCCAGATTATATCAAGTTTCATGTCTGTCGAGACGTAATATTTTGTGAAATTATAATAAAGTGTTTGTTATGCCAATAAACTGTTTTCATTCCTTTGAGGATAATTATGGGTAACTGATAATAATAACGATAGTAATACCGTGAAAGTTTCGCAGATGGTTATCTTGTGTTGGAAATCTAGCTAGCTTGAACTGGGCAATACACAGAAGCTGTGATGTTCAACTAGACATCATCAAGATTTAGGTTTTAATAATATGAATAACTACTGGCCTTTAATGGTCTAATAGAATGCGTAACAATCAGGTAACACACCTTTCTGTAGTTATTAAGACTTGCTTCTGCCTGCTTGGTCATGATGTTCACATTACTAATGAGCATGTGTGCTAATGTGTACATATGTCCTTTAAGCACCAGCAATAAACTATCATTCGGAAGTATTGGGATAATTGATTTTGTTTTACCTGCTACAATTTAGTTTTAATAATAAAATAGCCATGTTTGCTAGTAAAATTGTTGTACAATTATCAGCTCCTGCGGATCGTACACAGAGCAGTTCTTACCGTCTGCTGCCTGGTGAGAACGTCCCTGTACACGGCTTCCCTGCGCTTGACCTCCAGCTCAACACTGGCCTGTCGACCCAGAGCAATAGACTGGACCTGATTCTCCGTGAGGGACGGGTTCTCCTTCCACTGTGGGCAGAGAGAACAGTTCACACATGTTAACCTCACCCACCATCACAACTGTAATAACTCCCACTTGCATCATGTTGCAGAAAGGTGACAGAAAGGGGACAAATTGAGATTCTTGCTCAAAGATCAAGATGATCCCCATTGACTGAAGACTGATTTAGAAATGGTGTTGCATGAGCTTTGACACTCACCACTCTGCCGATAGTATCTTCCAGTGACTCGCGTGCTAAAGTCTTCAGTGCATTTGTTGCTTCAATGACTTTCTGTCGTCCCTGGTTTATCAGGTCCTGAACACAAGTGAAAGAAATAGAAAACAGGCAAATGTGCTTTTCTCATTTGCACTGAAAGCAAATGTTTACTACTTGTCTTGATGTAGCAACTGGATGATCGATAAATCTGTACTGATATTTTTGAGATTAACATTGAACTAGAATTAGCGCCGTGCGGTTGTGTGCCTCCACCAGTGAGTCAAGTTCAAGTGTATTTGTTATCACTACATTGATATACATTGTTGAACAGATTAATGAAGAATTTCGAGATGTATTGGCTAAAGGGGTACACATGTACTTGATTATATACTCTACTTTGTCTACACAAAATGTGGTGTTTTGTTTTCTCAAAGCCTCTCTACGAGCTGCAGGTGAAACTCATTCACACGATTACCTAGGTGCGCTCCAGTACGTTGTTTGCTGTCACGTGATTCTGATGATGCTCGAAAATTCAGATAGAGGCAGGAAGAGAGGCAAAATGGACAAGATGGAGGAAAACTCATACTGGGCTAGTTATTGTTTACTCTTTGTGTCATCCCAGTCATTGAGTGAAAACTGGAATCGCCCAATTAATTCTTAAATTATGGCTAAAAACCTATTTTGAGGTCACAATGACCTTTTGACCTATGAATCACAAATGTCACCCATTCAATGTCCGATAGGGGTGGGTGAAAAAAAAAAACGATACAGCATAGTATCACGATATTTTCCATGGCAATACTGTATTGATGCAATGATGCCAAGTATCCATCTTTTATTATATAAACTGTACATGAGAAATTTACTTTTTTGGTACTGTAATAATAAAATCAATTGATTTTTCAGTCCACTAGAAAAAGAGTTTTCCTTTGGGGGGCACAAATTTAAGTTGGAAAAAATAAATAAATTCCAATACATCGCAATATGTTTAAAATCACAATAGTATCGTAACATAAGTAGGTGACCTTGACCTTAGACAACCAAATTCTAATCAGTTCATCCTTAAGTCCAAGTGGACATTTGCGGCTAATCTGAAGAAATTCGCTCACGGCGTTCCTGAGATATTAACATATTTTTAACAGGAGTTGGTGAAGACCAAAACAAAGCTAATAAAGGATTGTAAATATTAGATTTACATCAAGAAATTTAACACTTTGTACACAGCTACTTTGGTAGTAGCTTTAGCTCTATCAGTAATGATGATATTAAGCTCCTACATCTGGATGCATCACTTACTGAGTTACTGAGTTACCATTACAAGTTTGCAAGAGTCCGCCTGCTTTCAAAGATACCGCGGGGCGGAGCCGGGCACGTCGGCTACTAGACTGTTGTCACAATTAGCAGTGGGGTCTGAGGAATGTGGGGAGCCATGCCGTGGTGGAAGGCGGGGGAGGAGTGTGAGGCAGGAGAGGGGCATGTGGAGCTCATTACTTACCTCCAGCTGCTGGTTGGTCATGGAGGCCAAAGCGGCCACGTTGTAGGAGAAGTAGTTGGAGCCGCCCATATCCATCTGAGAGTATGTCGTCTGGTAGTTGGTCCTCATTGACAGACCCTGAGAGACGAAAGACAGAGACAGAAGGGGGAGCAAGGACACAGGGATCCCCCGGCAAAAGAGCAGCATTAGTATAAATCAATTTGGCAGGTGTTAAGAGCCACCAAGAGCTTGATGTGAGAGACTGTATGCCGTCACAGCGGTTGACCAGAGACGACGGTTCACTTTGCCAACCTCATTCAGAAACTCTTTCAACTATTCACCCATATCTCATAAAAATGTTGTAATAAGTTGCCTGGTATCAGCCTGCTCCTCTTATATTAAACATAGTGACCTGAAGTAAACAGTCTTGTCCCAGTAAAGGCCAGCAGGATGCCGATGTTTCTGTGTAATTGAGCCTCTGCTGCAGATGGTTTTCCCGTGCCCTGTAATCTGGCCATCCGGTATGTAGGGGTGGGTGTGGGTGTGAGTCTACGTGTGTTAGGGGGCCAGTGGAGGTCTTTAAGCCTGAACACCTGTCTCTGACCAGGTCCAAACAGTACAAAACAACCACAACACACATAAAAGCGGACACACTCTTTCACTTTTGGGTTTCTGTCAACAAGCAGCCACTCTTCACTTGACTTCAGCTGCATCCTCAGATGCTCTGCTGACTTCATACATCTTCAGACAGACACAAAATCTAGACTTGACTTAATTTCCAAAACTCAGTGTCTGAAATCTAAATTTATGACATGAGCCTCACTAAGCTCTGTACCGAGCTGAAGTCATCCCTGTGAGACAGAGTGCTCCTGGGTTCAGTTTAGTTTTGGGCGCCTGATCATGTTCTCACAGTTTTTCCCATTTCCTGAGTTGCAAATCTGATATTCATACACATAGCTTTTCCTGGCCACCTCCGGCCAACCCTTAAGTTATGAAGACATTAGCAGAGGCCCGGGTTTCGTTCCAGTTCATTCTCCTACAAAGCTCAGAGTATACAACGTGATACCAAACAGCCTCTCGTGGATTAAAGTGGCTACTTGTGCATCTTTACTGTATGACAGATTGCAGTGATGCGAACACAATTGAAATTCTCACATTCGACCTCAGCAGCACTGTTTTTTCCCAGCAACTGGGAACCCTCTGTTCTCTTGAAAAGCAGAGGAGCTCTGAGGGAAAAGCCGCTTAAGGCACTCAGAGGGCAGAGGAGGGAGTGTGTTGGAAAAATAATCATTAGAGTGAATTAGAATCTAGGATTACACAGGGGGGGGGGGGGGAGACCTGCTCCTGCTCTCTTACAGCATCAACCTCCCACCCCCCTCCAAATAAGCCCCACTAATTGCCCATTGATTTGTCCCACAAGAAAGGAGAGGGAAAAGGAGGGTACAATGAGAGAAGAGGAGTCCCTAAATCTCTGTGGACCTACGTACCACAGTTAGTAGCACTTACGGGTGTGCCAGATCATATTGTTCATGGCATATTGGTATAATTTTTAAAATGATTAAAAAAAATTGAATGTGACGATGGAAATAGTTTGACTTGCTGACATAATGACGTCATATCGATATGGACAGCAACAAGCAGCATGGCTGAAAGCAAAGGTAACACTGCTACCGGCTCCATAGTGGAGGAGCAACTTAAGTAGAGATTTAGTTACAAAAGATCAGATCACAAGACCGTACAGCGCTCAACAATAAGGATTACTCGGGGAAAGTAAAATGCCATGTCGGGCAAGTAGAGCGGACAAGTAGTAAAAATAGAATCAATTGTTTTGGTGTAATTTATTTTCATGGCGCTGAGCTCCTCCACATACACACACATAAACACGGAGCGAAGACAGAGATTACTCGAGTTGACGACAACTGAGAGCTCGTTACTGAAAGTACAATAAAACCTTTGCGAGTAAACAGCCAATACTTTATCAATACACCTGTTTATCAAGCACAAACATGTAGAAAATCAGCTCAGTCCCTCATTCACCGCTGCAGTTTGTTTTACACAAGCAGGAGGAAGGACTGATACCGACTCATGTCTGAGTTTTTCATTCTTTCCAATCGTCACTCAGTATTTTGATTTCAGGAGTATGATTGTTTTTATTATGTTGTTTTTATTATGTTTTTATTTGTTTAGAATTGATTCTAGTGAGATAATACTGAGTTTATATAGTGACTTTTGCTGTTGTAAACTTTACTGTTGCTCTAGAAACAATTAGTCCACGAGTCCATCTCTGGGGAGAGGGAGGAGGGATTGTCATACCCTATTTGACATGCAAGAATGTTGGTTTGCATCTCTGACAAACTGTGTCCTTGTTCTGAGTCAAAGATTAAACATGAGAATTAACTTTAGTCTTGTTATTTGACAACAGCTAATAAATTAATCAATGTTTATAGGGGCAAGTGGATTTCTGGCCCACTTGGTGGGTTCTAAACCAAAAATATTTTTCAGTTTCATCAAGAAATCACAGAAATACCCTGAACTTTGGAGATATTATTTTCACCCACCCCTAGCAGCACTGACACTGCCTGGACAACCTGTCAGTGATTTGTATAGCAGATCACTAGCCAAACAGATATTCACAGTTGTGATTAGCTCACCTTGTGTTTGATGTCAAAAATTTGGAAAATGATGGACACAAGGGCCAAGTGCTGCATGTATTTGCCTTTGATTATGGAACTGGTGGATAGGCCAGTGTGTAGCATGTGTTTTTCCTCCTTGCCTACCTTTTTCTCTGCTTCATACTCAGCCCAGGCAGCCTTGCGATCCTCCTCACTCAGGGCTTCCTCCTCCTTGTGGTCCAGCAGGGAGTCGTGCTCATGGTAACACACAATCTGGTCCTTATTGTTCTGCAGCATCTCGGCAAGGAAGGGATCCTACAGCAGGGGAAAAAAATGACAAAAACAAAGAGGGTCACGGTGGTTTTTAAGTCATATTGGGGGGAGCGGAAGGAGGCCACCTGTATACTCAGACTGGCAGTACAAATCCTACCAATCACAGTAGCTTCTTTGCAACAAACAACCTCCACAACAGGATATCTGCATAGAAACATTGGTTTGAGGAGCAAGTTCGTTATCTAGCGTGCGGCTAGCAGTTTTTCTTATTCAAACTGGAAAAATGCAGCGCCAGTTAGCATGTGTAGACCTGCATTGTTAGCATTGCAGCAACAATACAAACAGTTCAAGACCTGAATACGCAAATCTAACCTCATCTAAGTTCTAACAACTCCAACGCTTCAATTTAAAGGAAAAAACTTCCTGTAAGGAGGATTAAAAGGAAATGTAAAAAATAAATTTTTGGGACTCTGGTTTCCTTGAGTACATTGTTAATGAAAACAATACCTGAGTAAAATTAAGAGAGCTGGGCCAGGCTCTGCTCACACAAACATGGTTTAAATTACTCTCTCTGCAGCACGTTTGCTTTTCTTTGTCTCAGCCTTGCTTTACATTGAACTGGAACTTTGCAATCTGGAAACAACGTCATACAGAGGTTGAATCATTAACCTCCACACAGGCCAATTCACAGGGGGGTGCTCTGCTCTGCTCTCCCCACCCGCCTGCCCTTCTATCTCACACTGAAGAGTGACAATGAGTGTGAAGTTACAAATAAAATTAATAATAGATGTCACTGGTATTAAAAGGAGGGAGAAAAGTCAAAAACAGAAACATTATGAAACTAAATTATGAAATTAAGCCGTGATTACAGACCTGTTTTGAATAAACATAAAACAAACACCAGACCAGATGGAGTGAAAGCGGATCCTAGGAGCTGTCTATTTTAGGCCTTAGCACTCCAGAAAGGAGCAGATAAGGTGGCTGCAACAGGTAGGAGCAGAGGGGGCCACAGAGCATACCATCAACCTCCAAACACTCTGGCCCTGGACTTGATTGTGCTCCTCACTGACACATGTTTATGTTTCCCAGCCATCGCACTTAATCAGGACAAAACCAGGCCACCCCTGAACAACCAGACATTTTGGAGCAGCAGCACAGCCAGCGATTCAACTGTTTCTTTGCTCTCTAATTAGAACATAAAAGCACAGAAGAGCCCGTTGGTCTGACTCGGATAAAAGGCATCCATTGTGGTTTGTTCTGCCAAAATAGGTGAGCACAAGGTCGAATAAAGGCCACAGTAGATGCTAGCAAAGGCACTTATGTTGGCATTGGTATAGACACAACATGCATGGTTATGACAAAGTCTAAATCTTATTCGTGGTGACGATAAGGATGGTCTGTTTATTTGTCAGTCACAGCTTCCCATAAGAGATAATAAATCTACACATTTTCACCTCGCTGCTTTGTAACTGTGCCTGTTGTCCTGTCTGAGTGAGGACAGGGATGGCCGGAACATATAACTGATCAAACAAAACCACTCTTCTGCATCCTGGAATTAGAAATTTCCATTGTTGAAAAAAAATTACAAACCAATCCCTGCAATATTTTGCACAACTTGCAGTCACCTCCAAATTAAACATATAGAGCTGGATTGTTTTTAAAATCAGTGACAATTACAACAGGAACAAGTTCACATGAGCTGGCATCTTCTTGCCTGTTTGCTGGCATAAACTTACACTGTGAAAAAAGTCACTCACCTCATCTGAAAACAAAACATAGCCTGCTAAAAACAGACCGGACATGGGAATTTGTTTTATTATTTTTAAGTTAACGCTGCAGTTTATTACCGTTAACAACTAAAGTTTAAGCTATGGTTGGAAGAAAAGCTGCAATTTACTGAACATGTAGAAAGTATAAGTTTAGTTCAAATGCATGAAAGAGAAGCACTTTTGACTGTCAGCCAGGCAATGGGTCAGTGGAGATGCAGGTCAAATGACAGTACAGACACCACCACTGGAACCCATTGCATTCTGGGATCCTCATGTAATCCCCACAGTAATGGCTCTGGGGTGGTCCAGTCCATCTCAAATCCTGGTGCCTCTGTCTGTGTGCCTCTGTCTGTGTCTGTCTGTGTGTGTGTGTGTGTGTGTGTGTGTGTGTGTGTGTGTGTGTGTGTGTGTGTGTGTGTGCGCGCTTTTTAGTGTGAAATGTGGGATGCAATTTTGGCATTTAGCATCACAAGAGTGTGTTTGTGTATTCATATGTAATAATGGAGGTGGCTGTCCATGTTGGAGGGTAAGCTGAAGACTCTCATGCAGGGCTGTGCGATATGGTAAAAAATTCAATCCCGATATTGAACATTTTTTGTAAATTCAATGAAATATGGCATTTCCAACTGGAACTAGGGTTATTTCTCTGAATTATAAAAGGTGGATATGCTATTCTGGAGAAATCCAACACCATGACAAATACCACGCTGAAGTGACACAGCAAGTAATGTTACTAATGTTAGCTAGATTGTGGGTTAGCAAACTGACACTACTCGTTGCTGCAAAGCTAACATGAGAGGACGAGAGGGTCCCAGAGCAGCACAGTAGCTCCACACACACACAGCTCTCCTGCTACAACAGCTAACATTGCAACAGCAGCATGTCTAGGCAAACTACAAAAGTAAGCTATTTGTCCATGGGCAAGTCATTTAACGTTAACGTTACCTGGCTGGCACTGCTCAATAGCGTGGCTCGTCTATTATATTTCAATTTCCTCTCTGCAACACCGGCACATGTGGAAGAACGGACTGTGGTGAAGTTAGTTTCAAGTTGGATATTAGTTTTACATTGGACATTCGAGAGGATGTCAATTTCAACGTAAAACTAACTTCAACACTGTGCAAAGCGCTGTTCTCACCAAAATATTACGGTAAAGTGTGGAATTTGCAAGACAACAAAATAAATGATAGAGCATAATTGTAAACAATAGATGTTCTTCTATCATCAAACGATAGATATCGTCATATCACACAGCCCTACTCTCAAGTTTAGACCAAAGAATGAGATTCTGTCCTAATGGGGGCCTAATAATCTGCTGTCTTGACGCTAAACAGTACTTTTGAGCCTTTTATTCAACAAGGGGTCCGCAAAGGTGCTGTTATTGTAAAGCAAGCTCTAAGCTGGACGTTGGCTTCAGCTGACTGCTAAACAAAGCAAAGAAAAAGGGTCAGCGGAACAACAAAACTTAGTGCACGAATTGGTATACTAATCACAGAAGACATCCAACATGCGTGACATTTACCACTGTATGAAACCCTCTTCATTCTTTCCATTGAGAGAATAATTTATGCCCTTCTTAAGCCAAATTCTTGTACATGTATATATTATGAAAATGGCTACCCTGCCAGCAGTCCATAAATGATGTAAAGCAGTTTTCAAACTCGGCAGCTCTCACATCAGAAAGATGAAAACCTGGGAGTCGACATAAGTGGGCCTCTTGCAGACTTTACAACTTGGCACAGGCACCAACGCGTACTTTACCAATAGACTTTAGGTGGTGCTTAACTGTAAAAGGTCTGATGCAATTAAACACCCGCCTACATTAATAGCTCTGGGTTGTATGCAGGCTGGAGTTTTGGCCGCTTTATCTGATATCTTCTCGAGTTGAGAACATTCTCAACCATGTTAACCCAATTTCCTGCACCTTAACGGCCACTTATTGTGTTGACGACGCTTTAACCATGCTTCTACAGTCACCACTTTATTTTATTTCTGTCATTGCCACAACAATAAACCTATACTTAACAGAGAAAAACATCACACAGGAGGAATTAAACATGCAGGAGGAGAGATGAAAGTTGGGGAGGTTGGGAAGATGGGAAGGGAAAACAGACTTTTGATTGGATTCCAACAACAAACAAATACAGAGTAAAGACAAAGAAACATAAATGAGGAGAACATGAACCTTAAAGCTAGGGTAGGCAACAGCTGGATTTTAAAAATATCTGACTTTTCATGTGCTATCAGTGCACGTGCAGTGAGCACAGGCAGGTAGGCCAGCCAATCGTCAGACCGAATTAAATGATTGACTGTGCTACAGTCGTGAGAAAGCCACAGTTACCGGATTGTTGTTGGGATGTATCTTAGGAAATAAAATACATTGCCTACCCTAGCCTTAAAGTGGCAAAGTGACAGAGATCCACAGCTGTCCAACTATGGCGACTTGTTTCTGGCCCGACTGTCCGCCAGAAACTGTTTTTGACGCACAGGTGTGTTAACCATAGCAACAGAGGGGGGCCAAGGCTGGATCCCAACAGCAGGAATGCGAGTGGCTGAGATATTTGTAATAGCTAAACATAGCCAGTCGAAACTCTCTCTCCCCCAGCTGCACACAAGTGATACACAGAACCCTACTGGCTTGCTCTAAACAGTTTCTCTGCACAAACGCTCTTAACCATGGGCACTGTGTCTGACACGAGGAGGCTACTCCTGCCCTCAGGACCACATTGTCTTTACACCCTGCACAAGTCAGAGGGTTTATCTAGCCGTCAGTCAATTAACAAAGAAATAAAATCACAAATGTTACAAAGGGCTAAACAAAGACAATAAACATACCACATTCCTATAAAAAAAAAAAAAGCCTCAGCCAGCAGCAATAGGGGGTGTACTTCTACGAGAGCTCGCTACAAGGGCCAGCCAGCTGGAGCTGGATGCGCAGGTCAGGAGGGATTCACAAGGAGTCAATTAGAGTGTGAACAGGAATGAACAGGAAAATAAAAAGTCAAAACATGGAAATCGGTTTGTGAATAAATGTGACATGAGAAGCAGGCTGTGCACTAGTTGTACTCGTTGATCACAAACTGTGGGTGTGGAGGTGTGATGTTAAGGGTGCTTCCCCCCCAGTTTACCCACGGCCCCACAAACAGTAAAAACTTCTTTCTACAATCATCTTATATATCACACAGATATATGCGGCACAGACATCAATATCTCCACAGACCGTAGTCTCAACAGACCAGAAGGCAGCAAATGAGGGACACGGCTCTCGCTTTTTCTCAGCAACAACTGAGATAACTCCGGTGTCTTGCTGTTACTATCATTAGTGCTCTCTCCACCTGCAAGGCAACAAGCCCAGGCATGTTTTCTGAAAGCTGGCAAAAAAAAGCATTCTGAGAAGTATGAGAAACCACTTATCCCAGCAGATACAGACGGGGCAGCAGGAGGGTAAAAAACTTATTTAAAAGCCTGTCATCACAAAATAATCCCTGTAGTCCGCTGTGCATCACTGACTGATGATATATAATGCTTGCAGAATATTCTAGGGGGAATTTTCCTTTAAGGTCAAAGTGACTTCCTACTCTTAATGAGACAAGCATGGTGTGGCGTATTGGTCCAGTCTGCTCCTGTCTAAGCTGTGGTTCGAGTGAAACCTCCCCACAGCCTTTCAGTGTACGTGACAGAGCCTAATGACCACTGCAGCCATCACCTGCTGAGAACACATACAGCGAGGTACGCCCAAAGCCTGCCAGCTTGACCGGCATTTGCAGAGAACACTGCATAGTTATATTATGCTAAAAACTACCATATTTACTTCCCATTGTCCATGTGGCCGCATGTTAGACAGAAAAGACAAGTGTGATGAACAGGAAATAGGTGAGGGTGTCTCGGGATGGGTGGGGAGTCAAAATCTCATGTCTGGGCTGCGAGGACCTTCTTTGTCATTAGGGGGGAGTGCTCCTGCTTCCTTTGTCTCCAATTAGTTTTTCTGAAGAGCACAGAGACATCTTTAAGAGAGGGGTTTAAATAATGACCCTTCATCATGCAGGGTAGGCCAGAGGGAGAAGATGAAAAACAACTTTATTGAGCTTGCTTTGAACATTCGCAGGCAGAATGGCGAGGGTCACAGATGGTCGCAAAGATGGCGGGGCAAAGACAGGGTGGTGAAATGGTGGACTGAGGAAGAGAGTGAGGACATCAGTAAGGACAAGGGGGAGCAAAGTAGAAATTAAAGTAGGATATGAAGTAAAGACAATGCAGAGATAACATGACAGGACATAAAGGGGGACTGAAGAAGCGGTAGATGGGAGTGATAGCAGAGAAAAGACAACTCTGGTGAGTTTTTCCCTACTGTGGGGGTTTACACAAGCAAAAGATGAGACAAGAATAATGCCAACTCAGCTTCTTAAGCATAAATATCAAGCACTGCCCTCTGTGACCCCAGTTTTAAAGCAAAATGCCCCGACTGGCTGAGAAAACGGCACTTCCCAGTGTGAAGAGTTTAAGAGAAGAACAAAACTCCCTCTGCCATGGATCGAATCATTCTCTCCTTCTGTGTAGAGCGGTGTTGGCTGAAAGTGATGGAGGGTGTCTGACTCATCTTCACATCATTCCAGACGGCAAATTCCTTCCGTAATACTGCAGTCCTGCTGCCACATGATAGTTAACCCCCTGGCCAAAAACAGGTCGGCTTGTTAAAAGAGCTTGTCAGCCTCTCCGTCTTTAATACTGTGTCACATAAATGTCACTGGGCTCATTAAAGATCATACAGATCTAACAGGCCGCGACTCAATGAACACATCTTTCCTCTTCAAATGTCCAACTGTGCTCCGCTGCTCTGTGAGTAGGCTACTCCCGGTTTAGAGCAATATGGAAGGTGAGAGCAATGATATCAGCTGCCGACTGAATGGGTTCATGCAGCGCTCCTACCTGTTAATACCCATAAAGGCACTAGCGATAAAGATCTTTTGACAGCGTAAATGGAAAACAGATTTTCCATTTAGGTGCACTGAAAGGCCCCTCGACTGTCCGGTGAAAGAGCAAGCAAGTTAGATATACAGTGTTTCTTTTTATCTATTCTGTTTACAGATGTCTGCGGAGTAACCCAGGTCACACCAAAACAAAGAAGTAAAACCACTTAAGATGATCTGAATAAACTCAAACTGCAGAAAGGGACGGAGTGGGAAAGGATGGGAGTAATTCAAAGATCAACAGGGAAGGAATGAATGAAAAAAAAAAAAAAAAAAAAAGGGGAGTGCAGGTTTATAGCTGGGCAGCAGCAGTGTCGCAATGAGAACACTATTTAGTAAATAGCAGTAAACAGAAAAATCTGTGCAGCTGTGCGGGGTTGGATGGCCCATGTAAGGGCAGTGTGTTCTTATTAAACCCCAGGGGGCCCAAATAGTGACACAGCACCTGCATTAAGGAGAGAAGAGGCGAGCACTGGATTATGAAAGGAAACGAGAAGAAACAGAAAGATCCCGGAAAGGCCAAGCAGGATACAAGCTGGCACAGAGTTTAAATAACAGTTTATCACTGAAGTGCTAAACTTCAAAGGAAAAAAATACTACTTGGTGCAAGTTTGGAAAAACAAGCTTGGCATTATAAATGGCATTCTCTGCCATGTTTGTTGAAGGTAAAAATACGATTTTACTACTGTTAATAGGTTTCAGACTGCATTGCTGCATTTCCTTTTGGGGATCAGTCTGAAGAAAACCGTGACATCTCCGTCAGTGTTTCGTCAAAGTCCAATAACATGTATGATTTATCTAAATTCAATATACCAAAACATACATAGTCCAACATAGAAGCATATTGGAACAATCTACACACACAAACGGAATACATATATGCATGTTTACCTTAGGGAGCAAGGGCGTGGCTTTCTTACTCTTCTTCTCTGAGGGGTCATCCAGCATGTCTGGCTCAAAGGTGTATAGCTCAGCCAGCTCGTTTGTCGTAAAGTGCCTTTCAATCTGCTGCTGGTCCACCACTCGGAACGACAGAGACTGCTTGGTTACCTGTCGGTCATAAATCTTCTCCTCCATTGTACCCTGAAAGAAGAGAGCGAAATGAGAAGATTTTACATGAACATCAAATAAGAGTCAAACGAATCAAGTGTGGATATTGTTTTGCCTTGTATTAGTATTACAGGCAAGCCCTATCGAAGCCACAGAGACTTACTACATATGCATGTTTTGGAGATCTTTCCAACTCATCATTTTATCACTGATTGGTCACTTACATCAAATACTGTACATTAAACTGATTGATGGCCAAACAAACAGCGCATCTACAGAATTTACCAAAACAGATAAGCTCACCTGGGCCAAGAACCTGTAAACATAAACGGTCCTAATCTGGCCAAAGCGATAGACCCTGAAGATACTCTGGACGTCGTAGGAGGGGTTCCAGGAGGCGTCAAAGATGATGACCCTGTTGGCTGCCACCAGGTTGATGCCAAGAGAGCCGGCTCGAGTTGAGATGAGGAACAAACGACCTCTGGAAAAGTAAAAGAGCAGGAGAGAGAGATGAGTTGATGCTTAAAAATGCACTGAGGAACCATTTACAAGTTAGGCATCAACAGTGAGCAATCTCATTACAGTTGTGTTTAAAATAAAAAGTACATTACCTTGTGTTACTGGTGTCGTTAAACTCTTCTGCCCACTTCTTCCTGGTGGTGGCGTTGGTGGAGCCATCCAGGCGATAGTAGTCGATGTTCCTGAACCACTTGCCTTCACCTTCAGACATGTTACAGTTAAGAAATCTGCTGCGACTACTCATCAATATCTATGCTTCACAAAACCTTCAAAAACACATGTCACCATCAAGTAGGCCTTTTCCTTGTCAAAAGGACTTAGTTTGGGTATTAGCAGACAGCGGATAGATGGTTGTGTTGGTTAAGAGGCCAGCCGTGTTTAGCCTTCAAGATGGCCAACCCAACCCCCCACCCCCCACCGGCCTTCATAACCAACATTTCAGTATGTTTCCAATTACCGCACTGTGATCTTTTCATTACAAATTACAAACCCTTGAGCAAACATGTTTTGTGGAATAAAAAGTCAAGGTCTAATCATTTTCAAAATGAAAGTAAAAACAGCTGCTGAAGTTTAATTAGGAACATGACCTTACACCAGCGGTGGTGTGGATGTGTGCGTGTTTAAGGGTAATAAGCACACCAGTGTGTATAGGAATACATGTTGCATGTGGGCTGTCTTGCAGGTGTGCAATGGGCATCTCCATGTGAAAATACTTCAGCCTTCTCCAAAGTTAATGTTAGCGTTTCTCACACACACTTTAGTCAGTTCAAAGACGACAGTGTAAAACCACAAGAATGAACCTCGGGACAGACAACTGGGCTCCTCTAGCTTCATAAGTCAGTAGCTGGCTTATAATATTAAACATTGCTTCTGTGATTTTCGCACATCATGAAACCAAGAACAGCCTTTCAAATCATAACATTAAGAGGGAAGCTGATCATAGGCAACTGTAGGATAATTCAGTGAAGTAAGGGTAACACATTGACAGAGATGTCGACTGAGTACAGTGAGAGCTTCTTGAACAAAAAGAGGCCCGTGTCGGAACGCACTAAAAACGCACCTTTGTATGGAGAGATTTTTTCTTCATCTTTAGCTCTGCAAGCCAGCTCCAGGAAATCCTCAATCAGGTCCAGAGAGATGAGAGACTGGCTGAACACCAACCTGAGGACACACGAGCACAGAGGATACACCTGTGTACCACAGCTACACATCACTCTGTGATAAACACACTTTCCAGGACTACTGCAAACCAGCTGCATAACCAAAAAGGCCAAAAGGGTTTTATTTGCACATAGTGGAGCTTACACTTTCTCATCTACTTCCTCCGCCATGCGCAGGATCTCGAAGAGGAGCACCATCTTTCCAGAGTGCTCCAGGATCTCAGCGTCAGCCTCAGTGACAAACTCCTTGTGCCAGTCAGGAGTGGGACTCCCTGGTGCTGAGCCAGTGGGCTGAGCTGTTTGCGATACACAAAGTAGCAGGTTAGTCGTCATGCAAACACTACAGTCTCCCAACAGCAAGCTGTAACAAAGACAAAGTTTCACCATTACATGATTCTCTGTACACACTACAGCTGTAGTGTTCGCAGATGTTAGTTGTCAAAGCAAGAATGTAATTTCCTTTCAATTAAGCAATATATTTTATTTATATAATATTTATATTGTCTATCAAGGAACAAAAATTAAACTTGTAATAGTTAGGTTGGCATCTACAAAGCCACTGTCCTTCATAATTACACACAGAAATAAGTTGTAGAAGGCACCATTTGTTTTTCAAACATGGGTGTGCCCATAACGCTCCCACATGTACGTCAAACTTACGTTCCTCCACAGGCTCTTCTCTTTTTCGACCCTCTCCGTTTCTGCCTCGAGAGCTCGTGTTCCACTCCTTGATGACCTCCACGTCATCACTGTCCGAGTCATCAGATCCCTTCTTTTTTCCCTTCCCTTGCTTCTTTTTCCTATTAGGAAGGAGGAATGGCAGAGGAGCGGGGTCAGCAAGACTAACAGACGCAAGCAAGAAGGGCAGTTAAATGAGGTCATCTCTGTAAGAATGTATAACAAATGGAAATGAATGATAAATTGTATTTTACTTTTTTATCTTCTCGTCCTCAGAGGTCATACTCATGGAGGATTCTTCGGTTTCTGAAGCGATGAACTCGTCCATACTGTCCTCATCAAAGAAACCCTGCAAGAGAGTGCAAGAGAGTCGACTGTGCAACGATATTGGTCAACCAAACACTCAGAGCTGGATCATAGGTAGCAGAAATTATGCATAAGGGGAAAATTGTGTTGCAGTGACAATACTTGTGTTGTTCTCCCCTGATGTCAGCACAGAATTTCTATTGTTTTCCCGCAACATGTGTGATTTGCGTTAATGTATCTATAATTTTTGAGTTAGTGTTTAGTGTGGTTTTGTCTTCCCCAGCCCTACCCTGTTTTCTTTACTGATGTAGTCCAGCTGAAGGCACCAGGGATGGGTCCAGATTCTGCTGAGCATCTGGAAATCCTGGAAGAGTTTGGTCCCCGCACGGCCCCGGCCCCCCTCCATAGCATTCCCCACACCTGCACACAAGGGAAAGAGTGTGAGGAGGAAGATGGATGTGTGTTTGCATTATGTACTTGAAAGCGTGCCCTCAGTCTCATCATACATACAGACTAGTGTGGAAAATGTAGTTCAGCAAAACTTGAACATTTATGTCTGCCCCTAACCACCTTACTGTGGACAAAGTCCTTAAAAGGCAAGTCATGCCACTCGGCAACGCCTCCGGGACACTATATCAGACTAACAAGACCAGACTCCTATCTCAATGAATGGGGAGAGAGCCAGATCTGCACTTTCACTGGTCACCGGGACATAAAAACTACATGAATAGAATCACCAGTAAAATCTAATAAAATTTGCTAAAAGAAAAGTTTGATGACTTTGCCCCAAAATAAGGTTTAATAAGCGCTCTTCCCGACTAGTTATACTTCTACTACGCAAGCGTCACTACTAGGTCTGGGGCGATTCGTTGACGTAATGGATTACGTAAATACGACGACACGCATTACGAGCGTTGACGCGTTGCTGCATCCGGTGTGGGATTCTCCCGGACAAGCTCCAGCTACAAGACCGCGCCTTCGACCGTCTAAAGTTTGGAGTATTTCAGACAGACACTCAACAACGTGCTGCTCCGTGAGCTGTCTGAACTGGAACTGATCTGTTGTCCACAAATACGTGAAGCAGCATGAACACTTGAAACGAAAGTATCCCAGAGCACTTTGTCTAGACGGCAGCACCGCAAATTGTGTTTACTTTCTGTCGCCACTCAAGCACGGCACATTATCAGCATGAGGACAGCTGAAACTAACAGTACAGACGATATGTGACTGTCTGGACAGTCTGTGAGTCCTTTCAGGTGTTCACTGATGCAGAAATACATTTGATTATCATACTGCATTACTCAATATTGAAATGAATCCATGTCAGAAATATTTAAAGTTTTAAGTAAAGTAGCCTTATTAATGTCTGTTATTGTTATTATCACAACACAGCAGTGACGTGGAAATTTGACTGATTTTAAGATTTGCTACTATTGTCATTTTAATGTGCTTCATCAGGATGATTGAATAAAATATAGATTTATTGATTAGACATGTTTTTGATATTTATTTTGGATAAATTGGTATGTTAATCGAGTAATAGGCAACTTTTCTTTCTTTAGAATAAACTAAATTAGTCGTTAGATTAATCTAAAAAATAACTGTTAGATTAATCGACTTGAAAAATAATTGAAATGTACAGCCCTACTCACTACTACCACGCATGCGCAGTAGAAGTAAAACAGGCCCTTACGTCATTGGAATCACACGATTGGCTGAAATGTGTTTCCACCTTTACTTGGCAACTACGGGGTACAACGGATCACAAAACCCACGGTTCAGATCATATCACGGTTTTGAGTCATGGATCAACAAAAAATAAATAACAATCTTATACGCTACATAGCTCTAATGTACTGCATAAGATTATTTTTTAGCTGATCCATGATCGGCATCTGATTGGTTACAAGTCACGAGTAGTGGCCTATCAACACTGAAGGCTGCTGTGCCAAAGATGAGCTCTTACTGAATCTGCAATAAACATCACAATCTAATGATCAATTTCTATGATGAAAAGCACGCCCAGTGTCCCAGTTACACCACTGAAAATGCCTTTACAGTTTCCTCTAGGATTTTTTTCAGCAGCGGGGGGAGGACAAAGAGCATTTGTTTTCCAATGAAAAATATGTAATTTCACATCATATTGGGCCATTATTTTCACCATATCTCTGAACAAGTAGTTGGAAAAGCTAGAGCAGATAATAAATAAACAACACCCAAAGATCAGTCTACTGGAGGAAATACAACCTTTAGATCTGGAGAAAGTAATTTGGTTGGTTCTGTTGCTCCATAGTGATTTTACATTGATGGCACAGCATTTTTTGGCCATCACCCCCTAAGCCTTAACGGCAGGAAAACCCTGTTAATATGACCTCAGAATCATTATAGATACAACTGTTCATGTTTGCCTTTTGTGTCTTAATTTTACAGCTTCTGACAAGTATCAGTAGACATTAATATAAAAAACAGGCAACATGAGAAACCTCCTCCCTTCCGAGGTGCATTTTATTTGCACATTAAAATTCAAAAAGAAACATCTCCTCATTAGCTTAAAAGGACTAGTTTGCATCACTAATTAGCTTTACTAACCTCAGCTCCTCCAGTCACCTCCGTCCTTTCTTTTCTAAAACCACTTTTTCAGACTGAAAACTGAAAAATAATTTTATCAGTCTGTACAGGACAGAGCTGCAGGCTTCTTCAGTTTAGTCTGTACCTGATGTTCTCAACATTGGACAAGTAGGCAGTAATAAAATACAGCTTCCAGTTACTTTCTATAAATTGAGCTAATGTTAAGTTACATAGCAGCTGTGTAGCTGCTGTACAAGCTTTCCTGCTCACCTCAGTCTGAAGGGGAGGGGGGATGTTAGCTAACTTAGCGCTAACTGGCTTCACTTTTCCAGCAGGTGGGAAACAACAGAATTTTCTTGGTCTTGAGAAGCTAACACTGTAATGGTGCTTTCAGAACCAAAAGCAAAGCGAGCGTTCAGGGCGGTGAGTTTACATACAAAGTCTTCGCGACGCGAAGGGGGCGGAGCCGGCGACGCGAAGGAATTTGCGTGAGTTGAATATTTTCAACTCAAGCAAAGAAGTTGCATGACACTGAGTCGCGATAGCCTATCAGTGTTAAGACTGTCCGAACATCACCGAGGCTTCAAGACCGTTGTGTGGAGAGGGCCGGGCAGAGCGGGGGATTGAAAATCTGCAGGCCGGGTGAGAGCTGCTAAACTTGGGGGAGAGGAGCAGGGGGCAGTGCTGCAACCTTTGGACAAAAACACCCATAGTCTCAGTTGGATTCTGCTCTGACAACTACGCCGTTTACTCGCGGGAGGAGCTCGGAGTTAACTTCTTTTATTAAATTAGCTTTTTACTTTAGTTTTTGGGATTTCAACATTGATTTGTCTTCACTGGAGCTTCTCAGCAGCTAGCTTCAGTGCACATCCAGTTCCAGTGTTGTTGTTAGCGTCGTTAGCTCTGTCGGACTACAACTTCATATTTATATATAAAAATAAAAAAAACGGACAAAACTGGACATTACTTGGAGAAAAGAAAGCGAGGAGGTTGAACTACCTATTTTCCACTGCTCGCGTTCACCGTCACTTTCTGCCGCTCAGGCAATCAAACAATCGCTACGCGATTCAGAGTTACGCTGCTCTTTTAACACCATCTGTCACGTATGTTCTGCATAGAATGAGGAGAGGAAGCGAGCTGAGCCTTGAGTGCTGCCGTGCTCGCAGTGTGCGAGTGAAAACATTTGTAGCGCATCGTTTAATGATCATGGGAAATTTTAGTAGTGGCGGTCATGATTCAGCATTGCGCCGCTGCTGAATGCATATAGAGGAAACACTGCTTTAGTCACAGCCTAGCGGCTTGTAAATGAGACAATCTCCCCTAAATGCAATCATTGCGCTTAAAAAAGGTAAAGACAGCATGAATCTTGTTTTTCACTGCAACTCTGCATCATGATTTACAGCAGCCGCTGGTCCACCTGCGTGCTGAACTGTTGGGGGGTCCGTTAGACCACTAGTGGCAGCTGCTGAAATGTTAATGTTGCAACTGCTCTGTGGCCTGCACTGACCCAGGGAGGTCAGAAGTTATGGAAGGTTTTACATAAGCAGCAAAAGGGGGTAACATTCACAGCCACCCCACCCCCCGCAGAAGGACTGGTGGTCCTGAGTCCAAAGACACCACTGTGGAGGTCCAGAGCCACAGTCACAACATCAGCGCTGCACCCTGCGGGCAACCCGGCCTAATGAGCCACAGCACATACTGTCAACCCCCCACCCCATCACTCCTCTTCTTACATACCAGCTCTCCTGTTCTTTGTTTTCGCTTTTGGTGTAAAACCTCTGGCCCCTCCTTCCTCTAAATTTCTTTGCCTTTCCTTTATGCCCCCACATTTCCCCCCTTTTACCCTCAACCCTCTGTTCCCTCTCTCCCAGAGCTCTTCATTAGGGAGACGTGGGAAACTGGGCTTAAACACTGCTTGCGGCACTCTGCCAGCTGCCACAAACACACACACACACACACACGTCCTGGGCCACATTCTGAGGGGAAAGTCCACTAAACGACTTAACAATGCAGCACAAAAAAAAGCAAGAGACCAGAAAGGCCTTCCATTTATCTAAAAACCTTGTCTGAGTAAATGACATCCAGTCAAGCAGTTTTCACAGAAACAAGACTCCTGCAGTAGGATTTAGCCTAGTCCCAGACTACGCATGTTTTCCAGTGGAATTCTCAATTGAATTTTGTTTTAGTCTACGGCTAGGCTAAATCCCTGTCTGGGCAATCAGACCTGACCTTGTAAAAACCCTGTTAGCAGCCCCTAGAGGTTCTGTTGCTCCTAACACCAAAAAAGATCAGAGTAATTTGAACCAAGCATTCTCAACACCCTGAGCTCATGTGCAACAACAAAAAACAAGCTCCATTAGAGCTTGGTTCTCACCTGTGAAGTGCTCCAGGTAGTATCTGTAGAGTTTACACTGGATTGGAGTAATTCTGATCGACAACACATACTCGTGTTTGGGAGGCAGGAACTTGGTGAGCGCTGTATAATCTTTCCTCTGTGGGAAGTAGAAATAAACCACTCTCTTTAGGAGGCAACAAGGAAGAAGTCAGAAACAACCTGAGGCAATTGTTTTAACCAGTTGTCTTACCTGAACACAGCCGGCCAGCATCTCATACAGGATGTGAGCCCTCTTCTTCATGATCCGGACATCGTGTAATGTGGAGTCGGCACACTGACCATTCTGGATGGGGTTTATGAAGCGATTCCTGAACTCCTTAATTGACCCAAGCAGGTTCTCCTTGATGAAGTTCACCATGCAATGGTCTGATAAGGAGACGAATATTACAAGTTTTAGATACAACCACACAAAGTCCAGTGTCAT
Organism: Micropterus salmoides; assembly: GCF_014851395.1. Lineage (NCBI taxonomy): Eukaryota > Metazoa > Chordata > Actinopteri > Centrarchiformes > Centrarchidae > Micropterus > Micropterus salmoides. Next base: position 15,370,060 of record NW_024044237.1, read on the forward strand.
CTATTTAACCCACCGAATTATTTTACAGTCGTACATTCTACAAGGTTGTTTTGCAGAGGCGTTCCAGTCAGCACAACCCTCCTCCTCGTCCTGATAGAATTCATCGCTTTGGACACAGCAGACGCCTCGTTCTTCAGGATGTGACCTTCATCACAGATTACTATGTCTGGACCTGGTGAAAGTAAAGGTGAAAAAAAAGGTCATCACAGGTGGAAGTACAACTGCAGACAAAACTAAAATAAAACGTTATTGCTCATCAGACGGGAGTTAGCAACAGAGTGATCTTCTTTCACACTCTTTCAAGCTTTAATGATCAATTCAGATTTATTGCCAAGATTTTAGGCCAATTGTAATGTTTGCAATTTCTGAACTGACATGCATGCACAAACAACAAAATTAATACCTAGCAAGTGGCTGCAGATGCAAACATATAAAATGAAGACTACTTTTACTAATTCTTCAAACGGTGTCATTTGTACATGAATGTACAATGGATGCCAGCTGTGAATTTGCAATAAAAACATAACATTCCTCTGAACACCTACCGGTCAAGCTTTAATGAATCATCCATTGAAAAAGACCCGTCTTTCATCTTTGAACACATATACAACAGCAGCATTACACAGCACCGTACCTGGATCTACCAGTGTCTTCTGAAAGGTCTCTTTGAGCTTCTTGCTCTTGATGTTCCTGCCCTGCGTCAGGTTCCGGTACATCTCATAGCCGATAATCATAACACCCCCCATCTCTTGCCACCGCTGGAGGGCGTATGCTCGCTCCTGTGGTCTCTTTACTGTGGCCAGCTCAATCACCTGGTAAATACAAGACAGACATTGATCAAAAAAGCCATTTCATCAGGGGTGTGATGAATGTGCACAAAACGGCTCTGCTGTCAAATAGGAACAACTTGAGGGGTTACAAAAGCATCTACTTACCTCTAAACTCTCGTCATCCTTCATTCCTTCTTGCCACTTCTCAAACTCATTGAGCCAATTAAGGACAGTGTTCAGGGGACATACCACCAGAGCTGTGGTGAACTCAAGCTTCTCACAAAGCAGCAAAGTGTGAAGGAATGTCACCACCTACAGGGCAAAAACAGAACAACAGTTGAACAGTGTAATGCACACTCACCAGGGTTTAACAGGCTCTACTGACAGTTTACATATAAATACCTTACAGTTCTTTACACACACTACCACATTTTGTGAAACCTAAAACATGTTGCATTAGGCTTCAATTGCCACATTTTGTACAAGACTTCCAGTACCTGAAAGTAAATGTCAACCTGAGCCAAATAACTGTAGCATTAGCAGTAACACTTTTGTATTCAAGTACTTGTTTTACAATTAATTTTACCTGCAGAGTCTTTCCCAGGCCCATACAGTGGGCGAGGATACAGCCGGAGCCAGCAGACTTCTCAATCTTCTTCACAGATTCACAGCAGCAGTCCCACATGAACTGCACCCCTGAAACGAAACACAAATGCAGAGGGGCCGACATTAGTCCAGAGCATCTCCGTGCTTCACATACAGGCTTGTGTTGGCTAACATTGTAGTTCAGTCATGTTGAACTTTTGCAACTGAATTCACTTTGTCCTTACCGTCAACCTGGTGAGGTTTGAGCTTTGTGACGAGGTTCCTGTGCACCTGCACTAACGGCTCCTTGGTCTCTTCATCCTCATCCAGCACCAGCTTGGTGGTGATGGGACAGATGACCTCAGAAGACTCCTTCACCACAATCACCTGAAGAAGAATCAGAGGCAGAGAGAGAGGAGTCACACAAAAATGTGTCAGTTTCAAAAGAAAATTGTCCGATATTGTTTTTCACATCCTGGGGATACACAATCTAATCAGATAACTGCAATTCTGCTTCCAGAGTGCATGATTTTCACGTACAACTTAAACTCTTCTAATAAACACAAAAGCATTCATTTCAAATTGATCGATTTTAAATTAAATCATGATTGAAAACTCAAATGTCTAACTCTGATATATTAAGTGAAAGTGTAATTAGTGCAACAAGCTAGCAGAAGCACTATTATACACAAAAACAAACAGCAAACACGACACTGTGTTTTTACTAAATTTAAGTTCAAATGCGGGGTTTCTTCTAACTTCATGAAAAAAGCAGCACCATTTACCACAGTGAAGCAGACACAACTTAAAGGGCCGTTGTTTAGACTGTCACTTAAATATCTGACCTGTCTGGTCAGATACATTTAAATCTGTACATCACTAAATTTCACATACTGATCAGAAGCCTAAGACAAGGGACTCTAAATCCTTCCAATCCAATACTCATGCCACTACTTCTTTTATAAAGAGTACATTTTGGATTAATTACATTAATTACTTTGAGCAAAGCCCAGAGTGGACTCTCCGACTGTTTCTTCTGACAGAGAGGGCGATAAGCAGCAGATTGGACTGTTATCAGTCTGCCTAACTTACAGCAGTTATGTTTCATCCACTTGCATTCATTATTTGGTTCAGTATATACACACACACACACACACACACACACACACACACACGAAAGAGCGCTGCTCAGCCAGTCATTACCTCCTCTAACAACTGGGGAAAATCCTAAATTTGGGACAGGGGACTACCGAACCCTTGTGTTGAATCAGTGTAATGCTTCAGCTTAAAGCTTCGAACACACAGCCCGTTTCATTTTTACCTCTCGAAGTTTCTCCCTGAATGCTTCCCTCTCTGCTATGCGTTTCCTCCTCTCCTCCTCTTCCTTCAGAGCATCCCTCGTCTCTGTCCGCAGCTTGTCGTCCTTCAGGATTTTGCGGAGCTTTTTGCGTCCTTTGCGGTCTTCACCATCTTCGTTGCCGTCACCATCTTCTTCTCCGCTCTGTGGAAATGAACATTAAGTTCAGCCCTCTGATCTTCAGGCCTTAAGGAAAAAATTCACTTCCTATGATCAGCAGCCAAGCAACCCTACGATTAATAATAATCCTCACAACACACTCCAGGGTAAGTTCAAATAACATTTTATATGCGTCATACATGACTTGACTAGTAAACGTTATGTGGGTTCAGCTCCTCCACCTAGCAAACCCTGCCGTGGAAAAAAACTTTGGGACAGTTCAAGACTGCTACCAAGTGTCCAGCATTTTAAACACCTTCTCATTGCTGGAAGAGGAATCCTGAACTTTGATCCTGCGTCGTTTCTTCTTCTGCTTGTAACTTCTCTGTTTCTCCTCATCCTTCTTGTTCGCCGCTCTACAGACAAAAAACAGAATTTGAATAGGCATGAGCAGCAGGAGACCAATCCAGATCAAGCAATTAATTACTGCTAATGATTGTTTCGCGTTCTCCCTTCTCACCTGGTCTTTCGACGCTTCCCCTCATTCTCTGATTCACTAAGCTCCTCGCTTATCCCCGACTCTGCACTGGACTCCGACTTATCTGACTTATCATAGTCAGAGTCTGACGAGTCATCACTGCTCACTGATAAATAAAATCAAGAAAAAAAAAAGTCGCACAAGTGTCACACACTTATTCATATTGTCTCTCTCTCTCACACACACACTAGGCAAATTAAAATTTCAGAATTAACCTTTCTGCCCTGACTTCTTCTTGCCCCCCTTGTTCTTCTCTTTACTGGCAGCTTTCTCATCTCCTGATTCACCCTCACTCAGCGAAAGTTTATGGCGAAGCAATTTGTGGCGTCTGCCACGCTTCTTCACTTCTACATCAGAACTCGAGTCTTCTGAATCCTCGTCTTCGAAGAGAGAAACAAACAGTTTAAAAGAGGCTTACTTGAGAACTTGATATGTTTAGAAAATGTATGCTACCTTGCTGCTCTTCTTCATCCTCATCTTTTACTTTCTTGGAGGACTTTTCGTCCTTTTCTGCTTCTTCGTTTTCAGAAGAGCTCTCTGCTCCAGAAGAGTAGTTTGATTTTATTTGGGCGAGAAGCATTTTCTTTGCAATCCTTCAGGAGAAAAGGGGGGGGGTGTCAGGGTGTTGGAAGCATGTTTTTATTAATCACATAATAAAAAATGATCTACAAAACAATCTTAATGATGAAAAAAAGTTACTTCAAGAATAGAGACTCACATTTTAAATAGTTCCTGAAACTACTTTCCAGCAATTTAACATCTCTACACAGCAATTCATGAGTGGAATATTATTGGAAAGTGATCAGTTTCTCCTTGGAGCTAGTGAATGATAAGTGATGGAAACCAGGCAGTGTATAGAAACTCCATGATACTATGACATTGCTACGGGCACTGTTGGGCAAAGATACAGATTGATTGGGATAAACCAGAGAGAAATGCTGCCCTACAGATACATTCTTAAGTATTTAATATCAAAACAACTATCAGCGAGGTCCTGAGCATGGTGAGTAAAGAATTGCAGTATGCTCCAAGAACCCAGCTAATTTATTAGGTCAAACAGCTCTAGCCGATTGACAATTTAAATCCTTAAGGTTTCTGTAAAAACCAGAACACAGTTTCAAAACTGCTTTCATTGTTGATGTTGAATGATATAGATATAACTCCTGATCAATTGTCTTTTCCCATAGTCAAGAGAAACTTTGCAATTAGTGTTTTATTAACTACCTGTTTTCAGGATCATCGTCGTCATCATCTTCACAAACCCGAGAGACTCTCTCTTTATCATCCCCTTCGTCTCCTACAGAACAAGATAACACGTATTGTTAAGTAATTTAAAGAAATTAAATGACATTTGATGGCATGCGCTTAATGGCTTTTTGCCAAGAGTTGCCTGGCAAGTCATTTTTTACAGTACAGCTGTCCAGTTTTTGTGCAGCTTAACCAAATGAGAGACTATGGTCATGAGTGAGCTTTCGAGGGACTGGTAAGGGGATTTTGTTACCTTCGGCCAGAGCCAGGAAAAATACTGAACTTTTCCAACGCATGGACTGAAAAGTGAAGTTGGCTAAATTGGGTGATAGCCACTAAAAACTCCTGTTCTAGTCCAAATTACCTGAGGACTGATGGAAAGGTCCGCCAGCTCCCACTACGTTATCCTCCACAATAGGTTTGATCTTTTGTGCGTCGCTGTCCTCTCCAGAATCACCTTCAGCCTGCTGCTCCTCCTCATCCTCACTGGAGGATGACTGCAGCTTGGAGGTCGATTTGGAGCTCCTTCCCTTACGCTTTTTTTCATAAGACCTTCTCCTCTCGGCTGCCTTCCTCTCAGGAGAGTTTTTGTCATCCTCTTTTGCTTCATTTTGTTTCTTCACACGGCTAGATCTCCTCTTTGCTGTGCCCACTTCACCCTTTGTCTCCTTCTCCTGGTCAGAGTCAGAGTTGGGAGAGTCTGAACCATTCATTTTCTTTTTCTTGGACGTCTTTTTACTTTTGTTCTCCGAGTCTGAATCAGAGCTTTCAGACTTCCTTTTGCGTTTTACTTTCTCTGTGTTCTGTGTGGATGTGTTGTTTAGTTTGAATAAACACTTTTTAGCACTTGTGCTTCCCTGTTCCTCATCTGTGCTGTGGCCTGCTGCAGCTTTCTCTAGCAGTATGTTTGGAACTTCGTCTGAGTCAGAATCCAACGTCTTTTTCTCTGTAGCCTTGGTCCGTTTCCGATCCTCTTTTTTGGTGTTCCTTGATTTCTTGGAGGATTTGACTTTGCCTTTACCATCTTCTTCTGACTCCGACTCAGAGGTCTCTTCCTTGCCCTTGTTCTCTGTCTGCTTCCTCAAAGGAGTGGTCTTCACTCTACTCGAGCGACGGCTGGGTGGTGGGCTGTGTCTCCCATCTACTTTTTCAGCAGCAGCATCATCATCATTTTTCTTCTCTTTGCATTCTTCTTTACACTTCTTCACCGTCTCTTCATCTTTTTCTTTGTTTTTGGACCTGGAAGACCTTGACCCACATGTTGTCACGACTGGCACAGGAGTCAGTTTGACTATGAGGTTCTTCACCTTGGGATGAGGGCGTTGAGTGTCTGTTGAGTTTGCATTTGACTTTGTATTGGTGTCTGTGACCAAATCGGTGTCAGCCTGTGAGAGCATGGTGGAATCCGCAAGACTCTCCACCATCTGAAAAAGCTCTTCAGGAACCGAAGGAGGGACAGACATAATGTCACGATCCAAGGACATTTCACCAGCTGACACCAGCCCATCATCACAGACTTCAGTTTTAATTGTCTTTTTGGTCACATCAGTTTCCGTTTGGCTGTCCTTCAATTCAGTCGCATCTGGCAATTGATCAGTGTCCACGTCTTGCTCATTATGCTGTTCCTCTACCAGCTCCCCATCCGGCTCCCCGTCCAGCTCCCTCTCCAACTTTCCCTCCGGTTCCCCGTCCTGCTCACTGTCTGGCTTACCCTCTGGTTCCCCGTCCTGCTCCACACCCAGCTCCCCATCCTGCTCCCCGTCTAGCTCCCCTTCCGGCTCCAGGTCCAGCTCCTCTGCTGCGTCAGCCTCATCAACTGCATCCACCATTTTATCCACATGGTCATTTTCTACAGGCACCAAAACATCAGGGCTCTTTCTCACAATATGTTGTCCTTCGTTACCATTCTGCAAATCCATGTTTCTGAACTCGGGCTCCAAAGCCACCTCCAAAGCACTATGGGCTTTTTTCAAATCGGCAAGCACGGCCTTAAAGGCTTTCAAATGCCGATACCTGATAGACTTATCTCCCTGGTCCTCGGCTGCCTGCTGGATAAACTGGATGAAGGTATTATTCAGACCAGTTGTAGTTTCAACAAGCTTTTTTGTTTTCTTTATAAGTTCTTTGGGTATCTGCAGTTTTTTGTAGGAGAATGTCATGGTCCCTGAGCCTTCGATGTGTTCTTTTCCATTGACAACTGCTTTGTGCTCTTTGACTGCTTTGTTCTTGTGGGTCTTGCTCTCACGTTCCTCAGTTTTATCTGGTTTTCGTTGCTTGTGTTGCGCAAGTTCTTGTTTTTCCATGATGCTGTGGCATTTGGAGATCAGGTCCTGGAGGGGCTCTGACCTACAGACATAGCAGTGCCACTTTGAGTTCTCATCAGTAATGACTGACAGCTCCTTCCTGCCCAGGTTGCGCAGGATGCACTTCTTGCAGAAGGCATTGTTGCAGTAGTCACAGCAGATGAGCTTGCCACCTTCAGCACACCACCTGGTGAGGAAAAGATCAGCAGAGTTTTAGGGCCACCAGCAGTTATGACCACTAGTACTAAGATTTCCAAAATGACTGGCACTTGGATAAGGATCAAGCAATATCTTTATCTAAAATCTAAATAAAGATCAATTTGAAAGAAATAAAGAACATTGACAAAAGGGTAAAAACAAATTCTAAATTATATTTCATTAAATGTTGCTTTCAAATTATTAGCAGCCTATGTCACGCACTTCAAACACAAAAAAACCCCCAGAAGTCTACAAAGTTAGAATGCATGGTTAATTACTTCTATTGTTAACCTTCTTGTCACTTTAGTTTAACAAATAAACCATAATGTTTTGTTGTTCTTGTGTAAAATGTCGTACCTGCACTGCTCATCCATCCCATCGGAGTCTCTGTTGATGTCATCACTTGTGTAATACTTGTAGCATGACTAGAGGAAGTTGAAATAAAACGATCACTAGGCACATCATAGACAACAGAAAGACTAAAAAATGTCAGTGTGGAACTTCACAATAATGGCTATGAAAATATGTAAAATTTATTTTGGAACATTCCCACCTTGCAAATAAGTACTTTGAGCACAGGATGCTCAAACACAGAGTTGCGCTGAAACTGGTTCACTTGTTTTCCACAAGCAGTGCAGTTTATCTTCTTCTGCAGGGTATCATCTGTGATTAAGAGAAAATAAATCAGTAATTGTCACGGTCTCATTTACCCATTTTACCCCCACAGATTACTTTCAGGCCATCTAGTTAATTTACATTTAATTTCTATGCAACACCAAACACACATACACCAAATCAGCCATAAGATTATGACCCCCCGCCTAATATCGCGTAGGTCCACCTTTTGCAGCCAAAACAGCCCTGACCCGAGGAGGCTCCACTAGACCTTTGAAGGTGTGCTGTGGTATCTGGCACCTAGACGTTAGCAGCAGATCCTTTAAGTCCTGTAGGTTGCGAGGTGGGCCCTCCATGGATCAGACTTGTTTGTCCAGCACATCCCACAGATCCTCAACTGGATTGAGATCTGGGGAATTTGGAGGCCAAGAACTCCTGAACCATTTTTGCTTTGTCATGGTCTGCAACAATGCTTAGGTAGGTGGTCCATGTCAAACTAACATCAACATGAATGGCAAGATCCAAGGTATCCCAGCAGAACATTGCCCAAAGCATCACACTGCCTCCGTAGGCTTGCCCTCTTCCGATAGTGCAGTGGTTCTCAAACTTTTTCTGTCATGCCCCCATCAGAAGCCAAAAAAAGGTAATGCTCCCCACTACCACCACCACAAGTAAATCAATTGAATTAGTAAAAATCATAAATAACAAAACATTAAATAAAAGGAGCCCAGTTGAAATAAAAAAAAATAAAATGATTCAGGTCAGCATGACAGCATCAGTAAACTCGTTTTTTTTTTTATTTCTGATTGTTTATAAAGCATGTTCATTCAACTTAGTTCCCCCTCCCCTATTTTCCCCTGGTGATCCATATTCTAGAGACTTAAGACAACATTTTTGTTTGGTACAGATTCCCACAAATATCAAACTACAATTCATTTTAATATGTTTTTCAATGAAAATGAGAATAATGATGTATTGATGTATAAAGAGTTTTTCACTTTAACTGTCAGTGGTCATAATGTTATGGCTGACGGTGTGTGTATGTGTGTATATACACACACACACACACTTTACAAATATTGAAATGAAATCACCTGTATGTTTCTGTTTGAAATCCACTCTGAGCTTCATGGCGCCTTTATTTTCATTTCCAACTGGCCTCATCACTAAAGTGCCTAATTAGAGAAAACAGCAAAAAAAGTATCCCAACATCAGCGTCCTACTCAGCGTCAACAATATATTAAGACCAACAAGCATCTCTATATTTCATACCTTTAGATACGCTGCCTGTGTTATTGTCTGAAGGATTGTCAGAATTGGCACCTTCATTTTCACTCTCATCAGAGGCGTCGGATTCATTCAGTCCAGTGTGCTTAGCTACAGTAGCGGGCTTCCTAAAAAGAGTTAGCACATAGCTTGAATATTTTAAGCTGTGTGTCTATGAGAACTCTTTTGAGAACATGCAATTGCAAACAAAACTATAACAGCCACATTTAAGAAAACTGCTCCTCACCTCTTGTTGCGTGAAGAAGAGGGCTTCATAGTTTCTGTTGAGATAACAGGCTGACGGGAATAAACAATTTATTTTAATAGCTTTACAATTAAGAACAAAACAGAAAAATGTGTGCCATTTAGGATTAGTTTAATTTAGTATTGCCAAAACATAGAGAGTGTCATACTTACTTCGTCTGCTTTTTCTGCCATTTGGTCGAGGTTTGATTCAGAAGGCAGACTCATTTTACCTGGAGACACATATGAAGATTTGTTTCCTAAAGAAAATACTGTAAATAATATATTATATCTGAATTACAGGGATTTGAGTCTATAAAAAAATGCATGTATTTAATATTAAAATAACCCATGATCCAAAACTAAGCATGCTGTGTTTCTATTGTCCAGGTAGTGTGCAGGTACTGATACAATTACACTGTTTCTGTATGTTTGTGTTTACTTTTCCACTGTGTGTGTTTTTCATTCATTTTTAAGCAGCTGAACTGAAGATGTTTTTTCCTTTTCTTTTGGCTGCATGGTACAAAAATCAATGTTCAAATCTTCCACTTAAGGACAAACAGGAATTACACACACATTGTATAAAGAAAGTAAAGCACAGATACAAATATAACAGCCCATGACAATTAATACAACTAGAAATAAACCACTGCAGCAGTAGATTTAACCAAACAAGAAATTACCAAATAATCCACATATTTCAATTAAGTATTTTATGCAGCATTAACAGAACATAGCTATGTGAACATTTTATATATCCATTTATAAAGTTAAATAATAATTAATACCTATTATTACACAGAATTATACTCCTCTGGATGTAAGACCAAATGGACACGTTTTCTCCAAACAGTTACTGGCAACGCCGAAGGTTACAGACAATGTTTGGGGTTGTGTTGTCATTCTATAGGAAAAAACTCCAACAAAACTCCATCAAATACCGTCAATAAATCTAATACAGCATGTATATGTTTATATTATTATTGCATTAAATCTGCGCGTTACCCACGTGATTTTACGTGCATGTATCAGCCGCACATCAGTCCTGAGGCAGAGGCACCGGTGTTTATTTTGCGTCATCATAATGTGCTGATTAGATCGCTATGAGCTGTGTTGAGCTATCACTCACTCCTTCCAGCCACAGAAAGGCCCAAGATGTATCCAAAAATCCAGTGTCAGTCGATTAAAAAGAGCCCACTGGTCAAACAAGCAGCGGACGCCTTTGCGGCACTGTGCTGCTTCTTTATCTTCAGCGAACCCTTTCCATGTTTTGACAACACAGGAACTCCTGACTATCACTGGGTGCCAAGTTCATGAACATGCTAACATTAGCGGGTTTAGCGGTCGCCTTTGATGCACAACTACTTCTTTTCACTGCCCCACGTTGCCCTGGCAACATTGCAATCCCGACAGCGCATAGAAGGTCCAATGCATGGGCATGCACCGAAAAATGCATCTACAGGCCTTCCCTCTTTCTGACGATACCGTGGCACGAACCCGCGCGCTACCCGCAGCCTGACACTAACTAGCTAGAGCAATGTAACGTTTAGCTTTCTTGCCATAATACAAACCATGTAGTTTTTTGTAAAACAATGGCATTTAAACATCTGAATGACTGAATACGCATATGCACGTCTGAATCTGCATGTGTACGAACTTAAACGTTGCCGGCTACGCAGCTAATAGCTACTCGGCTAGCCTAGCGTGCTAACTAGCAGTAGGCAGCCATGGCCCGGCTCGCCGCTAGCGAAGGTACAACGCAAAATTGACTTGTCTAAACAAACAGGCTGAACAGTGTTCCTACCTGCTTTTCACCGTCGTCATTTCTTCACTGACACGGACACTTTGCAGTACGGGTTGCCCAGCTCAATCTAATTTGCAGATTTTCGATGGTGCGGATTGGAAGCAATAATAGCTGCTGGATGCCGAAACAACTCCGGTCAGGGGAGACAAAGCAAGGGGACCATCTTGCCGGATGGTTGTGGACGCAGTAAAATGGCGCATCTAGCCTAAATCCTGCGAGCTTTCCTATTGGCTGACCGTCTCAGCTGCTCTCCCGCGCTGAGTGGTCCAGGCTCACCGGAGCTTATTGATTCGTGTATCGGGAGGAGAGACTGATTTTCTCTGGGAAGTAGAAGTGCTGTTGGCTCTATCTCCATTTCATTCATTTGCTGATACAGTGAAAGGCGCGCTGTTTTGTTTCTACAGCCAAGCTCACAACATGATGTATCAATATTATATACAGATAGACAGAATCACACAATTACAACATAAGTACACTCTAAGAGATAGATAAAATATATTTTTTAAAAGATTTCAAAAATGGAATATAAATAATTTTCTGAAGTAAAAGTGCCTATACGACATTTTAAAAATACACAGTGTATTTAACCCCCCCCCCCCCCCCCCCCCTTTAAAAGTATTATCATCTTCTTAAAGTAATAGTATCATTCAGAAAAATAGTCCAGTGACTGATAGGGTTAACCCTAGCCTATATAGATTAATACTGATGCAACCCTGTGTAAGCAGCATACTGTTAGCTGGGTGAAGTTACCTACCTTCTTTACAGTTATGTAGTGTTGTACAGTTAATCAAAACTTAAAAAAGACAGTATTTGCTATACAAATGTCTATTTATCTTTTGAAGTATCAACTGAATCTTTGCTGAGAAGTTTGGAGGTCTCTTTTAGTGGACATTGACATCTGAAACATCACAAGTGGCCCCAACCAAACACTGCTTTTCTGTGAAGGGTCACAAGCCAAAAAGATTGGGAAACACTGGTTTAATGTTTAACAATGGATTGCACTTCATATGCTTATACACTTTTTTATGAAAAATAGTTTTCTGGAGTTTGACATTACAACTTTCCGATTGCAAAAAAGTATAAGAATATGATTTGGATCATGTCTGCCTGTCCTGTGGCTTGGGTACTTCTTTAAATAAAAGGCACTGGTGTCCCACCCTCTGTGAGTTACAAATATTGCCTCAAGATGTCAGTTGGTGGTGCAATAGTGCAAAATATACCACAACAGAACTAGTGGATGTAAAGTGTGAAGATGCGAATGTGAGTTGAGTGTGCAAAGAGACAAAACTTCCATCATATAAAACAAGTCAAAACAATGCTCTCCTAACTCTAATATTTAAATTAGTTTAACCCTGTAACGACAAGTGTATCATATATGATACATGAGAGTTGAAGCAATGTATAGTCACTTAATATTTCATAACTTATTTTATAGTAAAATCGTGTTGAAAATGTGTGTATTAAATTAGATACATCTGGTATATGTGGTAATTGATGTATACATCTGTAAATCATAATTTTATTGCATATCCTTCATTATGCATTCCAACAGGCTACATACACTCTTAATCATTTAAGTAAATTAATTAAAGGCATAATTTGGTATATTTAGAGCAGAGATTGAGAAATTTTGTAGCCTATATTTTATATATTTTCCTGCAGTATCAAGATGCAAAATGTCTAATTGGATGCTTCCAAGACTCATTTCATAATAATTGTCCTTTGGTCATTGATTTTAAATAAAAATTGACCAATTCAGAGGAGAATTACACATTAATTTGTGTTTGGTTTGTATTTTTTAAATGGCAAAAACGTACAGCATTGAAGATATCCTGATTATAGATGGCAATTTGGGTCATGGAGCAGCTAGGGAAGATTATGATAGTGATGATGATAAAAGGCTTAAAACATGTTGTGTTCTGCATGTTTTTTTGTTGTTTTAAAAGAAAAATGTGGGCAAAACATCGCAATAAATTCCAAATGTATCAAATGTGATACAAAACAAAACTCATACATGCAAAGAGCTATTCCTTTTATGTAATTTTTTGCATTAGGTATAATAACCACTCCATGTTCAAAAATTAGAATTTTCTGGTAATTGTTTGATGGTTCAGGCTTTACAGGGTTAAATGGAATTAAAGTAAAATCTTTTTTGGTTAAACTAGTGTTTCTAAGGCCTATAATTATTTTTTTGATTTACCTAAAACAGCTGTTGTGGGGTCTTGTCACCAAGAGTAAGTAAGGTGAGTAAGTCACAATTTCCTCTTCACAATGAGTTGCATAAAGCTAAACTTGACTCAAAATATTTCCTATGTGCCTACACACCACAGTCATTCTGCCATGTCACAGCAGGAAATGCACAGGTGTTACTAATATCAAATGCATTATTAACGGCAGCATGCTGGCTCACTGTCATACACTTTAATGGAACGGGGTAATCCCTTATTTTACCACTTCCACATTTGACAGAATGTGGTCCATAAAGTTATTTTCCATCCTTACACATAATCTTTATAAGATGTTTACACAAGGTGATGACAAGCAATTCTTGGTGAGAGCTTAGTTGATAAGGTATTTATAGGTAATACTTTGAAGTCTAGCGAAAATGTTTTTTGTAAAATAGATAAACATCTCTAGTCCTTATTTGGTGTCTTCCTCTGACGTGTCCTAATCGTGGTCTACATGTGTTAAGAGTGTCAGCATAATGACTATATAAAAAGCAACAGTTGTAAGAGTGTGTGGGGTATTCCACTTGTCTACTCAACCTTACAGTGCTGGCTCACAGTCTCCTTCAAAGACATGAAGAACTTCAGTATTCAAAGTCTTGCACTGGTGGTGATGACTGTGACAGTCTACGCATCAAGCTTACAATATGAAAAAGACATGCTACGTCTAATTTATGAAGAAGCAAAGAATACGTCCTTAGACAAGGTAAGAAAACTAGAAAATGACGTTACACATGGCTTGTTTCTGTTTGTTTGTTGTATAATGCACTGACTCTCCTATCTTGTCATTAAAGAAGTTGTATGTGGCAAAGGCAGCAGGACCTCACACGGTATGTGTGGTAAGTTTGAAACATTTTATAATTATTGTGATTATTGATTGGTGTTTGACATTTATCAAACATAATAGATGTAACTTCCACACTTTGCATTCACTTGTGACCTCCTCAAGATTAAGCTTTGCAGGTTTTTCCAGACTAATTCAGTCCCAACTCCAGCTTGTTGGATACCATTACTAATTGAGCCCTTCTTTTCACAGAAACATTTCTTCTGCAGGGCTGAGAAGGCTCTGAATGCCAAACATTTTACAGAATTAAAACTTACACGCCTCTTGCACCAGTACAACCGCCAGGTAAAAATTAATCCACTGCTTTTTTATTCTAAACCAAACCAGCGACGCTAAAAGTACTTCTTTTTTTTAGAGGTTCTGGGTCTCTCTTTTAACAGTGATTATGGTTGTTGGTTTCAAACATTATTTTATAATTTCAGCTAGATCCTTGTGTACTTGAATATGAAAGTGTAAAATTTATTTTGTTTCAGATGAACGAAATCAAGTGTTGCATTGACCTGAACGTGATGATAACTATGGAGGCATTTCTAAATCACACCATGAATTGTACAGGCCATGCCGTTGTCACCAAAAAGCCAAAGACCAACTGAATTATTTGGAGTGATCGTATTAATTATTTAAGGAACACATGTAATATACGTTATATATAAGTTATTTTTATTTATTGGAAAATTTTATATTTATATATTTTTTTGTCATTTTGTAGCATTTGTATTTATACATAAATAAATTATGTGACAGTGGTTTGGTGTTAGTCTCTTATTTTTCACAGCCTTCCAGCTTTCAGTTGTTTCAGGTATCAGCAATCCATCCTTATCGTTCAAGTAAAGCTGTTCAATCAACCAGCTGTGAGACCAATTACTTTCTGGATTTATAACAACAGTAGGAAATTAAAGTGAACATAAGCAGTCTATGGCTGTTACGTACAATAATAACCCTTTTTCAAAGCATCAGACTACTACTATACTATTATAAATATCACTGATTTAATAATGAAACACAGAAGAGCAACAAGTGTGAGATAAAACAAAAAATAATTTAATAAATAAAATATCCAGGGGGTTTGGTGCATGTAAACATTTGACATACATTATGATACAAAATAAAAGTCAGTTTGCCTCCACTACAGAACATCATACGATTAAATTATCTCCACAAAAGCTTCATACTAGTGCATAATACTAAGGCATACAGTATGTATGGTGCATTACAATATAACACAAAGTGTTCGGAATTTGAAAAAAAAATAAAAATAAAGATGTCTTGCTTCAATTGGGAAATGGCACTAACATAAGAGCTGGCTGGCATGCATGCCCATATGCGTTTGACATAAAGAGAAAAGTATAAAACTGACTTTTTAGTCACATAATTGATCCTACATCCGCTCCTCTCCTTGTTCCCTCCACATTAGTGTTTTATTTTTGTTTCTCTCCATGTTAATGATTTCTTGTATTCAGTGGGATGAAACATGGAGGCTAAAGGGTGTGCTACAAGTAGAATAATTTGCTTTAAGTGAAAATGCACCATTAATTAAAATGTAATTATAATGTATCAATGTCAGCATGGGCCGTTTAATATGAATCAGTTTCTCACATAGCAGGAAATCAGTAGAACTGAAGTTATGACTTAATCTGTGTGGTGTTCATCCTAAGTGTGTTAAATATACTCAGCAAATTTCAGAAGACGCACTTCTGAGTGTGTTAAAGTTCATGCCCTCAATTCTATTTTCAACATCCTGTCAATTCTATGTATCCATGTGCTGGCCATATTTAAAACCAATGATGTTTCAAGTGAAATATGTTTATGGTAAAATCCTGCTTACATGAAACATTAAACAGAGGCCAGCTGCCAAAATACATTCCAAAGTTGGACATCCTCAAAGAAGTCTTACACTATAATACAAATGACAGGTCCTCTTGGCCAAGAAGTCCCAATCAAATCATAGGTGCAGCTCCTTCACATTTAAAACCTTACCAGCTATACTGTGTATTTAGATCATTTTAAATAATGTTCAACAATAAATTCTTCAGACTCGACTAATTGTTAGTTGTGTTCCTAAAGTAACATGAAAGTTGCAGTGAAACCAAGCTCTCCTATATGCCGTCTTCACTGTAGAAGGGATTCGATCACAGCATCTGGCTTTGCAGATCTTTTCCTGTGGGGAGACGGGTACATGATAAGTGTTATCAACGACTATAGGGAGCTTTCAGCGTTCTCATTTCTCAGAATAACAGCATATCATGATAACAGCAAATACCGTCATGCTAACATATCATATCAATGCACTATAAATAGTTTAATTATACAGTGCGGCCAAACATCCACAACCAATAACTCTTCCGTTTACTTATAGGAGTGGTTGATGTAGTCTACAGATGAAAAACTGTTGAATGAAGAGATGAAATGGTGAGGGAATAAAATGTTACCAGGAAGTAAAGTTGCAGATACCCAGCTAAGACTGTGAACAAATTATTCCCGATTTAGGTTTTTGCTTTAATGTACACTTATTTACTTCATGTGTTTTGGGCAAATCAGATAAATATCGGATACGATGCAAACAGGAAGCATTAGAGATGGACTGAAATCAGTTTGTTTAAACACCTCGGGAGGTGATCTGTGGAAGCAGACATTTACATGATCTCCCCTTGTGATAATGGCAAGTGTGAGAAGTGATACTGAAATTTTGCTGAAATCAGCCATCTCTCTCCCGGCCACTTGATAAGCAATGGCAAAAAAAACACACAGACAAAAAAAAAATAAATAACAGCTTGCAATTTCTATGTGCACGGTCAAACATGAGGTGTTAAAGTGCTGTTGCAGCATTTATGTGATCACTGATCAGTACAACCACTGAATGATCTGTATGGGCGAGGGAACGGCGTCAATGTCAGCCTGTGAAGACTCGATTATGGTATAATCATACAAGTCAAAGAGTGGTTGTGTTATTTGAGGGTTATGAGCTTTCCTGCAAAACAGTTATTTTTGCAACTTAATTGATTTGATCTGAGACGGAGTTGCATACCTGTACATGCGGCTACTAAGTGTAAATGAAAGTTCTTTATAAAACATCTGCATAAGAGATTTTGACATGACAAATGTCAAAAGGGGCCAAAGACTGAAAGACCATGCGGTGGACTGGTATCTCAGTAATGCTCAACAGGACATGGAGATTCAGGCTGTCTGTGAGCTGTGTTGAAAGTAGATTACCTTCGCCCAGTCTTGGGTCGGCCACTTTTGCCACTTTTAGAGGTTCTGGGTCTCTCTAGTTTCATTAGTGACTGCCGCATGCTCTCCTCTGTGTAGGCCAGATACACATGGGACAGATCCACCTCAAATGGCTACAGGAGGCAGGGACAGAAGGAGAGTGAGGTCAACAATAAATCTTTAACCTGAAGTTGTCATCACACAAAAACAATCTCAGGCAATAAACAAAAAACATACAAAGAACTCACATCTTTTTCTTTTTTGTCTGGAGCAGGGGTCTGTTTTCTCATATTGTTGCCAGTGTATGCCACACATTTCTGAAAGACGTGAGATAAAGTACAGTGACACAAGCAGGCCATAACCCACTTTCACCTTTTAAGTGATGTCTATCAAACTTCCATATGCAGTGTGTGCATGAGTTGTGCAAAGTTAGCTCACCAGCTGCCATTCTCCAATGTCTTCATTCCACTGCACGTAATTCTCTATCATCTCCTACACAGGAAAATAAATATAGGAGAATATAAAAAAAACTAGAAACAAGGTGTGACATTGTCACTGATGCAAGGACAAACAAAAAACAGCTAATATCATCCAACTGGAGAGCCGCATCACCAGCGCATTCATCCAGGAGGTGATGTTCTCATGTGGCAAAGTAGATGTAGAGGTTCTTCTACAGGCAAAGTAAAAAAAAAAAAAAAAAGTAACACCTTCTACAACTCTTGTAACTGTGTCCCCTGCCGGCAATGAGCGTTACAAAGCTGTACAAATGTTTGTCTGTGTTTTGAGGTTTTATTATTTACATTTCAGACCTGCAAACTCTAAAAATGTTGTTAACTAAGTTGTGTTAGCTCTTAAAATTTTTCAAAATATGAAAATGACATGGCAGAGGGGCCTTGGAGAAGAAATAAATAAATAAATGGTCTACAATTGTGGCCGGATGTGGCAAACATGTGAAAGAAGCTCAAGGAAAGCTCTCACTATGTAAGATAATGCATAGATATTATTACTCACCAGTGAGATTCAACAGATTCGAGTTGTGAATAGTAATTTACGTTGGAAATGTAAAACTTAAATAGGAACTTTCCTACTCTGTATATTATGGGATGTAGTTTGGTCAGACCACTTTGGATCTAGGTATTAGACATTTGAAGCAGTTGGTTTAGTTCCAAAATGCTTGCTGGGTGCCCAGTCACAAATATATCCAAGTGTGCATTTTATTATTGTGGGTATAACAACATTATGTCGAGTTATTTTAAGACACTGGAGGAAAACAATAGCTGGCGGAAATAGCATCTAACAAATGTACTGTATGCTAGAATAAGCGGCAATCAGGAGGTAGGGGTTAGAGGCTGACATTTTTTCAGGAATCCTGTGGGTCATGGGATTCCCGTGCGATTCCTGTGGGATTCCGGTAGGATGGGAGTAATTTCACTGTACATCCCGGGACTGGGACAGAGTTAATGCGAGTGGGTGGGACGAGAATCACAGATCAGTTTTTATACATAAATATACATACAAACACTATTTCCAGATTTTTTTCTTCTGCTTTTTCTTTTTTTACTGTAATGGAATTGGAATGGGACGGGAGTGAAAATCCACTCCCGTGTCACCCTCTACAAGGGGTGTCTCCCTAGGACCGGTTCTGGTCTTACATTATAGTGGAAAGTCGACTTGTACCAAACACTTCCATGAGGACAAAAAAACCTCTAAGCACTTGATACTAAATGAATCTTATAATGCATCAATTTATTTATACTAAAACAACCAAGGCAACTTTTTTTATATGCATCTTCTTTTTGTGCACAGATGTGAGGAAATGATACATGTCGTAAGTATTAAGCAAAGGCAAATTAATGAAAATTAGTCATTGTGCTACAAATGTAAGTACACATACACACCTGGTATTCCTGGGGAATAAAGTTGTCTATGATAAGCATCTGGAGCCGCAATTCTCGACTCAGCTGGCGGATGTTCTCCAGTAGGCCCTCGATCTCTCTGTGATGCTCTTGCTGCAGATCTGCCATCTAACAGACAAAACACAAACAATCACAGTGATTTTATTTTGGTCTCCTGATCAATCAAAACTACAACCACAAATCCAGTCTCATAACTTAACAGTTTAAGCTCCAATTAAAAAAGTATTTTATTACAATTTCTGTAGGAATTCAGTCTGTTATAGCAGTCCCGCAGCAAATAATCCATAGCATACGACTGTCCCTTCACACTACACCACCATGCTGCTGTGACAGGGACTGTCAAATGTACGATTTCTCTCGGCATCACTCTATTATGTTATGCTTACTTCTGATTTGGCAGCCATCAGCATGGTCCATACTTTCTTCAGCTTCTTGGTCTTTCCTTGAGCCTCCTCCTGCAGGCTAGTGTACTTCTCTTCTATGTCCAGACGTTCTTGCTGTTTTAAGGGGAGAGAGGGAAATTGTTTTCAAATTCTGATGTTTACATCACTTCAAAGAGAAAGGACAAGGAGGAAGGGGCGTTGCAAGACATAGAGCTCTACTGGGACACAGAACCCCTCATTCCCCATTTAAATTTTTGATTTTCATATATTTTACTATTCATATATATTTTTGATTGAAGTGTATGAAATGTGTTAGTATGCGCCTCACCAGCTTCCCTTGCTTAGTCCATTAATATTGGCACTGTCATGTCAGAAAGGGCATTGACCAGAGCATAAGCACACACACACCTATGGTATGGTATGAAATTCTGCTATGCGGCCCTCCTACCTGACTTGTGAGCCATGTAAACAATTTGCCAATGCTGCACACCTTACACTGCAGTGCTCTCACCTCTCCTTTAAAACAGTCTGCCTTGTAATAAACCTGAATGGAAACTTCTTCTAGAAAATACCACAGAGGATCTGAATGGACCCTCTAACTCAATCCTCCATTAGGGTCTGAGCTGCTTGTATTTGAAGCTGCCTGTAGAGCTCTGGCTGTGCGTTTACTAGCTGAGGCTGCTTGTATTTCACCTGGGTCTGTGTGACTTTCTAAAAACGTCTGGACTGTGTTTGTGCTCATACTGGATTTGGATCAGCTGTGCTTGTACTGGCTTATGATCCAGCATCTACTCTACCGAGAAACTTCAGCAGAGCCCCTGTAAATTATAAATATCAATACTTGCAAGATATTAATGTTATCAGCTGCATCAGGCCCATTCAAACTGGCTCCCCAGGTTTCCTTTAATACATTTTCAAAAGGAAAATACTATTTATACTATGAAATGACTACATGTTAATTATCTACTGAAAGATGTAGGCTACATCCATATTGCCCAGTTTGCCCTGCTAATCAACATTTTAATAGTCAATATGAATCCAATGCTTTCCATCTCGCATTAGTCCAGATTTGTAACTAAACCTTCACTGAGAGACATAATTATTGTCTCGTTTTAAAATGATGTGCACCTATGAGGAGTGCCATCACATCTGTGTGTTGTCTGGACTGGTCCCACTAATGTTGCTGCTGGAATGCAATAAAGTCCAGCTGAGGACTGTAGCACCTTGCTGTTATAACAGCAATGTAACTCTGAATCGGGAGGTGCGCTTGAGTAGTGAGTGTTTGATTATCCGAGCAGCAGAAAGTGACGGTGAATGTGAGTGGATCAAAATATTCTGTCAATAAATGTACTGTGTCGGTCAAAACAGACCTAGTTGCACTGCTCAGCTGGGTTAGCAAGATAGAGATTCACTGCAGCTGCACATGAACCTGCTCACATCAGACTTTCAGAGGAGAGAACACAAGTTTCCCTCACTGCTGTACTCGAAAGTCACTCTCATTAAGTTATTTTCTCTTCTTGTGCACAGAAGGATAGTCCCTCTTTGACCTCTCACCAACGCTGTAAACACTCGCTTTCAACATTGACTCGTTTTTTGCAACATTTCATATCATAACATGCCGTTTCACATCAACCAGTTTTATTTTCAAAGTGTACCCGTAACAGTGATAATTTACAAGAACACAAAGACATTAAGATTGTGAGTAGAAGCTTCTAACCATATTTTCCAACCACTTCTGTGTAAACCAAGCTAAACTTAAGACCTCATGTAGGATGTGGTATCTGAAGTCATATCTACTCACACACTATACCACCTGACAGAGATGTAGACAGCTGATGCTGCATGTGTGGCTGAAGATGGTACTACTTTTTGCATCTTAATTATTTATTTGGGTCAAACTGTTCTTTGAATTGTTCACTAAAGACACCTTAGAAAACAAACAAATACAGCATTCAACATTTAACCCAGTGGTTTCCCAAACTGGGGGCCAGGGCCCACTAGGGTGTCGTGGATGTTGAGCAGACCTTAAGTTACATGAATTTAAATCATGTGGTGACATAAACAAAACAAGTGCGCTGATGCTAGCGAGGCTGTTTTGCTAACCTTATTCTTGTTTATTTCAATTGCCAGATCCAGCTATGCTAACTGCAGTGTTTCCCCTATATGCATTCGGGAGTGGTGGTGCGCCGCTGCTGAATTGTGACCACCGCTACAAAAAGTTCCCACGATCATTAATCAATGCATTAATAATTTTCACTCACACACTATGTGAGCACGGCAACACTTTTCGCTCAGCTCGCTTCTTCTCCTCCTTCTACAAAGGACATCTACGTCACAGGTGCTGTTATAACAGCAATGTAACTCTGAATCCGGAGGTGCGCTTGAGTAGTGAGTGTTTGATTATCCGAGCAGCAGAAAGTGACGGTGAACGTGAGTGGATCAAAATATTCTGTCAATAAATGTACTGTGTCAGTTACAGCGTGTCAGCTTCTCAAGACCAAGAAAAGTCTGTGCCATTGCGCTCCGTGCATCCTTTTAAGCAAATGAGGAGACGTTTCTTGTGTGCAAATAAAATGCACGTCAGAATGGAGGAGGTTTTTCGTGTTGCCTATTTTTTAGTTATAATAATGTCTATACAGATAAATGTCAAAAGCTGTAAAATAAAGACACAAAAGGCAAATATGAACAATCGTATCTGTAATGATTCTGAGGTCATATTAACAGGGTTTTAGGGGGTGATGTCCAAAACATGCTGCGCCATAGATGTAAAATCACTGTGGAGAGCATCTTAACCAAGCAAATTACTTTCCCCAAATCTAATGTCTGTAGTTCCTCCCCAGTAGACTGATCTTTAGGTGTTGGTTATTTGTTATCTGATCTAGCTATTTCAGCTATTTGTCTCAATGTGATGTGAAATATTTTTCATTGGAAAAGGAGGACCCCCAAACCCCCCCACCCCTCCGACCATGACTACTACGACCACCACCAAAACATTCATATAAAGCTCACATATAACTGGGAAAACACTGAAATTTTAAGCTATTCTAAGGTGCATCGCATGCTCATGGACACAAGAGCAATGCTGCTGAGACATGTTGTGTTGGGGTTTTATATTCATACAAACTACGCACTGCGCGGACAAAAAAAAAATTGCTTCACCTCCGTTGCTACAACTCCATCCTATCTATCCTTACCTCTTTCTCCTCCAGCTCCTTCCGCAGCTGCTCAGCTCTCCTGCGACGTTCTTCCAGTTCATTGTTGGACTCCTGCAAAAGCTTCTCTTGCTCCTCGGCCTTGGCCAAGAGGTCCACCCCACCCACAATCACCTTCTTCTCTAAGGCTGACAACTTCTCCAGCAGAAGGTGATGCTCCTGCCTGAAAGTTAAGGAGGGAGATAAGGTATCATATGAGCGGTTCCCACATTCACTTGCAATTAAAGAAAACATTACCAATTATTTGATTTGTTTCATCATGAATACCACATTTAACTAAATCATTAATAAAAAAGTACAAATATTTTTCTTTTCATGGACTCACTGGGCTTTAAGAAGGTCCTTCTCCCGTTTCTCCAGTTCTGCTCTTGCCTTGTTCCTCTCCTCCTCCTCCATGTCCAACTTGGCCTCCAAGACCTTTCTTTCCTCTTCAATCTTTGCCTGCATTTCCACCATCTTGTCCGGGGAAACCTTCTTCCTCCCTTATGAGACACAAGGAACCACAGTGTCTTTAATTGATATGTTGTTTTAGATGTGTCTTCCTGTACCAAGTATATGCCAGTGTATAGGTTAGAATGCTTTAAATGGAGATTAAATCAGAATTATTTAATATGTGCAGTTAAGTAATTTGTACTACAAAAGTCCCGAATTATGGATTTTCTGAAGGAACCTCAGTCCTAACAGTGAGTGCCAGGGAAATCCAGCTGCACAAACTTCTGACTTGCTAATGCACAGTATTAAATAATTATTGTTAGTGTAAGCAAAATTTGAAAATAAGGAAAACTATATAAAGGGCAAGACTTTCTTAATGCCACCATGGCTATGAAGATGGAGAACATGACCTATGGGTGACAGTCATATGTGGACAGACAGAAGATGTTAACAGCGATAATACGATCATCTGTTATCTGATTAGTCAGTTTGTGAAACAGCTAGTGAAACACACCGCAGCTGTGCAGATAATTTATGCGAGTAGAGAAACCATGGCTACAGGACAGCCAGGATTCTTACACCAACCTCTTTCTTCTTGAATTAAGAGGTGTATAGCAAGCCAGACAGGCGGCATTTACACCAGGAGGAGGAGAGAGAGAGAGAGACAAAGAGTAACAAATTACAGAGTGATCTCGAAAGTCTTATGACTCTACAGAGTGGGACACCACATAACGGACAAGAAGTGGAAGAAAGACAAACAAGAGAAGTTTCAGTAATTATAATATAGACAGTGAACAGACATGAGTCAAAAAAATAAAACAATCACATCACATAACAAAACACAATGTGGGTGAAGTGCATCTTTTTAGGTACAGGAGTTAACGCAAAAACTGATTATTTGAAATTGTCATGCAGAAACAGACAAGGAACCTTTGCAATCAATTTCATGTAAATCCTAACAATATTTGGAACATGATAATGATGCACAAGTGTGGGGGGGTGGGGGGACTGTGAGCCTACAGGAGTGGTAGAGAAAAGCCCCTTTCACACATGCACTGTAATCCTTTTTGCTCCAGGAAAATTCACTTACAACCATAAACGGCTCAAGTGTCAATTAAATCATCAGCCTTAACAAAGAAGGTTACCATGTTACCAGTTACCACCTGCTCCTCTGTGGATTCCTGAATTAATATTGCGACAGAAACTACTAAGAGATTACATGCCTCCTTCTGATTAGGCTGAAAGACCCCCAAGATGTTAATTTTGAAATATTTTACAATAGAAAATATGTAGAAATTTGAATCTGCGTTTGGATCTGTATTAAAATATATAGTGACAGATATGTAATATATAGAAAAGATGTTTGTCTTTCTGATGTTAAGTGAAATTACAAATGTCATGCAATGTAAATCATGTGCACCTTTCTTCAGACAGCGGTGCAATGTTTCACACATACATAAACTCAAGGATAAAAAAATTAATTAAGCCGATCACTTCAGAAAGGAAATACTACGAATGACTCTTAACTGCAGAGTAGACATCAAGTCATCAGGAAACCCCCCTAAGAAAACCACCTACATACACCAGATGAAAAAAATAATGCCACACTCAATTGCATCAGACAATTCACATTCAATTTTAAACTTTCACGCATGCCAGCTGTTTACCAAATATAAACACCATACAAATCAGGAACTGACGAGAGAGAATTTTCTTTTAATATTTTCCATTTTTTTAATGGAAGCAGTCTCGCCTCTGACAGACTTTATAAAGTAGCCTACACTGCAGAATTGTCTGTCATACTTAATTTATAATAAGGAACATCACTCGAGGGGACCTACAGGGTGTTTTGACATCTACTGGGGATACTTAAGTGGGGGCATGCCTCCCAAAGCACTGCCTGTTGTCAGCAATCAAGTACTGGAGATAAACAGCCAATCAGCCACAAAATATGCTTTCTCATTACTTAGTCTGCCTGTACACTTCCCCTCATTCATTTCAATATATTCAATTCAATTCAATTTTATTTATATAGCGCCAAATCACAACAACAGTTATCTCACAGCGCTTTTCATAAAAGATCAGGTCTAGACCGTACTCTGATGATATTTACAGAAGCCCAACAGTTCCCACCAAGAGCAAGCACAATATAGACACCACAAACCCTGCCTTATACATTCTTTTTTTAAACCAGCAATTTTTTGGCTCAGGTTTTATGTGTGAAAAGGGCTTGTGGGCAGGTGGGTTGGTAGAGCAGAGTCCTGCTCTAACTCACTATCCTTAGGTTTGTCCTCAGTGGGCAGTGGCACTGAGGAGGAGCAGGCAAATTCTGAGCTACTGCTGCTGCTGCTGCTGTCTGGAAAAGAAACAGAGGAAGCACCATTCCCACCAAATCCCACAGTTAGAAACAGGTAGAGACAGAAAGCTCTAGGAGCTGTTGGTTTGCAGAGCTTAATGCAAAATAGAGGTGCTCTATGTAGGTCTAACAAATCAGGCAGCTGTGGGTCCACACATGCAAACTGCAGAAACAGCACTATACTCACAGAAGCCTAATGGTTTGGTTATCATTAAATCAGTGACCTAATACTATAGTATTGGAAAGTAAAATGAGAACAAGTGGAACATATGAAGAGACCAACATAAAGACATCCTAGACCATGGCATCAGAGGAACCTTAGTGTCAGCACTGCAACATAATGTGAGGACTCAATGATGCTTGTTCATCTGAATTTAAACACTTTCCACTTAATAACAGAGAAGAGTAGAAGGTGAGAATACATGGGGAACTCCTAAATGACAACAGTGCTATGTTTATGGAAGCCTGTTTACAAAGAGCAGAGCCTAACTAGTGACTTTAAAGCAACTGATAATTACGTGGAAATGAATTCTGACTCATATTAGAATAAACATACTGATATCAGATTAACCTTGATAGACTCAAATTAAACGGATGTATAACCCAATCATTTACCAAACCGCATATTTATCCACTATGAAAAAACACTCCCCACAGGCTTATGAAGATTGCATCAGCAGATTTTCAGTAATTTGCTAAAATGCACACTTGAATCGATGTGTGCATAAATGACAGCTTCCTACCTCTTTTTCTCCTGCGGCCTTCTCCTGCTTCCCCTCCTTCATCATCACCTTCATCCATCTCTTCGGATCCACTGCCCTCTGAGCCAGAGATTTCTTCACCTAGAATCGCACAAAATAACATTTTAAAACGACACGAGTCAGTCTTTAAAAAATAAATACCTGTAATCCAAACAGCATGATTTTTTTTACTTTCTGGCTCATTACCTTCCACCAGTTTCTTCTTTAGCTCCTCAATCTCCTTCTGAAACTGGCGCAATAGGGCATCCTTAGGATCCTCATTGATCCTGGCTTTGTTCTTGATGTTTTTAGCCCTGTTAGCGTAGCGCAGGGTACTGATGGTCTCATCGTAGTTATAGTCTGCAGGGCCTATATTTGCACACTGGTGGGGAAAAGTACATCATTTTAAAACTGAGGCAAAAGTTAAAACGCTTAGAATTTACAAATGTTTACAAAATGTCAATTTGCACATTTATTGCTCTCTGAAATGAAGCACTTGTTGCTTAGAAGAACACTTCAGTTTAAAAAAGTGCAACTCATGCACGCAGGCTTCTATTTTCAAACAAACATTTACTCTACCATCATGGTCTTGGAGTTCCCTCCCAGTGAATCCTGCAGCAGGCGGGTTAGTTTCGAGTTCCTATAGGGCACGTGTGTGCTCTTGCCATCCACCAGTGCAGAGATGACGTTACCCAGTGTGGAGAGAGAGAGATTGATCTTTGTCGCTTCCTTTAAACGCTGACCTGTGGCCCCAGTCTTGCCCTGTCTCTCTGAACCCTGCAGCAGTAGAGGGGCAGATTCATTGGCGGTGGTCAGATGGATTGTGGATGATATGGCATATATCTTAGCTATATCTGTATCATCTCATTATCTAGGAAATAGTTTATTTTAAATGTCTGGCCCAAGATACATACTGCAAGATCAACCAGATGAAGTTTTCCCATGCGCACATGCTGGTTTCCATCTACACCCTTCTCACTGCACTCGATGGTGATGGTGAAGATAGCGTGAGAACGAGAGCTGTGTTCATTCATGTTTGTGGCACCGACAGACCCTAAACATAGTGAAACAACATTTGAACAGATAACATGACTGGTATAAGTATGTTTGACGACATAATTATAGCTGAAAAATGTATTTTTCCAAATGATTCCTTGCACTTTGCCCATTGCTTGATAGTTTGCATACTTTACTCAGAAATAATAGCAGAGATTTTATATTATGTACATCAATCAGTTGCATCCACACAATTCTGTATATAATGCAAGACTGTAACGGTATTTCTATTTCTTGCTTCTTATTGTTTGTATGTGATTTTACCATGTATCGCAAAGATAAATATCTAAATACCTCTTAACCTCCACTAGGTATGTCAATGGCCGACATTACTGTCTTTCAGAGGCAGTAGTGGGCTGTAGCGTGAAGATACTGGTATCATATGAAACGAGATAACCTAAGGGATCCATTGGTACCATAATGTCATGCTAGCCTTTCAGGAAGGGGGCTAGGGAAAGACTGTCAAGTCCATCTTCAAAGGGATCCCTTGACCCCTCACCTCAAGATATCTGAATGAAAATAGATTCTGTGGGTACCCACATATTTCCCCTTTCCAGACATGCCAATTTAATATTAATTCCAACCATGCTGTTATTTGTATGCAGTATAAATGTGTTATTTTGGACTCTACTAACAACAGAGTATTTTAATATTTCTGCATACTGGGGGCACTAAACAGTATCAGAATTGCATAAAATGGGTATGACTGGAAAGCTGAGACCTCAACTGCATTCATGATTGATGATGTTGGTCCCATTAGCAGCCATTTCATTGTATTGAGACCACTTTACCTCTAGGATAATCACAGCCTCATGAAACTTTACAACAACAAACTGCAGACCTGGGGCATTCACAGGATGTATGGCCTTCCAGTGTTTATTGAAAATAAGGGGGTTTCCGATCATAAACTGTTCTGTGGTGTTCGTCAAGGTCTTGGTGACTTAAAGTGGTATTCTGGAGGGATTTTTGACAATTTGTAATACATTTTGGAGTGGTCAAAAATTGTTTATATTTTGCACCAAATTTGAGTAACAAATGGTATCAACTCATAAAATGCTGCAACAACTTATAAGCCATTAAGTATAGAAATGACCATCATATATACTTTCACCATAAGGTTCTAAGCCCTCAACTACACTCAAAATCTGAATAGAGGCCTAACCAAAACACAGTGTTTATTACAGATTAATGACTTGAAAAACTTGACACACAGTGCTGAGCTGATCTTAAATTGATCTTCAGGATCCCATCTTTCAAATGACGTATACCACTTCTATATGGCAAATAGTGATTTACCTGCTATCTCGCCGTAAAGCAACACCCCTCCAAAAAAAAAACTGGATCTACGGTAGTAAGGGGTGGAGTGGAAAAATGCTGTCAGTTGTTCTGCTTACGGTTTTTGTGGCCCAGTGTCATAATCCTGTCCATGTCGTCAGCGTTGTTCACAACATAACCAGAGAGGTCTTTGATATACACACCAACATCTGGTCTTTCTTTCACCTGTGTTGGAAAAATACAAACTCATCAGGGAAAATTGCTGTCAGCATCAAACGGTTAACACAAGCAAATCTATTCCGACATCTTCTGCTTTTTAAAAAAAAAAATACTGTTTTACTGCACTTTAAGACAAATCCCCAAAGAGAGTTTTGTTTTTAATCACTGAACTCCATGTTTTAGTGTTGAATTTGAATATCCTTTTACCTCTAGCCTCTGCAGCTGGTCCTTGCCCAACAGGTCTCGCACTTCCTCATTGTAAATCTCCAGGTACGAAACACGAACCAAGAATCTGTGGAAGTTAAATATGTATTTAAAAGTCATGTTAAATGCTGAAATGTAAAACTAGGCCTTGTAAATAAATGTCTCATATATAACAAGAGCTCTCTTGCAGCCGTTTATTCTGCTTTATTTGAAACAAATTCAGTTTATTCAGAAGAAAATGCTTTGTCCAAATACTTATTTTGTTCTGAATATGCATGAGCTCCGTTTACATAGGTCATGTTTTTACTTGCCTTGAATTCAGTGAAACTCATAACAGTACATTCAGATGAAACTGTTGCTTCGGTACAAAAACAAGGTAGTTTACCAATGATAGTGTCATGCTCTGTCCACAGATTACTTTATTTTAAAGGTTGCTTGTGGTGGAGCGTGCATATTAGAAAAATAAACAGGATTTTTTAACATTATTTAGCCATAATGTAAACACCGGAAATCATAAGCTAGGACTATGTAGTAGTGTCTCTTTGGTTCTGTAGACAAAACATATTTGGCTGATTTTGCTAAATGCTTGCAGACTGATTTTGCTAAATGCTTGCAGACTGATTGCTTTCTTACCTTGTGTCGCCCTCTGCCTTGGCAATGTGACCAAAAATATGAGCAAATGAGTTGGGAATTATCCCTCTGAGTTCTGGCACTGCCCTCACACCCTCCATAGTGAATGTTTTTCCTGTGCCAGTTTGTCCATACGCAAAAATGGTGCCTGAAATAGACAGCAGAGCATACAATCATCATCATTGCCAGTATAAAATATGAAAATAAAATAATAGTAAAATAGTAGTAATCATCAGTTATAGAAATATCAGTAACATCATATTATATTATAGTTAATAATGAAAAAAACATATTCAAAGATTAGATTCACAAGAGGCTAGAGAGTGCATTTTTGAGTGTTCCACGTGGTTGATGCAGATTATACAACAATGGTTTATTGATAATATGATGTGTAATGTAATGTGGCATCACTTTTACCATTGTATCCCTCTAACACTGAGTCAATAATGGGGCGGGCTGTGAGATTGTAGACATCCAGCTGTTTGCTGTCTTGTCCAAACACAGTGTCAAATGTGAAGGTCTTAGGAGGCTCCTGGGGAGTCTCCAGTTTGTTAACTGTTATGGTCCCACGGATCTCGTCCACTTGGACGGCCTGTTTGTGGCTCATCATCTTCTCTTTCTGGTTGAGGGGACGACATCTCACCACCACCTTGACGTTATCATTAACCTCAGGTTTCTCAAGCTTATTGCTCTGGGGGGAAAACGGACCATCATAAGAGACAGTTACTCCACAGCATGCAAGCTCATATGTAGTAATAATGAACTAGCAAACCTACAATTTCATTTAACCAACATGGATATAAGGACATCGCGGTCGGGCTGTTTAACGTAAACAACACCAAGCAGTCAGTGTGCAGCTAGCTTGTTAAGTGACCGGGTTGCTAGGCAGACAAACGCTAACCTTGACGTTAACGTTAGCTATCTGGTTAGCACAATATTGGACAACAGCTAATTTGGGGAACTTTTGTCAGTCAAATCCACACATTATTAACACTTCATGCTAATTGTTTTGCGGTGACTGGTAAAACCCAACGTTGGGAACAGTATACAATTTCCTTTAATCCTACATGAAGGCAACCGGTAACGTTAAGCTAACGATGCTAAGCGGTTAGCATCACATCAGTGAGGTCGGAGGAAGGGAGTAACCCCTTTCTACACACAAAACAAAATGTAAAAAAAACAGGCGTAACGTTAGCGACTTACCGGCATAGTGACAATACAGAAAGGTGGTTATAGTAAACGTATAATGACAGTGGAATGTTTGTAAAGCTTTGTTCATTTGACTGTAGATTATCCGAAGAATTTAAATGCCAGCGCAGTGCCCATTTCATCAAAGGCTTCACATCCGATAGCTTGTTGTGAGGTCTGTGTGAAAGAGCGCATGCGTGCGTGTGGGAGGTGGGCTTTGCAGTTGTTTGGTTGAAGCAGAGCCACCTTTTAAGGGCCCTGGGTTGCACTTACTACTGCAATGTAAATGGCATCAACATACCTTTACTGTGCAGGTGATTCTATGCAGCGGAATAAAAGCACAGTCAAGACTCCACTACATTTAGCTGACGCTTTTATCCAAAGCGACTTACAATTGCTATATATGTCAGAGGTCGCACGCCTTTGGAGCAACTAGGGGTTAACACACCCCCACCACTACATGTACGTGATGACCATGGCAGGTAACCAAATTCTGTAACCCATCAGATTCTAACCAAGTAGTTTTGGTGCCTAAACCCAGGTGAATCGCACAAAAAACTGGGTCCTGTGTACAAGCATACTCTTTCGGCCCCTCCCCACATCCACAGCTATTCGTTCTAGTATCACTGTGGGCCCTTCTCACATGGGGGCCCTTTATACTGAAAATATTGAAATTCAAAGGTTTGTTTGAAATTCTCAAACATAGATATGGGTATCAGCCTCAATAATCCAGTATTAGTCGGGCTCTAACATAGGAAATCTCATCCAGACTGTCAGGTAGGACCCACCTTAAGCCATTATCATGTTAAGTGATGATATGTTAACTGTGCTTTGGTTCAGTGACTGTGACACACATTGAAGTAGTGGGGCCCCAGAGGGTTGTAGGCCATCCAGCCCTGCTGATGGCTGTAGCCACAGGTTGCAGAATTATTTTTTTCATGTAGGACATAGGGTAACTTCCAAAACATACTATTAATACATATTCAACTCAGCTGCTATATTAAAACACAATAATAATTCATATTTAACTCAGCTGCAATATTAAAATAGTTCTTGCACAAGTATTTTAACATACTGCAAGAACACGTAGACCTACTTTGACATTTTGCTGCCGTTACTTATATATCTGCATTTGCAGTTTGACTGCAGGATTTTTGCTTTTTAGAAAGGATTTCTCCATTATGGTATTAAAGAATTATGCACCTGAAATAAGACATCAAACTACTAACGTTTTGGAAGTATAGTTTATTACCACATAAGCAGTACAGATATATTACTTCGTACTTTCTCTAAATATATTTAAATATAGTTTGTTTTCTTTGCAGGTTTTGACAAAGGCACTAACCAATGCGTGTAACATGGGTATTAAACAAGGAACAGTCATTAGGTAGGTTTCTGTGCAAAATCTTATAATAGTACATGTGTAACAAACATGCACATATGTTAAAGGACACACAATATATCTCTGGAGAATTTAACCACACTCTTATATGCAGAAAAAAATAAACACCTTCATGGGATTGTCATTTGGCAGTATTAACCTTTGGGCCTCAACACGCATCTTGTTGTTCAGCAGGTCAGTCAAGTCTTTTGGCAGTTTGAACACATGGAATATATACAGTTACAGTAATAGTACACAGTCAGCTGAGCCTCTCAAGGGTTTGAAGAATACCGCTGTGGAATAAGCCTGTATGCCCACTGCTCTCCTGGGTAACCAGAACCCGTCCATCAGGTCGAGGTCTGTGGACGAGAACGAGCTCTCCTTGAAGCAGACTGAGCTCCGAGTCTGTCTGTGCTAAATGCGTAGTGGACACTCTGTGTCTGGAAAAAAAAAGCAAAAGAAGCCAGAGATTTTAATCCAGTACGTCAAATCAATACAGCATTTTACAAGTCTACTGTCTGTCTCATAATAAATCTGCTCTTTATTACAAAGACAAACATACAAATCCAACTGACCTGCTGGGGCTGAGCTGAGCCGACACAGCTGATAACGACAGCTGTGGCGATATCATTTTCTGAGGGTTAGAATTGAGATCTGACATGGTTGTTTCGAGGCCTTTCCTGAGAATAGGAACTTTTCCTTCTTTGAGAATGATCCCTGGTCCGTCTCGTCCCAGGGTGAGCGATGGAGCCCACACTTCCAACGGAAGGGGGCCAGGGCGGCAGTTGGAGGGAACCTGATTTCCTGATGACCACGAGGAGGTCCGGCGTCTTGGGGGAGGGGAGTTTTCATCTGTGAGGAACCGCACTGACTTTGACGGCTAGGAGAGTAAAACATTTACTGTAAGGCACATGCAGAGTAGTGATCACACGAACAGTTGCACAAAGCCAAAAATGTGAGCTTTTGTCTCTCGCGAGAAATCATCTGAATGACATTACCTTGTCTGTATTGTTCTTGTGTGAGTCAGGTCTGACTAGGATTGAGTGAGGCCCATTGGAAGGCTGTCTGTCATGCTGAAATGTTGCCTCATGTGAAGCAGTGAAGTTCTTGTCCTTAAAGACTGCAGCAGCAGAGGGCACTGCTGGCTCAGTCATCCAGCCCAGTGTTCTGCCAGAGCTGGACTGGCTGCTATTTTTCTTCCTCTGCAGGGCAGGTGAGTAGCCGGACGCCTGAACTTGTGCAAAGTGCTGTGAATTGGACGGGGCGTTCATATTGGGCATATGGGAGTAATGGTCTGAGCCTGAAAAAAACATTTAAAAGACATTTTTTGACAACCTGGCAAATCTCTAATTTAATCAAGAATTTCAAAGATAGATAACACTCACCTCTATGAGGGTTAAAGATCCGCCTCACAGTGTCCCAGCCTGGTGCACCCCCATAGTGGGACGGTTTTCCAGCACCAGTGGATGACATTGCATGCCGTGCTCCATTTGGCACAGATGGGACTTGTCCTGTTGAGTATACCGTTGCATCAGCGTTTACCCTATCAAGAGCAAGGACCACAGCAGGATTCCTGGCAGCTGTGGGTTTCTTTCCATCTACTGTGTTGTACTGTGAGGACGCATTAGCTGCTTTGGTCTCCATGAGTCTGGCCGAGGTTCTGCAGTGAGGGAATGAGACACTTTAGTAAAAAAAATAAAAGTACCTGCTGTTTATTGCTTGTTATACTGTAGAAAGTGTTTATTTGAAGCAAGCAGCGGCTTTAGTGTTATATTTCTGTTCCATGGATCATTTAAATGTGTGCATGATGACAGGCTGCCCTGCCCACGCAAAATTACTGTCTGAATCCAAACGTCATTTAGCTCCCACTTTCTGTAGTCAGGGATCACAGCCTCTCACCTGAGCACAGGCGAGATGTAGTTGCTGGGCAGAATGCCCACTTTCCCCGTTCTGAGCGATAACCCACGCAGCCAGCCTTCCTTGAACTTTCCGTACACTCCCACCATCTCTCCTTTCCTCAGCTCCAGCTCCTCTGGCCGTCGTGGTTTGTAGGAGTACAGAACGGCACACCTGAGTAGTCACACAGAGGGTTTATCTATGTAACTACCACACTTTCTACAATATATATACCCAGATTTTGCTGTCTTTTTAATGGGTATTTGAATGTTTTTTGTTTCTTTTTTCTATTCATATCTCGCACATCTGATCTGACATTATCATATCATTAATATAATGTTTAAAACAGTGACTCACACACTGATGGAGAGCTGCTGCGTGGAGGAGTTCTTGCCGTCAGCAGAGGCGGAGGACATTTGGGGTTCACCAGTGCCATAGAGATGGTGGGTGGAGTCTCACTGGTCATCTTCTTCTCACCCTGTATTGGGATGGATTCAAAATGATCATCATATAGAATGCAAACAGTGATGCATGGCACATTATTTAAGAACACAATATGAAAACAAAAGTCTACAGCAATGCTAGCGGTTATTCGCCACTAGTCATTCATGGCATAAGTGTTGAAAACAACCAGACTTACAATTACTTGGTAAGTGTGTTTGGTGACAGATTTATGTCACTGCAATAACTTTTTTTTAACTTTTTCATTTATTTGCCAGTTTAGTTCCCTTTATCAGAAGAACAAGAACCGACTGCAAGGTGTTAATGTCAGCCCTAAAATGGCGAAATACAAAGATGAAAAATGCACGCATTTTTTGACATAATATGTGCCTTTATGAATTGTGGCAAACTAGACACTGCCATTAATCCTTATATACTCTCAACAACAAACAATTCTTTTTAACATTGCCATATTTATATTTTTATATTTATTATGTGTGAATGAACTGTCTATTTGTACTTTTGGTTGAAAATTGGAATGCAAACGTGCAATGCTATGACAATGCTATCACAATGCTATCACAATGCTATCACAATGCTAACCTGCTGATGTTTAGAGGGTATAATAATATATCATGTTCAATGTCTCGGTTTAGCATGTTAGCATATTAGCATGTGCTAATTACCACAAAGTACAACTGAGGCTGATGAGAATGGCATTAGTTTTGTATTTGGTCATAAACCAAAGTAGCTACAACTGATCTGATGATTACAGCAAGCAAAAACTGTGTTCTTAGCTGCAACTTTTAACAACACCAATACAGAAATGATGATGTATACATTTTATGTATGATACAGTAACACTAAAACTATATATAATGGTTCGGCAGACATCTTTTGCATTTTATCTTCATAGATCCAATTCCCAATTACAGCTGACAGCTAAGAAACTATGACATTCTTGAAGTCAGTAGGCTGTTGAGTCAGGCCTGACCCAGATGACTAGCAGGGAGTGACACTGAGGTGTGTTTCACAACTATTAACAACACAGTACGAAGCTTAATCCCTAATTTACCACTACCAAACAGAAGAGGGCCTTTTAGTGAGATCTTTATAATTATTTTCTTCAACCAAACAAATCCCACATGTGTAATGTTTTCTGATTATCATTACAGAAAGACAGAAATAACTTTCCCAGTATTATCTCCGCACTGACGTCTACAGAGGCTTGCTGCTATTTACAGCACTACCACTCAGCTACTGCTTAAAGCATGCTGTCCTGTGGGCCTGGGGTTCCCGCTCTAGAGCATGAGTCTGGATTCTACAGCTCTCCCACCATTAAGCTGCAGTGCATTCACACTGCACCTCAGAGATGCACAAAAGGAGTCATAATTAAGAGGCAGCCACTGCTATAAGCACTATCTCACTTGTGTAAGGCAGTGCTATGAGGCAGAAGTAAAGAGAGATAAAGTTATGATACAATGTCGTGAAGACATACCAGCCTTCCGTCATATATGAGAGTAAATGGATGAGCATCACTGTCACCTGTAGTTTGTTTTGTCAATGTATCTTTTATGACATTCACATGACATTTACAATAAAAGCAGCCATCGACACTAAATATAAAATGTTGTGTAAAGAAAAAAGAAAACTATTTTTTCATGTATTCAATTATTTAGTTCTTTTCATTACTCTGTGCCCTTTTATATTCCTGGGATGTATTTTATCAGATACACAGAGGCTGTTTCACTTATGCTGCAGTCACGTAATGGCCCGTTCCAGTGAACCAGCAGTGGCAGTGGCTATATTTACATGGAGAGGGTAATTCTGCTATTCTGAACAAAGTCTTATTTGGAGTAAGTGGTTGACGTGCTCCTGTTCCAGATTCTCTGTCACCACAAATAAGCCAAAAATTTATAATCAAAATTAAATACATAAATGAGACATTGTGAGAATTGTGAACTTCAACTTCCTTAGTAATAGTAATCATCAGTAATGTCCAAACTGCATAAAGGACTAAGTGAGGTCTACTTTTCAATGTTACCCCTCTTTAACAAAACAGAGAAATCTTTAGCCACTATTACATTTTTGTAACTCATCTTATCGCAAAGAAACAGCCAACAGTATCTCCTGTTGAAAATACTGGATGAAAAATCCCCAAATCCCACCCAAATATATCATAATAAGTTTGTCAAACTTAACACTAGCTCGTAATGGGTGTGTAAAAGCGTTACTAAAGTAAATAAAATATGGCTTTGGACACACAGGATAGCCAATACTGTTTAATCAGGTTGAAGTTGGATGGTGCTAAACTGGGAATTACTTGATGTCACCAAACTCTACATTAGGCGTGTTTGGGATGAACCAGACCACCAGTGATCACCACACAATGCATCATGGTTAGATTTCTGGCTGACTCGATCCCAACTGAGATATGACATCATGCTGATAACATCAACAATGAGCTCACGAGATGAAGGTGGCTGCAAGACCTCTGGGTCATGATGGGAAGCGCCTGGCTGTCGCCTGGTCTAAGAGCTCATTGGCTCAGGTGATTGACCTGATTATGTCTTCAATTCCACTTAAGTGTAAATATTTAGATTTTATACATCATTTTGTGCTATGAAAGGTGATTCTGAGAATCAATTAGGAAATATGCAGGTAATAACAACTACGAGGCCAGAGAAGCTGAATAAATTAATTCTATATTTAATATTCAAGATACCATAAAAGAAGCTTATCGGTTTTTAATTATTGTTAGGTGACAAAACTTTTGGTAACGAGCGGGATGTTAGGAAATAACATTTGCACAGACTGATGTCAAGCAATGACATGGTTGACATATAAATCTACCCCTGTGTGTAGATGTAAAGATATATTCACTATTAATTGGTGTTTTGATTGGTGAATGAGTTATGGATATAGAATAATTTCTTCACATAAAATAAGTTATTAATTGCTGTCATGTCAGTATCACAGATATACTGCATTTTAAAGCAACACTTGCTGAGTGAATGAAAGCTTAATAGATTGGACAATTAAATAATAAAACATTTTAATTGGGAAAAAATTACATGACTTACTAATGTAATGTAATGTATATTCTGGAATATATCCTGGGCAGGCTAGTGGAAATTATCTGATTTAACTGCAGTTTTTGCACTACCCCTCACTGCAGCAGCCAACTTTTGTCCACCTTCCAGCCGAGGTCAAATTCATCTCAAACAGCTATTGTTAATGACGTGATTTGTCTGCCCTGGAGCAGCAACAAAGTTATTAGAAGAGTGAGGGAGATGTCAATAAAACACAGTCTGC
Source organism: Micropterus salmoides (assembly GCF_014851395.1). NCBI lineage: Eukaryota > Metazoa > Chordata > Actinopteri > Centrarchiformes > Centrarchidae > Micropterus > Micropterus salmoides. The sequence continues at coordinate 15,408,006 of NW_024044237.1, forward strand.
ACAAGCCTACACAGGCTAAAGGAGGTCAGGCAACCTAAATGAAAACACCTGTGTAGGTGGGCAATGAGGCTTTAAAGGTTCAAACAAAGTTTGTTATATGGTAGGGCTACAACTGAGGACAATTTTCATTATTCATTCATTAATGAATTCGAACCTTAATTAAATAGCTGGAACAAGAGAATGTTTGATTTTTTTCAAGCTACTTAAAACAATTCATTCATGATTTCTCTCTCTCTCAAATATTGTCACCTCTTCACCTGCTTCAGCAAAACATCCCTGGACCGAGTGATATCTTGTCACTTAAGACTCAGCTAAACAAGATCACAAGGTCCTGGATAATACACCTAAAAGCTACCATCAGTGTAATATACTTCCTTGAAATGGTCTCCTTTGCTGGGAAAATCTCATCTAATTTCACTCAAAATCTGGTTTTACCTCTGTCTTCTCTAATATAATATAATGTGATGTGATTTTATGTTTTCATGTTTCACCAGCCTGCACTGACTATCTGCTTAACACTGCTTTGAATTTATTGTCTGCATTTTACATGTCCTACTTTGCATGATGCTGCTTTTCCAAGCTATTTATCAAGTTCAGCTGTTCATTTAATTGTACAGATTGTGTGTTTTATTGTTATGGTTAACTTAACAACAGGCCAAGGGACAAAAGTTGAAAATTAGCCTTTTGGCTAAATGGCACTTTTACAGTGACGTCAATCAATGTGCATTGTCCCTTTAAATTCAATTAAATTAAAGTCCTCTAAAATGTTTCATGTGTGGCCAATCTAGATTTCTCTACACTGGCTCCCCATCATATTCAGAATTCAAGATTCAGGATTACTGATGATTAACTACATTAGAGAGCTACTGCTTCCCTACAGTGTGTCAGCAGTAGGTCTCTGGGGCTAATCAGGGTTTGTTGGTTGTTCCTCACTCCGAGCTATTAACAAAAGGAGATTGTGTTTTCGGAACTTTCTCTCTGTGGACATCTGTGGACACTTAAGCTGCTCAAGACACACCTGTTAAACGTGCCTCTGTGACATTTTTTATTCATTTCCATTTATGTTGATTTTACTCTTCTTAAGTCATTGTTTTATGTTTGTTACCTTATTTTCTAATTGTGAAGCACTTTATGATGTTCTGCTCTTGAGAGGTGGTTCCTACTAATCAAATATCAGAATAATTGCTCATTAATTTCCTACCAACAAATCGACTAATCAACTAATCATTTCAGCTTGATTATAGTAAATTCACAGGGTTACTAATTACAAATCAGCCTTTTGCTTATTTCTAATCAGGTATTGTTGTGTACCAGTGAACTACTACTGTTTGATATGGAATTGAACTTTTCTATGTTGCATTTTAACTTTCTGCTTTTGGCTCATTTCCATCCAAAATGTTGCTCTTACATAACAATGCCAATATTCCCACTAATATGCCTTATTTCATCCACAGTTGGTGGGAAGCAACAGTGTAGCGGTGAGAGCTGATGGGACGCAGCACTAAGAATAGCACACATAGCTTTGGTCAGTGGGGAGCTCAGCCTTGGCTTTAGGGACAGAGCCCTCCGCTCCTTTAAAAAGGGAAGTGCGTGGCTTGCCTGCTATTACTGGCCCACTGATGTGAAAGCGAGTGTTACCTGCTTAGTGAAGAGGAAGGAGTTTGAAGGCATGGGGAGAGAGGGGTCTGTTATGTAACCAACTTCAGTGACTCATCATCATCAGCATGAGAGAGATAAGCAGACACACTGAGGGACTCTCCAAGCCTCCCACTCTCTACATCCATCTCTCATTTTTCCTTCTCCTTCTCCCTCCGTCTTGTGTTTTGCCTTTTTTGCAGCCCACTCATTTTGTTTTCCGTTTCTCTTCCAAGCTGTACGCCATCTTCTTTTCCTCTTCCTGTCTTATCGCGCCCATTTCCTGCTTTTTATCTTGTTCTCAAGTCTTAAGTCTGTTTTTTCTCTGACCTGCATGAGGTTTAGCATTTTTGTGCTCTGACATGTATAATTGCAGGGTAGAGCAGTGAGATTTGAACTTTGAAAGGAAATCATTATCTCAGGAGGTAGGGCACTTGGCAGCAGGTTATATTATTAAACCTTGCAGAGGCTTTTATGTTGGCAGTGCACATAGCTGGCTTTGACTTTATGCAGTATTCACATTATTACATTGTTTCCGTTATATATGAATGGCATCATGTCCTGTGGCATCCATAAAACTGTTGTTGTGACATGTATCCATCAAAACATTTAAGCTAAGGTGATCAGAACTATAACTAAAATAAGTTAATATTCTTTAACATTTTCACAGCGTGCTATTTTATAGTGTTTCTTTCATGTTGCTTCTTATGGTCATCTAAACATATCTAAATGACAATGCTCCCAATATAGTCTCCTGGAGATGTTCATCATCCATCCATGTGAATCAGGCTGCATAACATATGCAGGTAACACTGCAAGAAACTGATCCTGATAGCTTGAGATCCAAATGTTCAAGGCTGCCCTGACAGAGCCTCAAGAAACACTTAAAAAATAAAAGTTAAACAGTGTTAGTAATTTTGTCACATGCACTCTTCTTGTGAGAAATTTAGATGACATGATAAAGCACTAAAGGTGAGCTCAGTTTTTCAGTGGCAATGAACTTAAATTTGGCCTCTATGTGTTTTACACTTAAACATTTCATTCTATCAAAGTTCAATTCAAATGAGCGTTCCTGTTTCATCTCTAGCTATGCTGTTATGCCATTCAAAAATAAGACAATTATAAAACGTCCCTCAAGTACTAAAATTACATCTGAGCTAAAGAAAAAGGAAACACACCCTGTTAGACTGTTATTCATCTCTGAGGGGAAACCCTGGCTTATGGCCCAAGACGTTTGATTAAAGATCTTTCAAAGTTTCAATCCACTCACCTCCAGTCCAAACGCCTTTCGTATCTAGCCCTTTTCCACATCTGTGTTATCTTAATGAGAGCCACTTAATCATGCATCGGCCAACACAAGGGCGATGCCTCTCTCTCTCTCTCTCGTTCATTCCTTAAGCTTAGTGTCACAGTTCCCTCCCTGTACCCCTGAGGACAACTTGATACTTTAGTGACTCAAAGAAAAAAACCATAAATTATCTCCCAGAAAACCGGCATTCCTTTTGCTAACCACATGGTTTCTGTGAAAATCTGCCAACAAAACAAAGCCAAACACAGTTGAGCTCAAAGATTATGAGAAAGAGGAGAATCTTTGCCCCATCAGTATAGCATGCATAAAGGCAGATATGTTGGCACATGACTCACCTGTAACAGGTGTCTGTGTGTAGAGTCAGAGTGGCGTCTTACTCGGTGAGAGTTCCCTCTAGAAGGGTGAGAGAGGCCCCGGGCGGCAGGATGCACCGAGAGGCGATGTGACAGACCCGGATGGTTGGTGCTTTTGAAGGTGCTGATATTGGTCGTCTCTGCTTTGGTAGTCTGATAAAAGTTGATGCTGCTGGCTGCGGGCTGTTTCCGTTGGTTGGAGAGGGGCAACGCATTGATGATGGGTGTCTTTGCTGGGACTTGAAGGACTCCGTAATGGGTGGTCCTACCGGATACGTCAATGGCCTTGTCTTTGCCCCCACTCCCAGTCCGATGGTAAAATTCTGCTGAGTCACTCCACCTCCGATTCTTTCCCTCTAGAGTTTGGCAGCCAGTGTGTATGGCTAAAAGAGATGAAAACATAAAAGAGAAACCGCAGTGAAAATCGGGATAAATCCTGACACAGAGAACAGTCAATCCTCAGTCAAGAAAATCCTCTCCAACTCGCTCCTACCTGCAACTAGCGCCTGTCAACCTCTGCTCCTACTGATCAGCGAAATGGCTGTCTAAATACACCCACTTATCACTACTCCACTCACCCCTACAACTTGTTGGCCAGGCAGGCAGTGAGGCAGGCAGACAGGAGCATAAGTACCAGCCAGTAAGCCAGGAAGGGCTGACTGGTGCTGAGAGAGAAAGCTGCACAGACAGGCAGGCAGACAGACAGATATGGCAGGGTTAATGCTTTCACTCCCCACAGTGATGTGCTGTTATGCCACCCAAGCAGAGAAAGCATTACTGTGTCTTCACGCCTGGCTGCACGACACGAGGAGAGGCAGGCTCAGAAAGGAGAGGGTAGAGGAGAAAAGAGGAGAATAGGAAAGAATAGAGTACGGGAAGTAAAAAAAGATGAAGAGCACCACTGAGGCGGTGCTTCAGAAGAAGACACGGGTGGACAGGAGACTAAAGGAGGCATAAGAGGACTAATAAGAGGAGGGGAAGAAACTAAATATTAGGAAAAACTATTGCAAAACAGATGACAAGTGAGGGACGTAAAATATAGCTGAATGAGGCACCACAATGACCCCACTGTAGGAACAAATACAATTTTCTTTGGCAAGGATGAAGTTAATTCCTGGAGGCAGAAAGTACAGAGGAAAACAAATGACAGTCAGCTAGCTAAGCAAGCTCTGCGAACCTGAGTAAGCCACATAGTCACACACTAATGAGCAGCTGCAGACACAGCAGGGCTTCACAGATTAGCTATCTGCCTCAGCACTTTGCAGCACAGGAGTGACATTTACGGATGAATCAAAGATGTGAATGAAAATCAAGGTAGCGCCCTGGCAGTGACCTGGAATTAATAACATCCAGCTACGACATCTATGGTTCAATTCATTACAAGAGCTACACCATCAGACCAAAGTGCCAAACGGCAGGTGTCAACCTTGATCATACTGAAAAGGCCACAAGCCACATTCACACAATGAAGGAGGGAAGAGAGGACTAAGAAGAACTCACCTCTGTAAACTGCAGAGGGCAAATTCCAATTTTCTCCCCGAGCTTGGCTTCAATCCAGTGTTCATCCACCCGTCTGATGACAGTAAGGATGTCTCCCTGTAAACCAGAATTAAGTAAAAGACACAGAGAAAGCAATGAACCTAAACAAAGTGCAGAAAAGGTGAGAGGCAGAGAACCCACTGGAAAAAATCAAAACAGGATGCCGGGTGCTTGTAATAGAGATAGGTCACCCTGGAGACTGAGCACTCAGCTCAGAAACTCTCCGAGCCCTGTGTTTTTCCTGCAGCATGTGACATCAACTCTCCTTGTGTCTGCAGGCCTGGTCCTTTCTGCACAGGCTCAAAACCATTTGACCATCCGCATTAAAAACTAAAAAAAAAAGCAGAGTGCAAGTGTGCTTTAATGGAAAGCACACAAGTACCGAGGCCCTTTATAACTGCCTCAGAAATCTTCAGGGTTAGTAACAACCACGGCAGCAGATTCTCCAGCTCCTGAAGTCTCTCCAAGAGGTGAAAAGAACAAAAAGCAATGACCATTATGTATTAATACTATTGGGGACTTCCTCTGCTCTTCATTATTAAAAACGTGTTAAGTTAACATTTTTCTAATATTTGAGCATGTGGTAAAGCTAATATGATAATTTGACAAGGACATCCCGGATTTGAAATATTCTAAAAGACAGCAAACACTTGTTTTCGGTACATCAATTCATTATTCAGCTACCGTTTTTTCACTAACAGACCAAACGATTACTCAAGAAAATAATAATCAATAATTGAAAATTGTCTTTAGTTGCAGCCTTAAAATATTTGGTAATTTGTCTCAATACATGATTGAAATGAGCACAAGCAGCATCCCTAAACGTCCTAGCTTGGGTTTCCCCAGGTAACTGTTTAGCAGAGGTTAGCCACCCAGATCCTGATGCATCTCGTCTTAAGACCAGTTTAGTTAGCAAATGAAACAACAGCAACACTCATTATATACAGTATAATTTCCCCCAGAAGGTTAATGTTTTATTATTCCCTGAAGGTTACTGTTAAGTGTAATCATTTTCTTTGTGCATTAATTAAAGAGTAGGAATCTCTGCAAGCATTTAAATCAAATGTACATAAGGAAGACTCAACCCCCTGAAAGTGTTTGCTGCTGTGTTAAATCAGTAGTTTGAGAGTCAGACCTTGAAGAAGCTGAGACAATATTTACTGTCTTCCAGATTCATCTCCTCGGGGTTAAAGTCATACAGCCCCCTGCAGAAAGTCGGAGGTTGGGACTGCTGGAGGGGCTGCACCTGAGAGGTCTGGTTGACGGCCTGCAGCGTGCTGGCAGTGCCAGGCACACCGCCACTGGCAGCTTCATTTCCATGTTGCCAGTTCTCATCCACTTTGTGTTTCGAGGTGATACCATTACCTGGCGTGAGGACCATCTCTCCTGACGAATCACCTCGTTGGTTACGCATCAAAGGTCTGAGAGCAAGCTGACGAGCAGACAAAAATTATCAATCAGTTACTGTATTTTAAATAAAGTTGTGGATTTATTTTACATGATACACATTTCTGACATACACATTTAAGATGGTAAAAAAAAAACATCTTTAAAGATTTGGGGGCATTAAGTACTGCATTTTCAGGATGTGAAACATTTATTTTGTCCTTTTTACCAGTGTGTCTCATTTAGGTCAACTCACTCTGGTGTTTGTTTTCACACTGGTTGATGTTGTTAACAGATCATTTTGTGCTGAGCAGACATAGATGTGTGATGATCTTATCGGATATGCAGATGTGTTTAATATGACACATCCTTTTTCCCTTTTAAGATAATATCAAATTTTGACTCAAGCTTTACTGTAATAAATGTTTTTTTTAGTTACAACTTTTCAGTGAGGTTGATTAAAAACCACACAACCTTAACGCACATAATGCACTAATTATTTTCTGCAAAAGTCATTTTTTATAACTTTTCACAAAATGAGACCTTTCCTTCAAAATAAGAAACCAGATTTTCACAGTCCTACATGTCGACAGGTGGAATTATGCATAATAGACTGCTAATAACACCTTTTGAAATATTATCTTGCAGTTTACACTCCGTAAATATGATCTTTATTAAATGAACTTGAACTCAAGCTACAGATTAACAGTAGACTCTGAACAGTCTATACACAGGACTACTGATAAGGCAGGTCTCTTCATATTTCTCATCACCTCAAAGAATAAAACACTGTCATCAAATGAAAACTGCATTTAATAATTTTACCGACTGTGAAGTATGATCCTCACATCTCATGTTGGGTTTGAATTAGGTGACATACCTGCTTTATATAGACAAAGAAAACCCTGCACCAAAGAAAACCCTCTCTATTTTGTAATTTTCTTTTCAATTGTATTGTTTTGGAATAACTTCTTAACCGCCTGAAAATAAATTGAGACTAAACGACAATTTTCTGAAAACATACATTTCAATAAAAGACTCTGCAGGGTTAAAGCCTATAAATGTAAGTCTAATTTTATTATTAACAGGCAGATTCTTTCAATGCTCCGTCAGTTTTTCATGAATAATGTACACCTTTAAAAGAGTGATACAGAACAATAATAAGCATTCAACACGTTATGCTTCAGTTTAAGGTATTAATTTCAGTGACAAGTAAGAAAATCCTATCCTATGAGTCTGTGAGCAAAGAGCTATAATTCTGTGAGTCTCTTATGATATAGATGTAACAATTTGATTTCTCTGAGTCATCTGTTTTAGTATTTTATTAAATAAGGTTTGATCTTTAATATTTGAGCCTGTATGTAACACAGTAATTCCACCCTCCACATCTGCTATGTATGGAAAATGACCATCAGAAGTCAATGTATCACACCCACTCCTACTGTATGCTCTGAGTTAGTTTTCAATATGCATCTTTTGCATAACCTTTAATGTATCCTTATCAATCCTACACCTACAGCCCTGTATGGTAGATTTTTAAAGTTATAATAGAGCTCTTGTGTCTGAAGGCGTGGAGAAGAGCTTTTAGAGTTCTTTACGATGTGAGAAGTAATTCATCCTGACTTAAATACACCTGTAGTCCTGATAGACACCATTCGTACAGGTCTGAGGGGACCTCATCACTTTAGGCCTAGGGGGGAACACTGAATTTCACTTCGTCAGCGGAAAAATTTTACTAGGTCAGATGACACAGCTCTTATGTGCCACACCGTCTCATACAGTGATATGCTCAAAGTATTAGGGGAAAAATCCCACTTAAGTTTGGTGAACTCACAGTGTTGAGTAAGTAACTCACTAGAAATAAATAAATAAGACATCATAGGTGAGAAGACAATAAATATGACACAAGACAATAGCTATTTGCCAACTTTCAGCTCGACTGAGATTTACACATCAGTGAGCAGGACTGCTTTATAGCAATATGTGTTTGATTTTCGCATCAACGTGATGTACTACTTTTTTGATTTGTCAGGTATTTTTGCTGGATTAGCCAAAAGCAGACATCCGTGTTGGGTGATTTCTTCCATTAAAGGTTTCTCGATTGATTATCCAGAAAATGTGCAATATGACAATCACTATATATCGATATTGTGATATAGATAACATAGATAATGTACATATAACGTGACAGAGATTCTTATCCATATTGCGCACTCCTGGAAGGACTTGCTGAGTGCTGAAACAAAATAATAAGCAATGGCTGACTGTTGGGAGGAATATATCTAAAAATGTTTGGAAACTGGCTGGGATTCCTGTAATGTTTGAATAGATAAATATAATATTTAAATAGGTGTAGTAAATAGGGGTTCCCATTCACAAATATCACATTTTGGTAACCACTGGGCCAACCAACCATTATTTGCTGTAAGTACCCTTTGGGTTGCACAGTGTAGTGGGCTATAGGGTTTTCTTACAGTGAAAGAATTACAGCAGATTGTTATAACCATCAACAACAAATTGTGTAACATCACCTCAATTTAGTGTAACGATTGTAACAAAAAAACTCATCACATGATTTGGATATAAAATTGTCACCCAAAGCAGAGTCAAAGCTTGTGATAGATAAGCAGAGGGTGAGTGCACTGACCTCACTGTGCCCATACTTTTCTCTGTGCTGACTCTCCTGCTGCTGCTTCTGCTGACCCTGCCTGGCCATGGGCATTGTGTAGCGGGCTGTCTGCGTTTCCCTGCGGGGCTCCAATGAGCCCTGGAGCCCTTCCAGGAGCCGCACTAGCAGGGGGTTTGCAGGAAGCTCCTCCACCGTCCTGGCCGAGGTAGGAGCGCGACACTCCGGACAGAGCAGCTGGGAGTGGGCTGCCTCCTGCCTCTGCAGACAGTGCGTACAGAAAGTGTGCTGGCAGGGCAGGACCTTGGCTGACACATCCAGCTGCTCGTAACACAGAGGACATTCCAGTAAGGCCATTAGCGCCAGCTTCTCCATTGTAAAAGGGCCAACTCTCTATGGGGCTAGGGGTTCTGGTACATCTGAAACACTGTAATCCACCATACTGGGAGAGACAAAAAAGAAAATCCAATTCAGTGACAGAAGTTAATTATACAATGAAAGAGTCAGAACTTTACTACTGAACACAGTCCTCTACAACCAATAAGATATGGCTCGAAGATAACGCCATAACTTCAAACAGTTTGATAAGGCTTGACTAGCAATTACTACGATACTTTGTTGTGAACATTACACGCTGCTTGCACACAGGTGTCATGTCAGCTCACCTGGCTACACAGGTAAGACAACAACAGGAAATAACCGGACGGACTCTCTCCATATTTGTCCCAATAACACAGAATACAGAAACTTTGGGTACTTACACGTGTCTCTGCGGACTGTCAGATGGACTATACTCCATGAACGAGTTTAGGAAATGTGTAACTTTGTCGCCGCCGTCGCCATGACGCAGTGCGCTGAAGAGGGACGGTACAGCGCAGGACAGGCGCGCGAGCTTCACCCTACACCGGTATCACCGACTAGCTCGTGCCAAAAAGTATTATGACATGAAACAAAGATGTGGAAATTAGACTTAAGACAAACTGGTAACGAGGTCTCAATCACAGAAGCAGGCTAATTCAACAGGAGCTGTATCGAATTGCAGTGTCATGTCCGACTGAGTTTAACCCTTAACAGCTAACCAGCTGTTAAATTTACAACATCGTGATAAAAAAAAACATTCCCCATAGGTAAAATTGTTGTAAAAATGTTGTACACTTAAAAACAACAGTTCAGTAAGTTAGTTCTTAAATAAGGACTCATTTAAACGTGTTGAGGGGCTATTACATTGATTAAATACCTACATTGTTAAATTCTTCTCCCTAATTCCCTAAAAAGTCTGATAATGGTTTGGGGATATTTATATATCCTTATTCCTATAATAGGTCTGTAAGTAGCCCCACATTTATTGATTTAAATGTGTGGGAAAGGGGGAAATAAAAGCAGAGCAGTGTTTACAGCATTGTCATGTGACATGGTCTCCCTCTGCTGGTGCATTTACTGACCGACTACAGCTTCACCTGCAAGTACCAGCACTGTCCACATCAGTCCTACTGGAAACAACACGATGAAAATACAATGAACCTGAACTCTGCTTAACAGCCATCGTCCTCCGTACGTTTGTAAGAATATGAGCCTTTGCTGGACACACAGAGCAGTCATGGTTGTTGCTGGAGATGGTAATGATGGTGCACAAGATATAATCACTGGGTTTATCCGTTTGCTTTATTATTGTTTGGACTTTATTTGCACAGTCCAGAATTCCCTTTCTTGCATCCCGAGACTAAATAATTTACCCATGTTGGCTATGAAGCGAAAGTTCGGGACATCTGTTTGAATTTTTTAAATAGCATGAATCTTTCATCTCTTTCTTCACGTCAGCAGAACTCGGGGAATTCTAAAAATGTGCATATGGCTTTTACAGAGAGAGTGAGAGCAACAGAAGAACAGAGAGAGAGAGAGAGAGAGAGAGAGAGAGAGATTACCCATGACTTATTTACATGGTCATATCAAAGTTGATACAGGCCTTTCCTCCCAGGCCTCTCACAGTTTAATGGCTCTGGCAGAATAAAGGGCAACCTAAACAGACCTTGATTTTAGGTCATTTATGGATAATGTTTTTTCTGGATTGAAACATAACTTCTTGATGACTGCAGCACTTCCATCTGTGAGTGATGGATCTTCTGTCATCCAGTCATAGATAGAGGTGAGGGTGTGTGGTTGTTTTGCTGGAAGTCAGTGCATAAGTGCTTATCAGCTGCTTACACCCCGACGGTCAGTCTGGCCACAACTGAGGAGCCTCGGACGTTGTGGCGTGTGGGACTGTGTTTGATGGTTCTGATATATGACCTATCTGATGGAGAGGGAAGGGCCTCCCCGGGGATAGCTCTGAGCTTGGTGTGCTGTCTCTCAGAATATCATGGCTTGTCACAAGTTGCTGTATAAGGAGGAGTGCCTTCTTCTCCAGCTTTCATGTTTTATTTAAAATGCTGTCTTACTCAGAGAGTGCTCCTAACTCATTGAATGTGATCCGTCTCAGCGTAGCCTTTCCCTCTTTTTTTCCGGGTCTCTCTCTCCCCCTCTGTCTGCGGCTGTGTTTGATCATTTGACTGTGCAGATGTGCTTCACAGTGTATGAGGATGTGTTTCGGCAGTTTAATTTGAACAAGGTCTCAATCAAAATGCATAATCCTTGGGCAGCAGTTTGTTGCGGATTAACCACAAATTAAACAGCACTTTAGGTGTATCAAAACCACATAATTAACTTTTCCCTTTCAGAGGGAACTAATCCTCCACCCAAAACTTAGCTGCTGTCGTAGTTGCAGCAGTTCCCGAGTTGCTGATTAGCTGACTAACGTTGGTTGTTTCTTTCTTTTCTCAAATATGTATTGGCAAGCTTCAGAGAGAAAAGACTTTTCTCTCACAGGGCAAACATGAGGTGGGGCTGCAGTCCGTGTTTGGAGGAACAACACAGAGCACTAGTCAGACTGGTTCAACCAGAACATCTGCAGTTTTTTGAAAAACTACACTAGACCGTACATTTTATGCAGGTGAGGTGTCCGATCCCGTTGTCTGACACAGCGAGCTCTTAATGGCCTGCAGTGTGTTGTCACTCCGAGTCAACTGACTCAGTCATGACTCCCTGAAATCCTGGGAATGTAATTTAGGCTGAAAATGTATGCAGAGCAGCAGTCAGCCCTTCACCAGATGCTTTCTTTAACATCCATCTATGAAGTTTCTTTGCGATTCCTCCACCCACAGTTTGTTCTGGCTGGTCCTCCTCTGCCAGCAGATTGAATCCTATAAATATTTCATATTTGATAAATAAATGAAACAACCTCTTTTCTTACTTCTGCGTAGCTCACTAAGTTGCTCCCCTACCTACGTATGCTGGAGCTTATTATCGCAGCTCTGACATTGTTTCAGTCATTGCCTAAATGAGGTTTGTCTCAGGGACATTTTCATTTATTTTTCAACTAGGCATCAGATGCCTCCATTTTGCTGGCAACAACAAAAATGTTTATTTTTTAATAATAGGTGCTTCTGTTCAGTTTGGAGCCATAACTGAGGTAGATTTCTTAAAGCATTTCATGAATTAAATATTTTGTAACCACAACAGTGTCAAAGTGTCTCAATGTTTTTGTAGGAAAAGAATAAATAAACTATGCTCTCTTTTCTCAAAGCCCCCAAAAGAAGGTGCATGCTTTTCCAGAAGATATAGGGTGACATCTTAGCCCATCATGTCGTTGACCTCCTCTGACTGTTGGGTCCCTCCATACATTAGTCACATGGGACATATGCTATTTACAGCTGCCTTGCTTGTCAGACTGCGGGTGGTGTGCATCAGCAGAAATCTGGGTCATGTGACTTTATACTACACCTCATGTCTAAAAGGAACTCAAACTAAAAACACAACCTGAGGGAAGCAGGGCCGAGGGGTGGGACTTGAGCTTTGAGCCAATCACAGCTGAAACACCTGAGCCAGAGTAACGTTTAAGCTTTCCTGTTGCATGAGGTTTTTGTTGTCTGCAGGAACGACGGTGTTGAAGTCTTTTGGTGTGCAAATGCTCCAGCAGCTGTTTGAGTTCGAGATGTGCATGAGGGAAACTAAAAATAGGATGCGCACACCTCTGAGCCAGCTGCCTCTTCACTGCCTTTGGGACTGCCTTTGTGTCTCCCCCTCTCTGCTCTTTCAGTCCTCTTGCTCTCCTCTACTCCTGCTTACACAGTGGCTATTGTTACCCCCCCCCCCCCCTCTCTATTTTCCTACTTTTCTTAGTCTTTGAATCAGGCCTTGTATGTCTGGCTAGTCCTGTGCTGGCATGAGAGACCTGAAACGGGACTCTGCTTCCCCTCACTATGGTCCATTATCCAAGTTGATAGGAAACTAGAACACTGTGGCACAGTACTAAAAATGAGAAGTCTCTGTCCCATGAGTCTTGGATTCAGTTATCTGAGAAGCACCCATAAGTTTATATCCATTACAGATAAAGATCTGGTATCAGAAAATATGCGCTTGAATGGGATCCTAGAAATGCCAATTTTAGTATTCCAAGGTTGGCGGCACATCAAGTTGGAGTTGGAGCTATGTCTTTGTACTTTGTTCCTGCTTAATAACACAAATGCTTCTTTCCATCTCAACGGACAAACTTCTCATCTCACTTCTGACAGTGGTCATTTTGGCACTTTCAACAGGGTAAAGAAAAATGCTGGCAACGGTACATTTTTTTCAATTGAAAAGACCAAAATCAAGTTAATTGATCCTATCCTATTCAACATTGCAGCACCATTTAACGGAGCTATATGTAGTTTTTTTTTAAATGAAATCAATCACTTTTTTGTTGCCTGTATGTGAAGGGGTTGTAATCTCATGTAAAACGACCCAATTGCAGGGTTTTTCTGATGGCCAGTATGCCTAATCCTATGTGGATTAGGGTCTGATTTTTCGGGAAAAACACTGGCTGTGATTGCATGTGCTTTCTGATTCTGTACCGTATACAGCAACAACACCGCAGCTAGTGTGATGAGTCCACTAAAACCAAAAAACGACCGGCTCCCAACACAAAACAGACTCCAACACAAACTCCACGTAAGGATAAAAAACAGCTACAAAGTTTTATGTGCTGAAGCCCTTCAGGCCAAACAAGAATCAGATCCACTTGGGGTGACAATACAGTCCACACAGGAAAGGCTTGAGTCACCAGGAGACTTCCGCTTTGACAAAACTGTCACAGAGTTGGCTTTCATCCTACTGGACAGGTAAACTGATATTACTGAAAAGCATTTGAAACAAATTGTGATGTTGTGCTTTAGTTAGTTCAATTTAGACAACATTAGCTCGCCGGCTAACGTAATTACTATTGTGTGTACCACCTATGTCAAAATGTTGATTTTAGTCTGGAAGAAATTATGGACAGTACAAAGCAAATATGGAACAATTTGTTTAAAATAGCTTATAGTGATGCAAGGCAGGGGCAGCCAGCTATAATCAGCACGGATCTACTTTCGTTTTCTTTGTAACATTCAATTCAGATTTATTGTCGTTTTGCCGATATCCAGGTACACTGCTTCTCCAACGTCTCAAGCCTAGTCCACACAGAGTTTTTTCTCCTTTGTTTTAAAAGAGACAGGGCCTCAGTCACTGTGACTTACGAGTCCCACATAATACAATAATGCAACATAACTATGCAAGCATGTTGTGTGAAGCTGTCTCCCAGTGTTTCGGTCTCTGTGTATTTGATTATGCTCGCGCAGGAGTTTGAGCACCAGTTCAACCACACACCAGGTTGCAATCTGAAAACCACACCATTGTGTTCGGTGAAAACTACATATAACCCCTTTAACTGGTGACATGTCCCCTCCAGTCATATCACCAGACAAGAACATCATGTTTCTGCAAAACCTCAGATTATATTTATCACTAATCTTGCTTTTTGTAATATCAGCACATGGCAAATACAGTATGGGTAATATTATTGAGTGGTGTGGTCTGGGTCAGTACCCAAAACACCTGATGCTGTGCATGTGACCTGCTGTGTGGAGAGAAGACATCAATAACTTAACGGCCATTCGGAAAGCCTGAGGTAAGAGATCAAATTGGAGGAAACAAAACTTGTTAGTAAGCTAGCTAACATTGTTAACTATCCTGCTAACAGGATAGTTATGTTAGCTGGCTTGGATACAGTAATGTTACCAGTTTGATACTGAATAATGGAAATGGATATAAATCGTGAGTCGCAGAACTGTCCAATGTTATATATGATACTATTATCGGAAATTAGAATGAATGCACTAATATTTCTGAATTGTTGAATATCAATAAGCTTTTGAAATGTTACAAATAAGCGTACTATAAACAATCTATAGGTTGACAAACCAAATAAACTGTGACCTAAAAATATATTAGTATTATACTAACATTAAACTTTTTATTTAATGTAATAAAATTGTACTAATACACAAATTTATACTAGTTACTCCTCCAGGTTACTCCTCTGCAGTGGAAAGATGTAGAGCCAGGATGCCATCATTCAAATAGTTGCATCTTCTTGAGAACAACACATTTCACTTGTTCTGTTTTACTAAAAGTATTGTTGCACATATTGCCACATTGTTGCACACATTGCCACTGTGCCACCAATTACTTGAACCCCTCCAGACCCAACCTTCCATCTACTGCAGGTGTCCATCTGCCTTTCGCCCCCACTGTCCTCTCTTTTGAAAACAAAAATATGGTAACCCTATGTTAAGAAACTATTAAACCTTTTGTGTGTTTTTAAAGATTTATGTCTATATAACCAGTCTTATTTTTTAAGCAGAACAACACAGCAAAAGGCTTTGGTATGTATAATTCTGCAGAGCATCAATTCAGATATGAAGCAGCATTACAGACAAATATTTGGCTATTTTCCATGAAGGACAAAAATCAAGCAGACCTGTCCTCTTCTCCTATGAATAAGAAAGGAAGCGGACTCTATTTGTCGTCCCGCAAGACTCTGTGAACAGGAAAATTCTCTTTCACAAAGTAAACGCAGTAACATGATTATTATGGCCTGCCGTATGTGTGCGGATGATGAAAGTAATTCACATCTGAAATGACTGGCCGAGTTTCCTTCATCTCTTGTGGAACAAACCCCCTCAATCACACCCTTTGATGTGCTTTTGTGTGCGTCTAATTCCCATTCAGTAGGCAGATACATGTGTCACACTGTTTGCTTGGTATCAATTTTGGAGAAAGACTCAGAGCATTCAAAATAGGTTATGCAACCTCTTCCTTTCTCTCTCTGCCTCATCACTATTCATGCACATCCATTACAAAAACACATCTGTGATACTGTTACTGTTCAGGAAATTACCAAACCTTCAATGAATGACTGGAAAAAACAAATATTGAAGAAATGAGAAAAGGTTATTATATATGTGAGAAATGCGCAAGTTTTTTTTAAACTGGTGAAGCTCTTCTGTCTGTCAAGCTTCACTATCCTGTGACATTCTTCAGTAAGTGGTGGATACAGCCATGGTAGTGATGAAAAGTGTGTCAGAAGTGATTAAGGTGACAATGAATACCATCTAGAGTCCAGATCACGACTCCTGTTAAAGCGTGTATATAAACTGCGCACAAAACCGAAGAAATGTCACCAGTCCCTTGGAAGGGTTTTACGCATTTGCTCAAGGCTCTCTCTCTCTCTCTCTCTCTCTCTCTCTCTCTCTCTCACACTCACACACACACACACACACACACACACACACACACACACACACAGCAGCAGTAACTGAATACTGTTTTGTCATACTCACTTTCTGTCATGGTTAGAGTTTTTTCTCACTGTGCAACACTATAAGACTAAAAAGAGAATTTTTTACTGCGTGTGCATTGTTTTCCTTAAGAATAAGTACATTGTGATCCTGTGGAGTGAGTTGTCCTAAGTCTTGTATGTAAGTCTCATCTCTATTTCCTTAAGAAGCTCTGATCCTGCTTGGCTAGGTCTGTAGTCTCCTTTATCTAAAGTTGATCTCACAGCAGACCTGTCCCTGACTCATGGCTGGGACCCAAACTGTGGATTTATCACACACACACACACACACACACACACTTGCAGGGCAGCTCTGTATCACCCACCACCTGCACCCTTCCCTTAACGCACTCGTCTTTCCTCCTCTTTCACCTTGACTTTGCCTACTTGAACCCAACCTATTTCCAGATGTTGATATTTCACCCAGCACAATGAGACTTGAGGCGTTAAAACAAACAATTGACAGTGCTGTTATACAGATGTAATCAGTGTTACTGCTGAGGCTAAGCCTTGGTTCAGCTGTATAAAAAGCTTGTAGGTTAAAACCACACGATTAAGCTGTTTGATTGTTGACTGTGATAGACTGTGGGCCGTCTTCATGAGGGTGATGAGGTAATTAACACTATGATTTGGAAATCTGTCATTCTTTGGTGTAGAAGCAGGCTGTGATTTAATACCATGATCAAAATCAAACCCAATCACCCAGCCTTTCAGGGTCTGCAGGATTATTTTAGAGTTTGTTGCCATGGCAATCAAATCCACCCCATCGTGGCATTTCCAGAGTGTAGTGAAGGATTAGATGGTGATGTCAGACATCTGTGTCAAATCCCTCTCCAGCTCATTTCAGCCATTTGTCATGTTCTTAGATGACAGATGACAGCCTGACGCCAGCAAGAGGAAGTGAATGTTCTGCAGCTCCATGATGAGTTTCAAACTCTTGTGTATATCCCACTTCCTTTTCTCGTCTCTTGGCTTCCCAGCTCCCTGTTCCTCCCCCCTGAGGTAATATGGTCTTTGAGGTAAATACCATTTGTTTTGTGGCGTTCCTATGATGGCTGAATAATGGCTTGAAGTATGTGGTTAAATGAGAGTCTGAGGCCGGGGATGGGAGTAATCTTGCCTTTCTTTCTGAGCGGTGACAGAGGCCAATAGAGATTAATGAGAGTGCAGGGGTCTTAACACTTTCACTACTACAAGAGAAACAGCATCTGCTTGGCTCTGTGTTGTTTACACTTTTATCCTCACAAACAGCCATTTACTGGCCCTGCAGCACTGCTCTTGTAGTCGTGATGAAAAAGAAGAGAGTACAGATGATACTGTAGCCAGGAGTTTAGAAATAATCAGGTCATGAATCCAAGCCCACCCAGCCCCCATCACAACCTTACCATCCCTCATCCCTCAGAAAATTCATATTGGGGTTTTAGCCATGAAATTTGGTACACACATTCCTATTCCCCTCATGATGAATTGTATGAACTTAACTTTTTCTCTAGCACTACCATCAGGGCAAAAGTTCAGTGTTTCCAATAATTTTTGACCAAATACTTGCAAAGTACAGTATTTGAGTCTAAAAATACTGAAATCAGTCTGTAAAATCCCCACGATGTGTACGTTTTATGTACAAAAATTGACATAAGCAATTGTTTGCAAGAGTCTATGTTTAAAATATTTCTTTCCGTTTTTAGTTTAAGCACCATATCATCAGTCGGCCATGTTTATTGTTGTTATTGATTTGTTCTGTACTTTGCTTTAGTGCTTTATTTAAACTCACCGCTGCGAACACTGGAATATTCATGTGCAGAATCTATTCCCTGAATATCATATTTTCAAGTCCTTTGTGCAGATATGTTTAGTGCACTGTTGATAATCACAGAGCAACGGTAGCAGGTCAGCGGATGTGGATGCAACATGCCCACCATCTGTCTGCAACATTTAATCTCTGGAAGGATTAATCTGGTACTCTATGGGCAATATGAGGGCTTTTGTACAGGCATAATGCACAATACATCCTGCAGACCTAGTCTGGAGGATGACAATTAGACAGTACTTATCCAGAGAGAAGAATGCTGTTTAGTGGAGCTGGGAATAAATATATTTGGCATTGATATGCAGCTTCTGTTGTGTGCTGTATCCCCATCCTTTAAAAAAATAAGAGATTACCACTGAAAATATATTGGATTACATTCAAAGAATTATGACAGCCTGAGAAACAATCTTCCTCATTGTTGGTTTGCGTGCCACATGATAGTCACCTCCCAGACGTGGTTCACTCCAACATGAAACCGATTTCAATTACAGAGAATTTAGCAGATATTTTTTGTGAAAAGGCCGATCCTCCGACAATGATTTTTGTTCCATCTGTGAGTTTTAAGCTAGTAGTGTAGAGGATCCTCAATTGCTTGTCCAATTGAATGCTCAAAATTAATACTGCAATTATTTCCTTATACAGTAATTGCTCAGTAATGCATTCAGAGCAGGGTTTCTCCCTAGGCTCTCGTTAAAAGGCATGAAAGAAATTAACAGTGAACAGAGTCTTTATCTCGCTTATATGCTAGGGTTACACATAAGGAGAAGTGCTCCAAAGCTATTTGAGGATGTTTTATAAAGCAACGACACCTCAAGGTATGGTTCAGGCAGGCAATTCTAATTGCACAGCACTGGGAAATTGTTGGGAGGAATTAAGACAGCGTTCCCTTACTGATTATTTAATTAGCTGAGCATATCAAATTTTGACTGTACAAAATGTGGCTCAACAGAAAAGTGAACTCTTTACTCTAGTATAATAACATCCTGACAAACTCCATCATAAAATTCAAAGTAAAAGTGGTGCTTGCCATAATTTCAGCCTCCTAACAGACGGATATAAAATGGTGAGTATGTTCTTGCCCATTCTCCCATAACATCATAACTGTTTACCTGTCCTGCTGTATTCATTGTCTGACATCACAGCTCACAGACACACAGTGATTATTTTCCAGATTTATGATAAGGTCTCCTACAGTGTTTTATCCTCTGCAATATATGCGGTACTCTTCCTTTGATTTATAATAGCCGCTGCCCTACTCAGCAGCACACACCACTGTGAGCTCCTTTACACTGTGGTGTAGCAGCGCTGATCAGTAGCCCTTGGAGTTGATTTATGAGCAATGGGATTTCTGGTCAGAACAGCTTAATTGAGCCTGTATATTCTCCAGAGTAGTCCTTGAGAAAAGGATAAGGTAATGAGGGGGAAAATGACGAGTGGAAGACACTTTGGCTGTAAATCAGCCTCCTTACAGCTGCTAAGAGGAAATGTATAAAAAAAAACATTGAGTACACCTGCACAAATAATGCAGAACTTCAAGTTCACTTGACTGACCTCATAACAAGGCAGCGGAGTGGCTTCTCTATTGCACCCTCATTTCTCTCCCTTTCTTCACTGACTGGTGGGTCCACTCTCCTCCACTCGTTGCTTAGGACCCCTGCATATTTTGCACAGTTAGAAGTTTTGCATCTGGTTTCTGAACCTTGTTTTTTGTGCAGTGCTGGAGGGTTGAAAGAATATCCAAGAATGTGTAGAGCTGCACAGATAATACAGATATCTAACTGCAGTGCTGACAGTGTTTGTCAAAGGAGGTGGACGATGGTGTGTTTATGTTGTTGTACCTCAGTGCTGGCGCCAGAGCTGTGAGCTCAGGGAGGAGATAGGGCGCCAAAGGAATGCAAAATAGACTCCCTGTGGACTCTATGCCTGCTAAAGTCAGCTCTATTGAGTGACACCTTTCATATATCATATATATACACATTGTTAAGCTAGGTGTGCCTGATAAACTTGCAGCTGAGGGTACTGTATATTACTTATTTTACTACACTTCTAAGGTTTTGAAACAGGCTGCAAAATTTCAAACAAGCAGAAATTTGATATCATACATGTTGTGTTGTACGTGGAAAAATCCTGGACTACCAGAAAGTAAAGGGTTTCTTATAATTTTCCCCCCACCCCCAACAACAGCATATTTTCTCACTTACCTGTAGCATTACACGGCCATGGTTTAGTTTTTGGCTGGGTTTTGAGATCTCCATCTCTGAGATTTCAGGTTTTGTTTGTGGTGCTCACAGCACTAAAAATCAAAAACTCGCTTTTCAGAAGTCAGTCCCTCGTTATTCTGAATTATCCACAAACCTAACTGTTGACAATTTTCATCGGGACTATTTCTTACAAAGTAGAAACCAGTTCACAGCAGAGTCTGTCGATCCTCCCGAGTAACTAGGACACTGTGTTTGGAAAAGAGACGTTTCTGTTGCATTTTTAACACATATTTTTCAGTACTTTAACACAAACAAAAGTCTATTCGCCTTTGTTGTATTGAGGTGGCAGCAGAAATCTTAGAGATAGATATCTCAAAACCAGGACAAATAAAACTAAAACTAAGTGAGAATTTATGTTATTTTGTGGTTTGTGTGAACCGTCCCTTTAAATTTGATAATTTTTCCTGCACAGACTGCCTTGAAAGGGTTTCAAGTAGAGGACAGAGTGGTAATTGAAGCCAATTAGCAGTGTCAAATTAAGTTTTTTAAAGCCCACGTAAGTCCAATAATTGATCAGTAAACAAATGTGAAGATGTGTATTTGGCTTGTTGATAATGCTTAGTTAAAGGCAGAAAGATTGTGGGGGGGAACGAAATAAAAGCAGTCTTAATGTGTGCATGTTTGTACCTCCATGTGTGGCGTCCACATGTGTGTTTGTGTCTTCCTCTCTCTGTATATGACATTGTAGCGGGAAGTCCCACTATGCAAGATACCGCTCCCAATTTTCTCCAGGGGGGTGATGGTAATGACATTCAATGTAGTTATGTAATTTCTTTCCCTGGATTCATTTGTTATCTGTTCCTTGGTATTTCCAACATTGGACTTGCCAGAATCAGGCCAGAGTCAGACCCTTAATGTGCTCCAAGGTTGTAAATTGGCTCCCATTTCTGTAACCACTCTGCAGGCTCCTCATGAAAGAGCACAAAGTATGTACAGGTGCTGGTCATATAATTAGAATATCATCAAAAAGTTGATTTATTTCAGTAATTCCATTCAAAAAGTGAAACTTAATGTATAATGTATACATTCATTCCACACAGACTGATATATTTCACATGTTAATTCCTTTTAATTTTGATGATTATAACTGACAACTAATGAAAACCCCAAAATCAGTATCTCAGAAAATTAGAATATTGTGAAAAGGTTCAATATTGAAGACACCTGGTGCCACACTCTAATCAGCTAATTAACTCAAAACACCTGCAAAGGCCTTTAAATGGTCTCTCAGTCTAGTTCTGTAGGCTACACAATCATGGGGAAGACTGCTGACTTGATAGCTGTCCAAAAGACGACCATTGACACCTTGCACAAGGAGGGCAAGACACAAAAGGTCATTGCTAAAGAGGCTGGCTGTTCACAGAGCTCTGTGTCCAAGCACATTAATAGAGAGGCGAAGGGAAGGAAAAGATGTGGTAGAAAAAAGTGTACAAGCAATAGGGATAACCGCACCCTGGAGAGGATTGTGAAACAAAACCCATTCAAAAATGTGGGGGAGATTCACAAAGAGTGGACTGCAGCTGGAGTCAGTGCTTCAAGAACCACCACGCACAGACGTATGCAAGACATGGGTTTTAGGTTAGAAGCGTCTCGCCTGGGCTAAAGACAAAAAGGACTGGACTGCTGCTGAGTGGTCCAAAGTTATGTTCTCTGAAAGTAAATTTTGCATTTCCTTTGGAAATCAAGGTCCCAGAGTCTGGAGGAAGAGAGGAGAGGCACAGAATCCACGTTGCTTGAAGTCTGGGTGCCATGTCATCTGCTGGTGTTGGTCCACTGTGTTTTCTGAGGTCCAAGGTCAACGCAACCGTCTACCAGGAAGTTTTAGAGCACTTCATGCTTCCTGCTGCTGACCAACTTTATGGAGATGCAGATTTCATTTTCCAACAGGGCTTGGCACCTGCACACAGTGCCAAAGCTACCAGTACCTGGTTTAAGGACCATGGTATTCCTGTTCTTAATTGGCCAGCAAACTCGCCTGACCTTAACCCTATAGAAAATCTATGGGGTATTGTGAAGAGGAAGATGCGATATGCCAGACCCAACAATGCAGAAGAGCTGAAGGCCACTATCAGAGCAACCTGGGCTCTCATAACACCTGAGCAGTGCCACAGACTGATCAACTCCGTGTCGTGGCCGATTATAATATCCAGGTTTCACTTTTTGAATGTAATTACTGAAATAAATCAACTTTTTGATGATATTCTAATTATATGACCAGCACCTGTATGGTTTAATGTAATCACTCCTCAGAGCACAGTGTGGCTTAAAGCTGGGCATACACTGAAAGACTTTAGAAGTGTTGTTCTTTAATTTCTATCTCCTACTGTGCGAGTAAAGCCAAAGCTCAGGATTTATGTGCTCACACTGTAGTGTGAGATCGTCAAGCCACTACCCGAGTGCTCACACTGTACATATAAAATTGAAAATAAAGTGGCACCGTCTGCACCTGCACACCATTCTTACTATTGACAATTTGTTTGAAAGCTCAGAGGCAGATGTTTCTTTGCAAGCAATAATGCTAACAAAGCAGAAATGTGCTCCTTGATCATCATTGCCATCCTGTGTGCCGAAACCTCTAAAAAAAAGAGGCCTATATGGACTCGCAGGTGGGTAGAAAGATGTGGACAGTTGGTTTGTCCATTTTGCAGAGTGAATTGGTAGTACCCTAGCCAATTGTTAAGATTGGTAACTTGATAACAAGTCACTTTTAGACACCTTAATTTTTCCCCACCAGATTTTCAACAACTCTGCCTCTGGGTTTGGTTGGTTACGGTTAGGGTGGGGTTCTGTTTACCACTTCGCACAGGGGCGGTGACAAAAAAGGTACTGATCATTGGAAATTGACTCGTGACTCTGCTTCAACTGCGCGAGAGCTTGACGTCGGAAGACAAACATTTCTGACACCCTTTTGTACACAAACGACACCCGACGAAGCCCAAATTTTGTCCAACTCTAAAATGAAATCAGGTCAGAAAAGGGCTCAAACCAAAATGGTAATGTTGCAAATTTTATAACTTAGCCCCCTGTTATTGACCAATAATGTTAACTAAGCTAATTGTTCATTTATGGAGACCAGTGCCAGCACAGTAGGCTACACGTAATGTAGCCTAACTTCAGCTCAATAAAAACGTGTCGGCATCTGTGTTGTTTACACTGGGTCCCCAACGCTTCTTGAAATGGCTGATTTTGTCTACATCACTTTTTGAAAGTATTTGTTAAACATGTTCTGAATAGCTTGCAACAAGAAATGTTAAATAACAAATGAAAATGCTTAGAGAAAGGTTTATTTGCACTGGTTATAAAATGATCCCAAAACGTGCATGCACCAGTCAGTAACTTTAACAACATCTTGACACAGTTTCTTTTTGGCCAAGTTTTCCGTTCTTTTATAATTTTTAGATTTTGAATCGCCATCTACCACCTGAATTTTGTGTTTACCTTTAAATAAATAAAAACATTTCCACCATAAATTGATGCAGAAAAGGAAGAAATTGGCGCAGAAAATTTCACCAGAAGGCAAGAAATTATGTCTTTAATGCTCAAGATTTTCTGGGGAAGGACCACCAGACCCCCCAATTCATACATTCAGCATTGAGGATTTTTGTAAAGTAGTGTTAAAATATTGTCACATCTTGTTGTCGTGACACCAATATCATGTGTGATCTCCTCTCGTGAGCTAAGTGTATCATCACACACCTAATCTAAACCTTATGTCCCTATCACTTTTAAACACAAAGTTGCGTGTCTCTTTCTTTTGTTGCAGTACACAATTGCAAGTTATCTATACAACATGTAAGCTTAAACAGACTCCTCTTACACTGTCTCTGTGTGTTTCTCTGCTTGCGTATCCTTCTCACCCTTTTTACCTCTGACCAGTTTGCATGCCTGAATCATATAGTGTATGCCCAGCTTGAAAGGAGTTCAAAGGATAAACTGACCCAGTAAACGGTGATAGAAGTCTATGAAATGTATGTTTTTAAATGAAGTGACACTAATGGTAACTCTGGGCCCCAGAGTTGTGATGCTAGGATTAAAATGTTGTGCTGTGACTAATTATCCAATTATTTTCCCATTTAAAAAATAATTAATAAAGGCAAACCAATTTGAGAATATTATCAGTGAGACAAAAGCTTTTGCACTATGATCACTGTGTGTCTTTTTTCAAAGTGTACTGTAGCATATTCATGGGAATACAATACCACCGTGGTTAACAAATTTGCAAATAACAAAAATGTGAACCTCAGGAGAAAGATCTCCGGATAATCAGCCAGATTTATATTCACTTCCCTGGTGTTTATAAAACTCTGAGATGTCAGTCATCTAAAATTAGATGAGTGAGCAGAAAAAACATGTTGGTCTCGGATATTTATGGAGACGCGCTGCAGGGAACAAGACCTCCCAGAAAGAGCTTGGGTATTTTTTTCAGAAGAGAGAGATAAATTGCATATTTCATCTCTCTATTCCACATGTCAAGCTTAGCAGAAATCAACCTGCGCCTGCCTTGATAAATCCAGACATCTACCACATTGCAGCAACAACACCAGTTATCGCCTCGGATTTATAACGTTAGCGAAAGTGAATTACAGTCTCTTATATAAAACAGAGCCTAATCCTAAAATAATCATTGTGTGAAAAATTAAATCCTGTTTGCATGGTTTTACATCATGCCTCTATTATTCCATGTGTGAATAACAGTCTTTTCTGGTCACCTAATATCTGATAAGCAGGGTAATTCTGCCACTGTTGAATCCACAGGCTTTGTAGTAATTTTCTAATACAAGGGCAGTAATTATACTGTCAGACTGGTCTCATGTTAAAGAAAGCTGTTGTGGGAAATGCAAGGCCTGCAGGCAACCCTGCCAGATAATTGAGAGCGGTTAGTGGTGGCAGTGATGTTTTTTGATTGAAGATTTAATGTTACTTTGCATCCTAGAGGAGGATGTTGGTTATCGACCGTCTATAAAGACTGTAAGGCTAGGGCCAGGATCTGAGGATATTGATCTGCAAGGAAAGCTAAGGGGCAACGCCTGCGTTCAGGTGTTTCTGTGGGATAGGCCATCAAGGTCACCTGGGCCAGCCCAGGCAATGCTGTGACGTGTTTATTTGATATGCAAAATAAAGATTCATTGATTTTTTTCATTGGGGTATTAGGATTCAGATCGTGCTAAGTGTGAGGCGAAATGCCTTCCAAAGCGGATCTGGTTTTCAAAGACAGGGAAAGGGGCATTGGATTTCAAACTGAGAGATTTCATGCTGTGCTCCTGTTGAATGGAGGCTGACAGGAAGAGATATGGGTCCTGGTGCCGAGTGGAGCAGAGGAAGAACGGCCACTATATCCCTGACAAATTCATTATGTTACAGTCCCCGTCCAGGTTTTTGCTATTTTATTCTCTGCTGGGGTATTAAGAATCTAATGCCCTTTTTTATGAGTTTCTGGAAGTCCATTCACATCCAAACCCGTATCTTGTCTTAGTTAAATAGCAGGTAATAGAGACTTAAAATAGCCTTGAGAGTATTTAAAACTTTCTTTTTGTAACATATTGGTGAATGCCGATGTCTTTTTTTGATCAGGATTATAGGTTTCACTTTGCATTTATGCCTTTGCTGACAAAGTTAGAAGGACTACAGAGGTATATGCCTTGTACTTATAATCTGGCTATTGTCATATGCATTTCTGCATACAGAGCAAAATGTATCACCAAGCCCTAACAAAGCTGTTTTCCTTTGAACTTGTGTTGTGAGGACACTCACTGTCTCAAGAGAGAAGCAGTTCTTCATCTATCATCACACAGGCTGTTTTTGGGGTTGCAGTGATACGGTCCCAAAGTCTTGCTCCTTATATATGCAATGGCGACACTGCAGAAATCTTGCTAAAAATAGTGTTTTCTATAAACAGCCATGGTTTCTCTTCCAGTTTCCTTTTGAGCATCTCAAGAGGATGAGGCACACATTCAAATGTCAACAAGGAGGGATCTGTTTCACTTCCTAAATTACACCAGTTTTGCATGGGGTTGGTTGATGGGCTGGTGATTGTGGGAACAACGAACGGCAATCTCTAAAGTCAAAAAAACTGCCAGCAAATATGAAGGCATAGGTTTCAAGGAGAATCAGTAAGATGTCTGAGCTGTAGGTGGGCGATGGGGCAGTGATAAGACACATGCTTTTGGTTCAATTCCCCACTGTGACACATCCACTAATGTGTCCCTGAGCAAGACACGTAACCCCTAGTTGCTCCAGACATACACTCTGATATAGCAATTGTAAGTCGCTTTGGATAAAAGTGTCAGCTAAATGCCTGATAATGATAATAATAATACTGACCCAGGGAAACATACATTGAATTTTGACCTAGAGGGTAAAAAAACATTGCTGAGAACAAAAAAAAAACTTTGGAAGGTCTCCTTAATGTGTCATATTATGAGACTATTGAGATGGGGAACATATATACGCTCCCATATTGATCTATATGGGGCAACCACTCGGTTAACCAAGGTAGCTTTTGCATGGTCAAACAAACACAGGATTTTCACCCAGGAAAACACAGGAGTTGTTTGTGTCCTGTGTGAAACCAAAAGTCAAAATTGACTAATTAAAAGTTTTAAGAGGATTAGTGAATGGTGAGTCCATGTAAATCTAAATGTACCAAAGGTCACAGTAAGGTCCACTATGAATAAATACAATTCTAACCCATTTATTAGCTTTTTTTGCACACTTACAATCAAGGATTAGTCAAATATCCATTGGCATTATATACTCTAGCTACACAACATCATCTATCCAACACATAATGACAACATGGACAAAAAGTTTTACAATGGCAAACAGATCTAGGCAGTGCTTTCCTCATTTAAGTTAGTCCCAGTTATCAACACACCACTTTTACCCATCACACAAAACAGTGAAATAAAAGTTTGTTTGATATTGCATAATTATACTAAGGGTGAAATGACATGCAGTGCCGTTATCAAAGCCTACTATAAGTATATGTGTTTTCCGTGGAGTAGTAGTGATATTCCATTGCTAAATCACAGCTCCATCTGGGTACATCCATTAAAAAAAACTGCTATTGTGGGCAATTGCACATACAGTATGTGATAGGTTGATGAATTGAAATGATGTTGCCCCTGAGGTTGCTTTGTTGCTTCAACTAGTGATATAGTAGCTTTTAGTACACCTGTCTTCCGGCTCTCTGAAGTGAGAACAGGGTTAGTGGTGTAAGCCCCAACAGGAGTAACCTGATTTACACATGTGCATATCATACACAACACTGTGCATACTGTACAAATCAAGGACTCACACTGCCTTGTACTTTGTGTGCTCCGCTAGTCATGCTGGCGGTGAAGTGGCCATAGTTTTTTTTTCCTAATACAGAATGTGTCGTGGAAGGTGCAGTCTATTGCCGTCTATATGCAGTTAAAACTCTTTATGGTGACATGATACTGCAGCTCTCCTTCTCTTTCTCCTGTCTTCTTTACACTCATATTTAGAGACGGTACTTTCTCAGGAGCTCTGATTGCCACATGTACTTCCTTTCCGGAAAGTGATCAGGAATCCTAATGCGGCGGAAGTCCTGGATGCATTTCTCCATCTCCTGCTCTGGAGTCAGCTTCTCCTTGTTCGCTTTCCTCTTTGCGGCCTCTCTTTCTCGGACCCCGAAGGTTCTCACGCGGAGCATGTCAGTCTTGCGGCGCATCTCTGCCTGCTGCAGCATGTGCACTGGTCCTTTAGGCATGGGACGGTCCAGTGTCTGGATGTTGGACTGGTGTCTCACGGGGCCACAGATCACGGTTCCTTGAGGGGAACTGGCCTCTGACTGGGTCTCAGAACAGGAAGTGGAGAGCTCGTTGAAGGACGTGCCGCTCTCTCCCTCACGCTCACTTTTGTGGCTCTTGCAGCAGCAGTCACAGTGAGAGGACAACCACCTTGAGGGCCCACCTAGAAAACACACACACACACACACACACACACACATGCACACGCACACGCATACACACACAAAGTATTTGTCAGTTGTTTTGACCATATGCAGTAAATTTTCTGTTGCAGCAAGACTATCTTTGTGCAGACCCGCACTTTAAACTAAAGCGACCGCTATCTGTATGGTGACAGATTCAAGCTGTAATCAAAAGAAACAAGCTGAACAAATGCCTACACAGCAGTTTCAATGTCATACAAATATCTTTACATGACTATCAGATGAGTGTGTGGGTATTTAGGGGGGTAAAGATGTAAGAACATGCAAGTAATTGGCTTTGACATTTAATTGCTGACCTCAAAGACCTGGTGGGCTGTCCATATTGCTTCTTCTGATAAGGAGAACCCCAGAGCTCAGTTCAGCACATCTCCCTAAAAGATCTTTCCCATTTCCCAAGGCAAGGCTGGTCTGTGAGCCAAAGCAATCTGCTTAGCAGTCAAAGTTTCTTATTAGAACTGTAACCTGACTGCCTTGTATTAACAAGGTGCTTTATTATTTTTGTGTTTTCAGATCACTCAGTCAAATAAGTCGGCAAGGTGCTTTCTACCTTTAGGGAGGCAACAAGGTAGAAAAAGCAGGTAAACACAAAGTATAATTTATCTTGGTAACAGAACCGGGTCGACGAATAGTGGAATATATGTACCTGCAGGTGTCCTGACCTGCTGTCATAAAGTTTGGATGAGAAGTGAACCAGGTAGAGGATTTTTGCAGACTTTTCCTCCTTTACCTACTTCTTATATCATCTCACATCCTCCTACACTGATAATTATGAACCAGAAATACTGTACTGTACTGCCTGCTCGCTTGTCAAATGTTCAAGTAAAGACAGTAAACACTGCAACTGTCTTTCATTTCCAAAAATATCCCTGAACTATGGTCTCATTTAGCTCTACTAACAGGTAGAAATGTGCTGAAAACTGCTGTACTCAATGTAATATAAACAACAGTGTATAAGAAATAAAACTAATGCACACAGACTAAAAACCTCTTAATGGCTTTTTCCAATGTGATGATACAGACTCAATAGCAATGATATCTCAGATGGAGCCATAATTTGTCCATTACCTCCTTCCAGTGCATGCACCAATTTATACTGAACATAGTTCAAGGGAGATTTTAACCTCTCTGCGCACGTTGTAATAATGACCTTATCTCTAGTGCGATGATTGCATTGAGCTGATAGTGAGAGAGTCACTAACAGCTTTTTAATGGCTAATCCATGAGGCCAATCAGCGCACCAATTTCCCCCCACAGAAAATGAATCTAGCAGAATCCGGCAGACGGGCAGCACCAGGCAAATGGACGCAGACGCTTTAGCGAGAAGGATCAAGAGGAGGGAGACCAAACATTGTTTCTAAATGGATGCATGCTGTGGTCCAGAGAGGCAAACCAGTTTAGGAAACTAGCCAACACCCAATAATAGCATCATAAAATTTTCAGGCCATGCAGGAGAATGAATTGAAATAAAGCCACTGACAGACTGAGGAGCACCTGTGCTTGCATTCTGTTTTATGTAACAATTTGGACAAGGAAATGGCTGTTGCCATATAGCCTATAATGCAAAAACAACCACAGATTGTTTTTGATAAACTTGTGTAGTGTCAAGCTTTGATGTCGCCTTCAGAGCCAAGACAGGAAACACATCATTCTGGGGTACATTAAACAAGTGGGTGTGTAAAATAGACTTTGGTATCTTTTCAGGGAAGCCATTGATCGCAATGAGTTTTTCTCAGATCTATACAGCCCATCTAAGAGATCATATTCCAACATTGAAACACTGGGTCTAGTCCACAGACCAGACTCAGTCAGTATCATGCTGTCCACTTCTCATAAATAACACAGAGAGAGGGAGTCGAGTTCTGCGCTGAGGCATGCAGGGGTGTCACACGGGCTGTCCTCAAACTCCTCTCCATCTCTAACGAAAGCAGGGATGTTTGTCCTGAGAAAGGTCAGAGCTTATGGAAATTCAAATGCCTCGATATTAGATTGAAATGACACGTTTTTACCCATTGTCAGGTTTTAAATGGCAGAAGAGTAGGACATGATGGGCACTAAAGGCAGAAGGCTCTCTGACAAACTCAAATTCAAATGTCAGTGGTTTTCTTGCCAGACATTAGTGTGTTTGTTTTTATCTGTGCCTCTAAAGTGACTCATCAAGGGTGTCTGGTGATTATTCCTCTAATGGCAGAGCAGCTCTGTGCTTCAGTCGTGTAGCCTAATCTGAGAGACACTGGGCATGATCATAAAAAGGAGCAAGAAAGATTCATCACTCAGCAATTTCATGTTGTTTTTGCACATAACCAGGAGGCCATAACGCAATTTATTTCAGATTTGGACTTGAGTGACCCAAAGCTGTCTGCTTTTCAAATTTGAGTCTCAGAAGTGAACTGAGCCCCCAATCTAAATAAAAGAAAATAAGTTTTGAACACAAAACAGCATTTTACATCCAAGCTGCCAGAGTCAGACAAAAAAAACCCCACTTAACTTTTGAATTTCTGAAATAAACATACTTGCTTTTTTTTATGGTGGGGGGGAGGGGGCAAACATAACAAAATCCTGTGAGACTGAGTGGTGTGAATCATCTTCAAATGCTTCAGTTGCCGCTTGGTTTTAGGACAAAAATATTCTCTGGCCAAGACTTTGGTTGTGGAACAAACAAGGAGAAAAAGGAACTGAGTATCAGCGCTGGTTAGCTTGGTGAAAATAAGCTATATGTATTAGGGGTAATATTGCCTGAGATGTTAAATATGCATATTCATTCAGCCAACCAGGGAGTTAAGCTCATATGAATGGAGACGCTCTGATCTTAGACACAGTCTTACATTCTCCAGCTCCGATACCCAGTTACACAAATATTTTTTTACTCTGCCACTGCCTCGGGAAGAGTGTAGTTTACATGCTTGTTAGCTCACAAATTAGGCCAGCGTGTCCTTGCAGCAGAAAAAAGGCTTGTCTTGCAAAGGCAGTGACTGTCCTTACAGGGCAAGGGAAATCCATTTTCCAGATAGCCCTATTTGCTGCAAAAGTATCACTTCAGCAGTTTGTGTCCAGTCTAACTGACTGCTACAGCCATCTTCTTGCCAGGTACAATAATGTCTGTAATGTCTGCATGCACTTGAATTTGTCAATATTAATTACCTCCACATAGCCAGCCTACTCTGCCGAAACAATCCTCATCAGCAGCAGTGATTAGAAAGAGCTGAAGAGGAAACGCCAGAGCAACCCATGGAGCCACAGCAAGCTTTACTTGACCTAAAGCAAGGACACTCTTACTGTCTCATAGAGCCATTACTGGCCTGGCTCAAATGATCTGTTTTCCATGAGGAGAGTGACAGCTTCCCTGGCTGATTGTTAATGACAAGAGGGGGCTGTCTCCTCCCAGAGTCAGAGGGTAGCAGCCCGCTGAGTGTCTGCCTGACAAAGAGATGAACAAGCAAATGCAGACAGATTGAAATGTCTATATCAGACTCTCCCTGTAGCCCTGTCCCCTGACCCAGAGCCACACCCCTCCACTGCACAAGCACTGATGAGGGGGGGGGGGGGCAAAAAGGTGTCCTGAGTTTCCACAGAGCTCCTGTCATCACCTAAATGTTGCCTCAGGAAGCTGGAGGAAAGAGAGGGGGCGGTTCTGGTGCCTTACCCTGTCAAGTAGGTGATATTCAAAGAGCGGCATCCACAGAAAGTGCATATAACACCTCTTTGAATTTCCCACACATTAACTGACGATGCAACAATCCTTCAGGACAAACTTCACCACAGTAGACCCCCCAAACATGCTTTCATTTGCTCTGTACACAAGCTACCTTGAGAACCAAGCCAAAACAATCACTACCTTACAATGCTGACAATCCTGCGCACCAACACACCAGATCCTCTGCCTTCAGAAAACTCTCAGCCCTGTCCACAATGTGAGTTCCACCATCCCAGAAGCCATTACGTGTCTCTAGAGGGATCATTAAGGTGTACGATGTCAGACAGTGAGAGTTTTATACCTGTTCTCCAACAGCTACTGACATAGGAGAACTAGGGACAAAAAGTAGACAGTTGTTAAATTATGGCTGAAAAATGCTATCAACTAGGTTCTAGGTGTGTGGTCTCATAAAGGAACATATTGGAGGTTTGGGTGGGTAATCCATTCAAGTCTATATTTAGTCTTTATACTTGTCAAAACTGCATTATCATTCACCTTGGTAATGAAGTTACTAGCAAGGACTATTTTGAAAATTCTCCTTGTGGGTGCGTTCAAGGACACTCCCCACATCTGTCATTTGTGAGTCAGCAGTCACACAGTATATTGTTGGAAAATCAAACGCAGAAGACAATCGACAAACAAGAACGGACGGTGTGAGAGGGTTTTGTGTGAATTTGCTAATTCCATGCATGACATAGGGTTAATATTTAGCAATTTTGGGAATGTTATAATCCTCCCAACCCTTGCTTGAGTTATTGTGCAAAAAAAAGAAAAGATAACGAAATGTTCATTTGAAAGATTGTCTATTTTATGCATGTTGTAAAGTATGTCTCTGCAAGTTCATTTTATTAGTGTACTGAGATGAAATGGAAACTAATGGCTGCATAGTAATCAATATAAAAGCTTGCGATAAGATTTTGAAAAGAATCAGCTGTGATGTGAAGAATACTATTTGTAGTCAATGATCTAAATCATGAAAAACCACGAGCAGGGTCCTTCAAAATTCAGTGCACATTGCTTCAAAGAATGACTGATTTCAAAAAAGATACAGTATATTCCTTTTGCATCTGCATCTTTTCAATGAGCTCAGATTTCCTCCCAAGGTGAGCCAGATTGTCTGATGCAGCGCACAAGGTTCTGAAAGTACTGTGAGAAAAAAATTACACAAGCTCAGGGACGGCCCAATCTCTGCCTCCATTACACCCAAGCAATTGATTACTCCAATGAACCCAATCCACCTCCCAAAAAAGCAGGTTATAATGTTATTTTGTCCATGAAGACAGCTCATTTTCATCTATGAAATGACTGAAAGAACATTTCCCTGTTTTAGAGCATGGGTTGCATTTTAAATTGGCTTTAAAATAGGTGAGCGTTTATGTTTCCAAATTACCCTCCGTCCTAGATGACTGGAGATGAGGAAATATTTTGGGATCACAGATTGCTTTTTAATTAGCCCACACTCTCCTCTTTCCCCAGAGATTATTAGCAATAAGGAGACTGGTCCCAAATGCAAACTGGAAGGTAAGAAATGTTAATCACTACAGCAATACTGTTGTCACTGCCAATTGAAAAAACCTAAATGTCATCATGTTCAACGACCTACATTTCTACTTGACCAGTAACCTGATCATCGACCCACAGAAACCCATTTAAAAAAATGGAAAACAATGCTCATGATAAGTAACACTTT
The DNA here is from genome assembly GCF_014851395.1 of Micropterus salmoides. NCBI lineage: Eukaryota > Metazoa > Chordata > Actinopteri > Centrarchiformes > Centrarchidae > Micropterus > Micropterus salmoides. Next base: position 15,442,007 of record NW_024044237.1, read on the forward strand.
TGACTTACTTTGTAATAATTTAGACTTTTTATCTCACAATTTAAATGTTTTATCTCAGAATTTTGACCTATGTCTCAAAATGTTGACATGTGACTTTTCAATCTCATACTTTTAATTTTTTTATCCCAAAATTGTTCTTTCATAATTCAGATTTTTAATCTATAATTAAAACGTTTGACTTACCATAAGCATGATGAAGCAAGATGAATAATGTTTCATCTATTTGTAGACTTCCATACCTACATCTTTTGAATGCAATACCATGCAAGATGCTGCAACCAGCCAATCCTCTGGATTTTTTGGACCATCCCACTCTAATGTGTGCAGGTTATCAGTTTTGATATATTTCTCTCTGGCTCAATTGTTTATTCAAAGGGTGAACAAGTCACACCCGGTCAAATGCAAATTATTCATCATGGCCATCAGGTGCAAAAACTCTTGTTCATGATGAATGCTCAGACACTGCGGCCTCCAGAGGAGAGTGCCCTTTTTCCTGAAAGATTCATTTGTTAGTTAGTCAGCGAAGAAACCAACAGCATAAATCGTACTGAACAGGAGTGGATGACAATAAGTGAGAGTGGAGTGTCTTAACTCTATGAGGGAACTAGTTTCCTGACTGTTGCAGTAATATACCACGCAGTAAAATGATGAATATCTACTGTGGGCATTTTGGAAAATGGAATCCAAAGTAATACTCACGAGTCAGTGGAGCCTGTAGAAAACAACTGACGCATTTAACAAGAAGAGCAGCATGGATGACGTTAAGGAACTGACAGGCAGGAAGAAAGTCTCTCAACTTGTTTTCTGTGCTGGATTGCTCTTTTTACACTCAAACCCAGCATCCCTGTTTCACTCCATATGAGCCAGTGATTGGATGCAAGGGGGGGTAAAAAGAAATGCTCTGCTGAAAACAACAATAAATCTGTTTCGTGCCCACCCTAAAGGTGCACTTGTCGACATGCATTCTTAGTTTAGGACTACCTGCCCTAGGCCAGCCAGTGTCCCACATTCAGAATCAGGTTACAGTATTAGTTTTGAAAGTGGATGTGGGCCACTGTGCTGCTGTGGAGCAAGGGATCTCACGCCTGTCTGCCTTTGATGTGTCCATCCATCATCCTGACTAGGCCTCTGTCTCCTAATGCTCGCTGTATATATGTGCGTGTTTCTCGTGTGTCTCTCACTGTCACCTTGTCGCCTCTCTCTTAATGAAAACCTAGTCTCTCCCTCGTCTTCTGTGCTATACCACCAAAAATATTTTCCCTCTCCGCTCCCTTAGACTCAGTGAACTTTCCTGTCTGATACTTGCTTTAATCTATTTTTTGCTCCTCGCTCCCTCTCCCTTCTTTCTGCCTCAGTTCTTTCTCCCCATGGCCAGGTCTCATGCAACTTTTACTCCCTCGTCCCTCCTGCTCAGCCGCTCTCTCATCCATCTGCTCGCCTCCCTCTTCTTCCCTTCCATTCGGCTCGCTTCCTTAATTGCTTTCCTCTCTGTGCTCTTCTTACTCTGCATCTCCTTTCCTGCTGTACTTACTGCAGTCTCTCCCCTGTCTCTTCCCATGTTCTCATCTTATCCTTTGTCCTGGGGCATAGTCTGTTAATGGGGAAGGGGGTTAACACCTACACCATATGCTGTACTCCAGAAAGTTGAATGACTCAGGAAAATCCTATCTGGCTGGGTGTTCATGTGGGTCAGGGCAGACCCCTCTGTTATAATTAGCCTGTATTAACAACACTATTGGTAAATCATTAGCAAACCATATGTCTTCCTCAGCTCTTCACCTCCAACCTTGACCCACCAACTGGGGTTTCTTCTGCTCTTCCAAAGGGGGGCATTCAGTACTTTTTAATCGGCCATATGGTCCAGCTCCTCCCTCTGCAAAGAGTGGAATGAACCATATTTGCAGCTAATTAAGTGATTTGCTGACGAGCAAACTTTCTCTTCAAGTAAAAAGCAAAGCATTCCAGAGAATGTAGCAGCATTTATGTGAAACGTTGCTGCCTACTTGCGCTATATTATTCATAACCCTTCAAAATCTGAGCGATAGCTCCTGTTTACGCATGACGCATGTGTACTTGAAGCATAGCAGCACTGTGACTCAACTCCCCTGTGGCCCGTGGGCTAGTTTGCCTCATATCTCGGACCCAAAAGAGAAGGTTCAAGTCAGCCATCGCAAGGGATGCAAAGATTCAAGAAGCATGTGATGTAACCCGACCATGCCTCCTGGTGGTGTGAGCTAACACACACCAGCTTCTGCAGATCACCTCTAAATCTAAACCATTAGAAACTAATTACATTAGGTTTCTTATGTAATTCTCTGTGTACCAACTTTTTATACTATTTAATAAGAAAAAAAGCCTCTCTCATGGATGCCATGCAATACCTCACTGATTTAACCTGGATGTGGTTATATGGAGGGAGGAGGGGCGCTTGCCATTTTCTAGTTTACTTTGGGTGCTGTTTGCATTTTACATTCTTCTGTATGTCAAGGCCACCCGTTTATGTCACATTATTTCTGAAAGAGTAGGAATAAATCTTCACTCACGATAGAAGATGTACTGTGCGTAATTGGACCAGACCCTGTCATCCGCGTAATGACCGATGGAGGACGCGGTCAGGGACGAATTGCAGGCCACAATGTGAAAGCCACTCTCTGACAGCATGTCAAAAGCTCTCTCCAGGTGCTTGAACTTGAGGTAAAACCTGCAGGTGTAACGGTCGGGTGGTCTGTCCGAATCCCTATTCTCATTCAGGGCGTCTCCAAATACCTCTTTCGCCAAGCCAATCCTACTGCTGATGAAGATCCTCGGGAACTTTTTCGCCTTGGCATCAGTTTGACTTGGTCTGCCTGCCCCGGCGCAAACGCCTTTAAAAGCGACCGTGATGTAGCCATACCTCCTGTCCAAGGAGAAAGAGGGGTAAAACATCTGGTCGCTGCCCACGACGCATCATCGAAATCACTGTGGTACAAGTCCTCTGGAACTAGTTTTGAATCATCGGATGACAAAAGTTTGGCCAATTCTGGCAGCTGGAAGTATTCCGCCTCTCTTTTCAACCTTCCCCTCTCGGGGAAGTGGTCAGGGAGGACAACTTGCTTGTCTCTAAGGTAATCCAATACATACCGAAACAGAAAGCCATCTCTGTCAATAAAATAACGCCCTCTAAGGTCTCGGGACAAGTCATTTGAAGACCCCCTCTTGTTAGAGAACAGCTTCCCAAGCAAAGAATTTGGAAAGCTTGTCAAGGTGGCATGGCGAGTGTAATACACCTGACCACCCACGTTTAGCTCAATAACGTCCGACGGAGGGTTTTGCACTGAGCCTTGCTCTTTTGTAGGTTGCGTTTTGCAATTTTCGCTCAGTGCCATTTTTTCCAGATCTTGCACGAAATCTGAGTCTCGGAGCGCAAACGTCCCAGAAGTTCAGGGTGTGGGATGTAGATACATTGTGTTGGTGCACTCAGACCCAAAGCATAGTCTTGATTCACGCTGCAGTCCTTGCATCCAGTGTCAAACAACCCCAAGGTGTGCCTACAGCTGATCACTTAACCCTCTGCGTAAATGTGCCTGCCCACGATGCATCCCTTTTTTTTTTAACAGAATCGATTTTCATAACCAGTGAGGGCATCATGTTACACGCATCCACTGCGTTGGGTCATTGCTGTGACTTCAAAGAAATACAATCCTCACTTCACTCTGAAATTTCCCAGCAACAAAAAAAGTAAAAACATTTCTTGGCTCAAGTTTTTGTGGAAAGGTTCACCGTTTAGCGTCTGGCTTCTAGTTCAGTCCAAAGATAAATTGAAGAATGCGCGTGTATCCCATCATTCTGCTACTAAGCCTCACTCCTGACAAATGGGATGCTGTAAGATGCTCACAGAGGGGAGGATTGAAGCGGGACTCCCGTGCGCACCCATCTCCAAACTGCTGAGTGCGGAAGCGTTTGGTCGGGCAGAAGGTTTAAGATAATGTTGCTCCAAGCTGTGCACGAGAGAGAGAGAAAAAAAACTCGTCCCATGAAGTAATGTCTTACATCATCTTAAAGGAAAATGACATTTGCAGACGATCGACATAACGCGGACTGATGTGGATGCATCTGTGCAGTTTTTCATGAAATTCTGATCTAGCCACGGGCGACGTGCAGCTGGCGGAGAGGATTCAGGTCTAATACAGTTTTAACATCCAGCGTTGCGGATTTTAATCCCTTCTTCTGAGTCTTCACTGAGGCTTTCGCATTTACATTTAACGGTTTTAGCTGACGCGCTTATCCCGAGAGACGGGTGAGGGGTTAGGCCCCGTGCATGTGTCTTGCTCATCGACAGTGACAGCGAGTGAATAGAGCTGGTGAAACTACTATTTGACTCATTTTTCCACCCAACTGCCCATAATGGCTCAAACATTAAATGAAATGAGCTTAAATCAAAATGACAGTTGAACTTTGCCCCATCAGATGGAACCTCCAGGCCACAGAATCACTTCTCTCACGCAGAACACTGTGACTTAATATGAAAATTGATCCCTTCCTCATCGTGTAAACATAATGCATCAATATGAGCTCCATTTTGGTATCAAATTCCCCCCATAAAGTGCATGTTCCTTGCGGTTTTCCCAGCTATTCTGTGTAGAGGAGACTCAGGAAGATGAACCCACATTACTGAGTCATTTTATTCTGGATTATAGTAGCAGGAGGACAGGGGTTTGGGACTTGTTTGTTATTGCTCAGGGCCTGCTCAGTGAATTTGTCATAGAGCCATCAGTATACTCCACAGTGAAGCCAAGTAGTGTAGGGCGGAAAATCCAGTTTGGAGGAAGTGAGATGCAAGGCTGAATTTAAGGCTTGACAATGCATGTCATCATCCATATATGTAGTTATATATAGGTCACAAGCTAGTGTTGTATGTAAGGTACACCACAAAGGACAGGCCTACATGTGGACGTTAACCTGCATTTAAAGCTGTATATCGTGTAAATCTGGGAGAGCGAAGGTGATAGATTTTTATACTTATGGAGCTGTTTGTGAAGTATCAGGTCCCTTATTTCCACTGCCCACATCACATGGAGCCACCAGAAGCACTGACACAGGTCTGGGTTTCGGACTGTTTTGTACCTCGCGTTTGCTTTTTAGCGTGTTTGTTTTTTTTGTATGTGTTTTTTGAAGCCACGTTGCAATAAGCCAGAAGCTTTTATTGCTGCAGTGCTGAGAGAAGGCGTTGATGATGGGAGAGCACCCTTGACTCGTGGTTTTGAGGAGGCAGCGGTCACGCTTTACCCTGTTAATTCAGAGTATATTGTGCTGGAGAGGGGTTGCTAAGCAGCCACAGGGGACTGAGTAGGATTCAAACAGTGGGGATTTAGAGCTACAGTGAGCAAACCACTGTTTTGGTGATGTGAGGCTTCTCTGCTTACAATATACATAATTTTGTGGATTGTGTGATTAACGGTGGAGCTAATATCAGTAGATGGTGATAATCTAGATTATTCTATGAGGATATGTCTTGTGTGTGTGTGTGTGTGTGTGTGTGTGTGTGTGTGTGTGTGTGTGCGCGCGTGTGTGTGTGTGTGTGTGTGTGTGTGTGTGTGTGTGTGTGTGGGACTTGTATAACAGTAAGACTTGGAGTTTCATTCCCTGCCCCTCTGCTTAGGGATGATTCTCTTCGCATATGTGCAATAAACCCTGTTTCTTATTCATCTCACTCATCCTCCCATTAGAGCCAATTTCCCTACCTCCTGTCTTCACTTTATTTCCTGTTCATGCACTACTCCCAGGTTAGATTCTATCTTTTGGAAGGGGTTGAATATCATGCAACTTCAGCATGAATAATGTAACACAATATGGGTCCCAGCTGAGTGTGGAGTGCGGACAACTGTGCTGTAACATTAAATTGATAAACGTGGGTTTTGAAAGCTTTTGCTTTATAATATGTGGTCTGGGCAAAAATATTAAGAAATTTAAGGTAGATTAGGTTGTGTTGCATGTCAAATGAGAAATGGTTTGAAATTTCTAATTTAAAAATCCCACCAAACGTGTGATTTATAATGAAATGTTCATTGATACATTTTACAAACAAGCTAGAGAATTTGCTGTCCTAGAAAATATTAAATGTAGGCCTACTGTTGTACTGCCCTGAAAGCAACAAATAATACAGGCCCAAACCTCTCTGCAGACTAGAGTTATTATCCCTATGCAGGCAGTAATAGCCTGCCTTACCATATTTCCTTTTCTCCCAGGCACTTTCCAGCCACTCATATTTCCAGATGAAAGAGGCAGTAGTGTGTACTGGCATGTCTCGAGAAACAAAATGTTTTTTGCGGAAGTAAGACATGTTGCTTCACATCTTTGAAAATTCACGTATAGATAGTTTCCTTCCAACAGGAAGGTGAAATGGTCACCCATTACAGCTTACCGATTAATAATCATCCAATAGGGGTTTATTGTTTACTGATGCAGCTATTGTCCTTTGTAAATGTAACTGGTAAGCATTCATATTACTTATTGTATATGATCAATAGTTTGCACAAACTAAGAAAGCCCTAACAAGCGTATTGTTTTGTTTAACAATATTTTTTAAGTGAAGATTAATGTTAAACATCACACTGCACAGACTGCATGTTATTTATACCAACTGCCATTGTCTCCCATCCTGACTGAGACACTACAGGCTACAGACCAGTGTAGCAAGGAGCAAAATGCTTCAGTTTACTGTAGGATAAAAAGACAAGTTCTAATCTACATATAAACACTAGATTGAAGTGTTAGCTAAAATGTTCTTGCATCCATATTTACACCCAACAACCAGTTGCATCAGATTTGAACAATAATCTTGTGATTTAATCATAATTTATTAGCCTTTTTGACATGGCAGCTATATAGCATAGGCTAGTTTTCTTCAGTCAGTTATCAGTGCATTTTGGATGACTACAATGTCCATTCATAATTGTCTCTCGCAGTCTCTGCCTCAGATGTCTTTCTGCCTGTCAGAAGATCCGTTAACAGCTGCAAGACAGTGGAGCCCCCACACCAGCAGATGAACAATCATATGAGACAAATGCTTATGTGCTAAGATAGCATTACTAAATTGCACTGAAATACATGGTTATTTGCCAAGGAAATGTGAACATGTATCATACCATAATTTATTGGTTATTATTTGGATAAGAAATTGTCCTCAGATTTTATTTGAAGAGATTATTTGTATATAGACGTTGTATGTTGGTCATTATTGCTTTATATATTTATATAGGGTTTTTTCACCCATTTGCAAGTACATAAGACTGGCAGACGAGCTGAATGGTTTCTACTGTAGGTTTGAAAAGCCCAGAGTCACACCTCTCCCCCACTCCAACGCCATCTTCAAATAGTCACCTTCCCCCTCTGACCTCTCACCCGCACTCAAGATCTGTGAAGAGGATGTGAGCCACCTCTTCCAAAGGCAGAAGATCAGGAAGGCTCCTGGACCTGACGGTGTCTCACCATCGTGCCTGAAAATCTGTGCGGACCAGCTGGCCCCCATCTTCACTCAGATCTTTAACAAATCACTGGAGCTGTGTGAAGTTCCCTCCTGCTTCAAATACTCAGTCATCCCGGTCATCCTGCAACACCTCGACTCTCTAGGGACATATGCTAGGATCCTGTTCGTGGACTTCAGCTCGGCGTTCAACACCATCATCCCGGACATCCTCAGCACCAAACTCACCCAGCTCACTGTGCCAACCTCCAACCTCCAGGAGTCAGCAGATGAGGCTGGGAAACATCACATCCAGCACCCGGACTATCAGCACTGGCGCCCCCCAGGGGTGTGTGCTCTCCCCACTGCTCTTCTCCCTCTACACCAACGACTGCACCTCAGGGGACCCATCTGTCAAACTCCTGAAGTTCGCTGATCCGGTCCCTCGTCCGGGACCGGATGAGTCGGCCTACAGACGGGAGGTTGATCAGCTGGCTCTCTGGTGCGGTCAGATCAACATGGAGCTTAACACGCTCAAAACTGTGGAGATGACCGTGGACTTCAGAGGAGCCCCCCCACTCTGCCCCCCATCACCACACTCAACAGTCCTGTGTCTGCTGTGGAATCCTTCAGGTTTCTGGGTTCCACCATATCCCAGGACCTTAAGTGGGAGCCCAACACTGACACCATGATCAAGAAGGCCCAGCAGAGGATGTACTTCCTGCATCAGCTCAATAAGCTCAACCTGCCTAAGGAGCTGCTGATCCACTTCTACACAGCCATCATCCAGTCTGTCCTCTGTACCTCCATCACTGTCTGGTTTGGATCTGCCACCAAAAAGGACAGGACAGACTACAACGTACAGTCAGGACTGCAGAAAAAATAATCGGTGCCAACCTGCCCTCCATTCGGGACTTTACATTTCCAGAGTCAGGAAACAGGCAGGAAACATCACTGCAGATCCATCTCACCCGGACACAACCTGTTCCAGCTCCTCCCCTCTGGTAGGCGCTACAGAGCACTGTACGCCAAAACCAACAGACTCAGGAACAGTTTCTTCCCACAAACCATCACTGATGAACAGCTGATTTCTGACTCACAGTGTCAGGAACAATTCCTGTGCAATAACCCAGTAACTCTGCTCTAATCAGCACCTGTTTACTGGTTTCCACTTATTATTTATTTATTCACCATTCCTATTTCAGTGCTGCTCATACTATGTTCGTACTATGTCATATTGTATATACTGTATACCAATACACCTACCTCAGGTCATAAGGTCATAGGTCTTATTTTTTTTTTTTTTCCCAGCATCCTTTGCACTATGCTCCATCACACTGTGTACATGTGTACCTGTATCATATCCACCTTCAACATGTACATAATGAGAATAGTTTACTCTTGCATCCTTTGCACTCTGATTACTGCACTATTTGTCAATATGTCTATATTGTTTTGTTCATAGTGTGTATATTAGTGTTGTCTCTCTGTAGTTTGTGTCTGATTTTATTTTATTATTATTATAGTATTATTTTATTATTGTATAAGTAAGCACATCGTGAGCAATGTACAATCCTGAGTCAAATTCCTCGTATGTGTACACATACCTGGCAATAAAACTGATTCTGATTCTGATAAATCAGAAATACTTAATTGGTCCCCGAAGGGAAACTCTTACAATTGCTCACTTTCGTATCAAGATATTAATGAACAGAAATAATAGTAACAACGATATTAACTTTTGTTCTATGTTTACTTTTAGCTGCCTTTTTTTGTCGTTGTTTTTATCTTGAACTCCAAACATAACAAGCTGCAGTTACCGGGCGCGGCCAGCAGGTGGCGCTGCATGTCGTAAACAGTTTTGCCATGGGCCTGGCTTGCTCAGTTCTCCATTTTGTATGTTTTTCTTGAAAGGTTAGCGCCTACTTTCCTAATGGCTAGCTGCGAATCACCGTAGCTCAGCCAGTTCAACGCAGTTTGTGTGACAGTGTACAGCTGGGTCGAAGTAGAAGAGGGACCATTCATTAACACCCAGCTCGGTGTGTTTTTGTCGTTTTGATCAAGCCATGTATGTAGGATACGACGCGTGAGGAGTAACGTTAGCGTTAACTAACATTGAGTCAGTGTTGCGTGTTGTGGACTGCCACTTTCAACCAAAACAATGTTGACAGACGACCTGTGGACACTTAACAACAATCAGGCATTTCAAGGGTAAATATGAGCTTTTGTTTAGATCTGGCTTTGTATGTATTAGCTGAAGACAAACACAGCACCGTAGCACATTTACCCCCAAATGTGCCATAATGTTAGGGGCTATGTTGGCTAGCATGCTAACGTTGCTGTCAACGACATTCGACCGAAATGTGGGCACGTAGCTACATAGCATGCTAACATTTAGCAATAAGCCAATATTAGCATACGTGTTAGACTTGAGTAAAGTTCACGGCTCTCTGTTTTTGATTTGTGGTTGAATCTGTGCTATTTCTGTTTGCTTTACGTACAGTCGATATAACACGGACACGTTTTTATGCGCTCGTGTGAACATTTTGCTAATTAAATAACTAACTGCATTAGCTTACTTTAGCTTCGTTAGTTATCAAGGGCGCGCGAGGTTGCATGTATGGCAACTTTCCCCAACCGTATATTAATCTAAGGTTCGTTAGTTTGGAGCACGTTAGTTCGTCTGCATGTGCACAAAGTGAAACCTTTTTAAATTACTTTGCAGTGTAGCGGCACTGGTTTTAAATGACGTCTGACAATCGCCTTGAAATGTGTTTTAATGTTGTTGTTGTAGTGCACTCTAAAGTTATTTACGCCTGTCCGGTAACGCTCTCTGTCTGTTTCCCCCCTCCAATAAAAAGATGGATAATGGTGGAGTGAAGAAGATAACATACATAAGAGATGGCCATTTAAGCAAACTGGTCTACACTGAAAGCCCGGAGGAGGGAGGTCTACTGAAAGTGGCTCCTCACAGTGCAATGTCCATCACCTCTGCCACCTCTGTCGTTCTTCCATCCAACTCATTGATGCAGCCAGGGCAGGTGCCTATTAACGGACTAAGCAACAGCCCCCTTCCAGAGGAGCTCACCTCCACCTCTGTCACTGCCTTTGTAGGCCCCTTGTTGGAAGACCCAGAACCCAGGGGCCTGACCAAAGATCAGAGGCTTCAGCAGCAGTTACTCCAGACACAGACTTCCGCTACGTTTGAGCGTCAAACCTTGAGGGACAATTTGGCCCAGTTGGAGGCCAGTATAGCGGACATTACTCAGTCCTCCATGGATTCACTTATTGGGGGATCAGATCCCAACTTCTTTCCCATGAGAACAGAGGATTTCTCCATGGAAAAAGGAGACCAGGACCCCATTGACCTTGATCATGCCTTTGAGCACATTGAGAAAGATGTGGACGTGAACCAGAAATTGTTTAGTGACAACACTCTGGACCTGCTCCAAGATTTCGAGCTGACTGGGTCCCCCTCAGATTTCTATGTAGGGGATGATGCCTTCCTGTCTTCTCTGGCAGATGATTCAATGCTTGGGGATGTTAGCTCAGAAAAGGACATAAAGGCCGCCGTGGTTGAGGACATTAACCGTAGCGCAGCAGTCTCTGTTGCTCTCAATGGCAGTCCAGATCAGTCCATCTCCAGCGTATCCACAACTACCTCCTTAACCCCTACAACCACTTTGTCTGCATTGGTGAAGAAAGAAAAAGATGCTGGCTTCATTCAGCTCTGCACCCAAGGTGTGATCAAACAGGAGAAGATGTCTGCAGGTCAGAGTTATTGCCAAATGAGTGACAGGTCCTCCACAGACATGTCCAACTCTAACCCCATCTCCATCTGTGGGGTCAGCACTTCAGGAGGACAAAGCTTCCACTTTGGAGTCAACCCCAGCAGCAATGAAGCTCAGCAGCAGAAGGATCAGAAGCCAGTGTCCAGCCTGTATCTCCCATTAACACCCATTGGTGGGCCCTGGAACAGAGGCCCAGGTGTTGGGGACAACTTGGCGATGCACAGGCCCAGTGATGCTTTCTCAAGCTCTTCCTCTTACCCCACCAGCCTTGCCAGGTAAGAAATGTAGGCAGTAGTCAGCTGTGTAGTCTGACCTGACATTACGTTTAAGTCTTACTGACTTGTGGTGCTCCCAGTTATGTCTTATTTTATTCTCCTCTGCACCACCAGTCGTCTAATGTTCTTTGCTCAAAGACCAGAAGAGGAAGTCAAAAATTACCATCTAATTGACACCACACTATATAGTAATACAGTATAGAAAATATATCTTACTGTAGTTCAAATTATAATCAGGCTATTGCCTAAACTATAACCGTGAGCACTACACGCGGTTTCCATTGTAGTGTCCGGTCCTGGGCCGTCCAAATCCCATGCCAGGTAGCGATGTTTTCAGTCAGGATGCTTTCTATTGCTCCTCTGTCGAAAAAGACAAGAAACTTGGCACAGGAATTTGGCCTTCTTAACCTTCTTCCTCACTCTGAGGAGTGTATGTGTGCTACTGTACTGCTAGCAAGTTTGGGCATGATTTGGACAGCCATTGTTTAATTCAGTTTTTGAGCCACGGGGCATAGTTCACCTGAAAAATTACGCTTAATTGTCAACCAGAAGAGGTTTTTGACTCACTGATGTTTTCTAAAAGGGTAGATATTAATAAAAACTGCTGCCTGATTGTTTAATGCTGCTTTGTGGTTCATTTGTTTCTAACTGTTGGGAATCTTTGACAGTTCATGTAAGCTGAGCGCCATACACAAAGGATCAGAAATACACAAGGCTTCATATATCTCAGACCAATCTATTTTAGGAATGTCTTGGTTAACCCCTAATTTAAAGACATTACTTGGGCTTTAGTAACTTGTGGTTGCCGTTTGACGTGCCACTGACAAAATTATTAATCTGTGCTGAAAATAATTGGTAGTTTTTCAGCCCTACTTGTGTTATTTATAGTGCAACTGAGGCAGGCTCTGTTATCTGGTTTCACAAATGAAACACTAGCTGTTCTGGATAACCACTCTCATAAAGCTGGTTATTGAGTTTATGAGTGCCTACATATGAAGGAGTTAGGGTTTGTAACAAACAAATCAGCGGATAAAGTACATTTAATACTCATGGAAGTTATTGATCCCTACAGGAACATCGGGGCATTGCAGTTTCAAATGCTAGAGTAAATAAAAATATAGCATATAGTAAACACGATTTGCAGTGCTGCCATCAGTGCTCTGGGATACTTTCGCTTCACGTGTTTGTGGACAGCAGTTGGGCTGCAGTGAAGCTATTTCCAATTCACAGAGCTCACAGAGCAGCACATTGTTGAGCAGCACAGTTGAAGGCGTGGTCTTGTAGATGAAGCATTTCACGTGTGTTTTCTGGACAAAATGTGGTTTGGAGACCAGTCTGGTGACAGTCTTTGTCAGCTCGTGTCGTGTGTGATCCCCTGTTACCGATCAGTCGCCTAATGTGAACGCCACAATGACTTCAAGTTGGCAAGTTGTGTAGTCTGAACATGGCGATCTGCCTGCACGAGCCTTGAGCTGCACTGTCAGTATTGTGATACAGTAAATGCAGTACAATGAATATAAAACAGTATGCAGTAAATGTAATATAGTACTGATAAAAGCATCTATTGCTACTTGCTATTCTTTTAAAGTCCTTTTATAGCCACAGTGAAACGCACGGACTGCAAACATGACCCAAATCAGAACACACAACAAAGCCATAGCATCCATAAAAAGAAAACAATGTGCATCTGATATGATGGAAATAAAAATAGTTTTGTGGTGGGTAGCCGCATCTTTTATTGTTCTGTAGTTGAAACTTTAACATGAGTGGGGTAATTTTGTCCATTCGGTGGCGGCTGGGCCACTGAAGGGGCTCTACTCTACTCACTCACTCACACGGAGTGGAGCAGAGGAGAGACTGGTGAACTACTGGAGTTAACAACAACCCATTACGTTAAAGGACTACACGACCTTCAGCATCGGCCGATGGCTATGCTGTTCAGACTACACAACTTGCCATCTTGTGACATGATAGTTGAAGTCGCTGTGGCTACGTGACTGATCAGTGACGGTGTCACACACTACACGAGCTGACAGTGACTGTGTCACCCGGCGCTGGTCTCCAAACCACGTTTTGTCAAAAAAAATACACGGGGAAACGGGAAATGACATGCGAAACAGTCTGCTGTTTGTTATTATAAAGACAAAGAATATGTGTGAAAGAATGTATTAGCACATGCAGGTAGCGGGGATTGTATGAGCTACAGAGAGAGCTGGAGGGGGAGTAAAAAGTGTTAAGGTGAAAAAGTAGCTGCCTGCTCTGCCAGCTGCTGCTCTCATTGGCTGGATGTGGATGTCGAGTCGGCCGACTCCTCCAGATATTTGATATGATAGATAACTGGCTGGTGTCGGCGATGTGTCAGAAATGTGTCGGGGAGCCGTTTTGATGCGTCGTTCAGTGGTTCATACATAACGAGTGGCGGCCGCCAATCGATCTCTGATTTACCCCTGATCGCAGCCTGACGGTCGCCAAGCTCTCCGGCTGGCAGGTCAGGCTAAAAATCGTGTAGTGTGAACTAGGTTTTACGTAACGCTGAAATTCAACAGTGTTGTTCTGTTGGGAGATGTATGACATAAAACAACAATGTGGAAGAAAAGCAAAAATATTATGTAATGCGTTGATCTGTGAGTACAGGAAATGTCTGCTAGCCGTGGGTAGTAAAATGCCATAGGTATAATAATAAGCAAATAATGGTGACTAACAAGTTGTATCAGTTATAACCCCGCTGAACTTAACATGCAACAGCCTGGCTGAGAGCGAGTTTGGGCTTTTAGGGAGGGGCGAGAGCCACAGATTTAAGGGAAAGGAGTATGCTGGATCTGTAACGGACAACAACACAGGAGTATCATTGTGAAATGTAATGCTGTTCAATAATTGTTTAATCTCGATGCTTTTGTTATCATAATTGTTGGAAGCCAAAATCTGAATTTAAAAATAAAATTGTATTTATTGCACAATACTAGTTTGCCATGTTGGATACCATGCAAATGGAGAAAATTAAAATCAAGCCATTGTCCTGAGACAAAAATGTGTGGTTTAACCCCTAAGTTAGTTAGTTAACCAACTATAGCCTGCTTTGTGAGACAGGCTCATGGACTCAACAGGATGTGACTGCAGCAATAATCACCAAGATCTGGAGAAAGGATGTGCTGTTAAAAAAACAGGGGAATTCCACTTTCATCCAAGTCTGACATTGAGCCATTTTTCTCCCAGAATGGACAAGACTGAGCATTAGTATGTGTGTTAATGGTATTTGCCAGTTCCACTGTGTTTTCCTTCTCAATCAGAAGCATTTTTTTTTTTTTTTTATCTTAGTGTCTCTTACTTTTCGGTTTAACGGAAGTATCCACTGCATGCATGGCGGTTCATGAGGTCATGCAGATCTGTCCCAAAGGAGCAGCGGAGACCGTTCATTCAACAATAGGGATGAATGAAATGTGGCCTTTACAGAATGGTCAGACCTGTACAGTAAGAAGCAAATTCTGTACTATAGGAAAGTAAAAAAGCAGCTTGTTCCACTGACATATTCATGTGATTGTTAGTGTCTGTCGTGATTTCTTTCCAATAATATCAAGTCTCAGTATTTGGACTTCACACGGCCTCACAAAAGTGTCGTTTTTTCAGTTATTACTTTGTTGCCCTGTAGAGTTTTATGTGCTCAGCGGTGAACATGGCTTTGAGATCCAGTCGTGAAGTGGCTCTCTAGAAAGTGGTGTGACAGAGTCACAGCGTCTGACAGGGAGTGACCCGCTCAAAGACCTGCACGCAGAAGCATCACGCCAATGAGGGCACAGCTGTAGTTGTGTTTTTATTGTTTGTGGAAATGATGATTGGTACCATCTTCACGACTGTCTGACAATCGCCCTAATGCCTGGTGACAAAGGACAGATGGGGAGAGACACGAGATATATATCCTCTCCATTTCACATGTGGCTGTAATTGCTGTGTGTGTGTGTGTGTGTGTGTGTGTAAGCATGGGATTATGTTTGTGCATGTGGTGTGAGCCCAGATAACTCTGTGTGGATATTAGGTTATCTGTGTGTAAGCTTAGCACTCTAGTGAGAGAGTTTTTGTGCGGGGTGGCTGTGTCTGTTCACCTCAACCTTCGTGACATTTAGTGGCTTGAAATTAGCTGAACACTGGGCTGCGGCGTCTCTGTGGTATTCAGGCGGTTGGCATCAGGTCTCTATGTCCCTTAGCTTCTCACGCAATGGTGCTGCTGCTGCATCCTGTCGAGACTACAGCAGTACATAACTTGCCGTAGCCCCGCTGCTTTGCACTGTGCAGATCTTTTAAAATTAGTCCCATCCAGCTGGGACTCGTAACATAAGCAGTTCTCTCCCACATCACCAGAGCTTTAATTTTTCATACCGTGTCTGTTTATTTGATGCATCACAGTTTAACAAGCTGATTCAGTTTTGCCAACTGACTCTCAAACAAACAGTTCTCACGCGGTGGAGAATGCTTCACCTTGAGAAATGCTCTGCTTTGTTCCTATTTTGGAAATGCACACCCTATTCATGTGACAGCTGGTTTTGATGGGACATGGCCTGATTAACATTGAGTAGGCACTGAAAGGAAATAACTGCAATGAATGGAGAAAAATGGAGAAACATAATTCTGGTAGATAATCACACAGCTCATTTAGCAGGCCTGTGTTATGTAAGCTTTGTTTTTAGCATGGTATTTCCCCATTCGCCTGTGATTGGCCCAGCCCATAGTGGGGAGTTCAGTTTGTGGGTCAGATGAAATGTCTTGCCGTATATCCTGCTGCTGACTTTAGTCTGTGCCCATTCTGTTCTTTACAGCTCTTTGACAAAATAAAAAATGTTGTGGACCATGTGACAATAAAAAAAAAAAAAAAACATATCTGAAACATTGTTGATAATGCACACTGTCAGTTACTGGAATTTCTTGGCGGCTTCAGACTCGATTGTGCGTAACGGAGGAACGTTGTTTGCACGAGTTATAAAACTCAATGGAGCTGCTCTCACATCTCACATTCAGACAAAGCAGTATTGTTCAGCATGTAGTGTTCATGTGCATGTTTGTGAGTAATGTACGGTTCAGGTTTTCACACAAATAGGTCATTCATTCAGGCTTTCACTGAAGTCATTTCAATGGAGATGGATTCATAACTTTGGTTTAGTTTGTCTGTTTATTAGTCACATGTAACCATTCATTCTCTTAGCTAGAGCTGAAAGGATTAGTTTATTAATTGATCAACAGAAAACTAATCAGCGACTTAAGTCATTTTTCAAGCAAACTTGCTAGGCATTGCCTAGTTTTAGTTTCTTATATGTGAGGACTTGCCGCTTATCTAATGTAATAGTAAACTGAATTTGGATTTTAGACTGTTGATGGGACGAAAACAAGCATTTTGATGATATCCCTGAGGCCTGAAGAAATTGTGATGGGCATTTTTCATAATTTTCTGACATTTTAAGGACCAAACAGTTCATAGATTCAGATTATTCAATGTTGAAAATGTTCGTTAGTTGCAGCCTTTATAGGAACTCTGACTTGCTGGCTCAGAGCACGCTATGCAGTCAGACCCTGGGCTGAATGAACCAGTGCCTGGGCAAGTTGAAGAGCACATCTGACAGTGTCTTCACTAAGGTGGTAAAACTCCAGACAATTTCACATGTGGGAATATTGAGTCAACTTTGGAAAACTGCTGTGACTCACTGCTGATTAAAGGCCTTTTCTCACCTGAAAGTCCAAACCAAGGTCTTAACCAGGGTTTGTGTTTTTGTTACATTCTATAATATTTGAATGAATGGAGAAAAGTGAATGAACACAGTGTTTCCTCTAGGATTTTTTTCCGAAGAAATAGTCACACTTCACAAAACAAATAAACTTCAGTGTTTCCCCTAGGATGGAGTTGTAGTAGCGGAGGTGAAGCAAAATTTTTGTCTGACTATAAAACCCCAACACACTCACCTCAGTCTGAAGGGGAGGGGGATGTTAGCTAACTTAGCGCTAACGGCTTCACTTTTCCAGCAGGTGGGAAACAACAGAATTTTCTTGGTCATGAGAAGCTGACACACTGTAACAGACACCGTACATTTACTGCCAGAATATTTTCCTCCGCTCACGTTCACAGTCACTTTCTGCCACTCGGACAATCAGTCTACTGGAGGAAATACAACCTTTAGATCTGGAGAAAGTAATTTGGTTGGTTCTGTTGCTCCATAGTGATTTTACATTGATGGCACCGCATGTTTTGGCCATCACCCCCTAAGCCTTAACGGCAGGAAAACGCTGTTAATATGTAATGTATATAATCATTATAGATACAACTGTTCATGTTTGCCTTTTGTGTCTTCATTTTACAGCTTCTGACATTTATCAGTAGACATTAATATAAAAAACAGGCAACATGAGAAACCTCCTCCCTTCTGAGGTGCATTTTATTTGCACATTAAAATTCTAAAAGAAACGTCTCCTCATTAGCTTAAAAGGACTAGTTTGCATCACTAAGTAGTTTACTAACCTCAGCTCCTCAAGTCACCTCCGTCCTTTCTTTTCTAAAACTACTTTTTCAGACAGAAAACTGAAAAATAATTTAATCAGTCTGTACAGGACAGAGCTGCAGGCTACATCAGATTAGTCTAAGTCTGTACCTGATGTTCTCAACATTGGACAAGTAGGCAGTAATACAGCTTCCAGTTACTTTCTATAAATTGAGCTAATGTTAAGTTACATAGCAGCTGTGTAGCTGCTGTACAAGCTTTCCTGCTCAGCTCAGTCTGAAGGGGAGGGGGGATGTTGGCTAACTTAGCGCTAACCGGCTTCACTTTTCCAGCAGGTGGGAAACAACAGAATTTTCTTGGTCTTGAGAAGCTGACACACTGTAACAGACACCGTACATTTACTGCCAGAATATTTTCCTCCGCTCACAGTCACTTTCTGCCACTCGGACAATCGAACACTCGCTTCGCACCTGCTGATTCAGAGTTACGCTGCTCTTATAACACCATCTATCACGTATGTTCTGCATAGAACGAGGGAGGAATCGAGCCAAGCATTGAGTGTTGCCATGCTTGCACAGTGTGTGAGTGAAAACATTTGTTACAACATAGTTTAATGATCGTGGGAAATTTTAGTAGTGGCGCAACGCCGCTGCTGAATGCATATAGAGAAAACACTGAAACATAACCTGCATAAAATAAACAACTAACATACTTTAGACGCAATACTGCATAACCATCTATAAGGCCTCATGAAATCAGGGAGAAGATAAGGAAGGTTTGGGTTTGGCTCGCTGGCCGTTTAGCGTTAGCTGTATTTGTGCCTTTTGTTGTTCAACATGTTCACCAATCACAGATACAGTCTTTGATTATTAAGTTAGAACTTAGCATTAACAAATTACAACAATTTTCTTGCACAAGGATTTAATGAATAAAAACAACCTGTAGAAATAAAACTGCTGTAACTGGATTTAATATTCAACTAGTGGTAAAATAGTAGGCTATTATATGAAATCATAAATTAATATAGTAATTAGTATATTAACATTATACTAACAGTATATTATTAACTGAACATTATACTTTTTATTTAATGTTATATTATCATACTAATACACTCATTTATCTTAATTCCTCCAGTTTGTAGATAGTGTCTCTGCAGTGGACAGATTTAGCCAGAGTCAGAATGCCATTGTGCCAATATGTGCTCCTTCTAACCTCCTGAGAGCAACATGCTCCCCTTGTTCTATTTTACACCTGTTTTACTAAAGTTATTGTTTTAAATATTGTTCAGTAATCAAAAACTACAAGTCCCACATGCCACAATCTGAAGTGCGTCAATCACAGTAGAGTTTTCTGTGATGAGTGTTTTTAAAGAGCTGTTTACAATATGACAAAATCAGTATTTTTCTCCAGTAACAGAGAGAGCATCCTCTGCTCTCTCTGGAGGACCATGTTTTACAGCTAATTCCATTTTCATCAAATTCTGAAATTCCTTATGGTGTAAATCATAGGGCCCTATATCTTTTGGGGATAGTCACCATTTTCAAATTTGTTACACACACTCTTTGAAGAATGTTAAAAATTCCCCAGTGACTATCTAATAGTATTTGCTTGAAATGCCCATCATAACTATCTTATGTAAACATCACAGACAGTAGTCTTGTTAATGCATTTTATTGAAGAAATGTAGCTATGAAACCTTCCCTCAGGGTTCTGTTTGATAACTGCAGGGCCTTTATGTAATAACCTGTTGAATGTGTGCGTTTCATTATGACAGGGTAAGCTCAGTGGTAGTGCTACATATGTATCAGGTCTGTCTAAGCTTAGAATAAAGAGCCTTATCAAACCATTGCAGCGACCAGAGTGATAGGCCTTGATTGGGGGTGCTGTGACTGATGTAAAAATGGTGTCTGTCACAGCTGTTAGATGTATCAGCTGTGGTTTGGTGCCTGGTTTGATACATGAGGAGTTTATGCTCTTAGTCCATTTATATATAGCTATGTATTTATATAAAGCTATATTTAGTGTATAAATAGCCTCAGCTCTCAGTCTTGGCTCTGTGTTTTGTTGACAGTAATCTTTCGTCTGAGTCTCTATTCAGTGCACATTCTTGTTCTGG
Organism: Micropterus salmoides; assembly: GCF_014851395.1. Lineage (NCBI taxonomy): Eukaryota > Metazoa > Chordata > Actinopteri > Centrarchiformes > Centrarchidae > Micropterus > Micropterus salmoides. The sequence goes on from NW_024044237.1 coordinate 15,462,109, forward strand.
CACACTCCTCACATCTACCTCACTCTCCCCGTCCCCTGTTCACGCTTCCTGCAACCAAGGGCAAAGGCATTGACTGTCAGCAGAAGCTTTCAGTTGCAGTAAATCACCTTTTTATGAATTTTCTTGTGTGTATAGTACGTGATGTGTGTGTCTGTAAGCTTTGTGTATTATGCATGAGTGTGTAGGTGTCTGCGTGTGGGTGTGTCATGTGTGCTGTGGCAGGCAGACTACAGAGCGCTGCTGTGAAGCTCTCACTCTCCTGACCTACTTTCCCTCCCGCCTGCCCACAGCTGGCGCCGTGTGAACGCAGATGCCAGCCATTCCAGTTGTTTTCGCGTTATTATCGCATTCCTCTATAATCACAGTTAAAATTTTTTTTTGTATTTAGTTTTTGTTGTGTTTTGACACTGTACAGGCTTGTAGAAATTCCCCAGGTTATTGAGGTTAAGAAGACACAGCTAAGTATGTATTGTTTGTGCCTTTCTTCTTAACTTCTGTGTACAGTTGTCGAGTCAGCAAAGTCAGACTTTGGGAGTGAGTTCCTCCTACATCCAGTGCATCCAGCTAAAGGTATTACGGTTATGCACACAGTGGCAGCAGCAAGCCTTAAATTCATTTTACAGGCCAAGAAGTGGCCTCCCACCTAAACACAGTCAGTAACGGCTCCTCTTATGGAAACTCAAATGGAAACTCAAATCCTTTGTGGTTGTTTTTCTTGTGCTCTCTGCCATGGCTTAGGTTTAGACTTCTCCTCTGGTGTTTGAAGACAGGCAGTAGCTGCTGCTCTGGGCTACAAAATGTAGCTGTTATTGAAACAGGTTTGTCAATACAAGAGCAAGGAGGAGACAATCACTCTCTGCAGGCAGAGACATGCAGAGTGTCGCATGTAAGATAATCTCGCTAATGGCAAAAGTTATGATCCAAACCAAATGGCCCTAAAAACTCTTGATGTCACGGTACAACTGCTCTCAAGGGTACTATATCTCCACTGTATTAGCTTTCTGTGGCCGCATGGCTTATGTTTAGTGGAGATGTTGCACTAATGTTAAGTACGTATAAAGACATATTTTCTGTTTTTATTTGAGGGGCACATGAGCCAGATATTTTAGAAAAGTCCTGCCCAGTCTTTAGCCAAACAACCCAAATCTCTCCACTCCCTCATAGAAGCTGCGTTGTTGTTCTGCATGTACGAGTGATTCAGAGCGTGCAGACCAGTTCCCCTTTCTATTTTGGTGGCTCTTACCTCGGGGAAGGAGCACTTCCTTCTGCTCTCTTCTTCACGCTCACAGAGTTTGGGTTGAAGATGAGATGTGCAATGCTGATCCACATCAGTAGCAGTGGAAATTAGGAATTTTTTGCATGCAGCCACTCAGCCAGATTTTTCTTTATTTAGGGGGCCACATTTGAGCCAGAGACAACAAGTTAAACAAAACTATTGTTCATATTTTTCTCTGAGAAGACTCATTTATAGTGGCTGGGCATGAAGTAGGTCAAGTAGAATGATGTAGACTAATATGTGGAATAAATGCAAAAGCACAAAATTTTCATAAAAAGAAATAGCTGGGCATTGCAGTGATATAGCTCTAACAGCTGCTCGTCTGAATTGACAAAGTGAGGATATAGGAAATGTAGAGCCAAGCTACTCGTGACGCTCATGGCTTATAGGGGATTATGAATTGTTAAGCAGGACACTGGGCCACTGGCATTATTGTAAGTGCTTGAAGTGGCTTCTTTTTTTTAAACCCAGGCTGATTGATCACAATCCTGCAGACCTGAGTGGTTAACTTTCTCAGCAGTGCTCTTGCTGCAGTCAAGGCCCATCTCAGGGTGTCGTCTCTGCCTTTGTGCCGTGGCTTTGCTCTGACCGATAGTAAACTCAGAGGGAATGCGAGAACTTCCTGTCGATGGCAAGCACGCACTTCAACAGATGGTTTCAGAAAGAGGAAATTCGGTTCCCCCACATTGCCTTGCAGCTTCGATTGGTTTGTGTCTGACAGTCCACAAAAACAGATTTGTAACTTGGCTTATGTCTTAGTTAAATGTCATTAGCTGAATCCAGGTTGAGTTTTGAGAAAATACTGAAATGCATTGACTTCAGGATTAAAACATATAGAGGCTGCAGTAATTGGCTTTGACCCAGTAGCCTAAAGCCTTCTAGTAAAGCTGTCCTGACACCATCCCTAGGCCAGTGAAGGACAAACTGGTTACACCTCCACACCCTCTGACATCATCAGCATCGCTCTGTCCACCCGGTTGGTCACCACACCCTCCTTTTGGGGCTGAGGGGCTTTTGTTTGTGTGTGCCGTGTGCATATACTGTATATGTGTGTGCACTCCCTTCTTAGCAGCGTGTTAAGGAAACCCAGCATAATTCTGTGTGGGACAGATGGTATAGTGGTTACATCATTGCAGCAGCACAGCTTTTGTGTGAACTGTATTTACCATATGACCGTTCACCCAGGTGACTGCTGGTTGTGTTTACTGGAGGACTGAATGAAGAACTGAGAATTATTATTCAGTTGATAATATAACATTGATATTGTTATGAATGCAAACTGTGAACCAGAATGCCTTAATATGAGAAGTTTGTCCCAACACACAATTATCTTTAAAGAGAACGCATAAACATTTTTTAAATTATTGCCCATACTCAATTGGCTGCAGTGACGTAGTTTGTGTTTCTATAACTAACCTTAAAGCAGCATTAGTTTAGGGCAGTGGATCAAGCTGTCATCACAACATTGACATATTACCGCTGTTTTGGCAAACTTGTTAGCAAACATTTGCCTATTCACACATTCAGTCATGTTTCTGGCCAGGACAGCAGGCCTCACAGCAAAAAGATTCTGAGCAGGGCTCAACAATAAGGATTGTCCAGGAATGTAACGTCAGGCTAGTAAACCTAATCACATGCCAGTCAAGCGGTAAAAAGCAACAAGACATCGTTTTTGCCGGAGGTGAGAGTGAGCCTTCTCGCTTCCTTCTCATCTCTGTTGAGAATTGCACATGCCCAGTACCGATCGGGCACTCTGAGAAAATGGCAGCAGGTAAAGACAAAGTTTATGAGCTAAAGCGAAAGTGAGCATTTGATCTATCCTGGAAACAAGTTGGGTGGCTTTAGAGGATGTGGGCGAAACTATTTGTTGTGGGCGCTTTTCTTTTGTTATTTGAGATTCAGTTCGGGTGGCTTCTCAACTGATTATTGAATCATTAAAGTCTAGGGGGCAGCCCTAGTCTACACATATGTAAATCTGAGCTAAATTATACAGTGTAATGTTCACTAGTTGCTAACTTTCTCTGTTTGCCGTTGGTGGAAGCGTACAGTGGGATTTTGGAGCTTTATTTGATGAAAAACAGCTGTCGGCTGCTGCTGCTGCAGACAGTGCGCAGATGAGATCTATGAGACAAATTATAAGTCAAGTTATGGGCTATAAAACCAAAACAATTCACTGAAAGAAGCTAAAACCGCAGAGCTGGGTGATAACACTCAATTTGATTATCACTATTAACCTCTGTCAAAAAACACAGAACTATTTGATTAATAGTTAATATAAAAATATCACTTTCATGTTGCAGTCCAGCAGGCTTGTGTGTCTGTTACATACAACCTTCTGTACTTTGACTTAAGTGCTGTCCACAACGAATAGTGTTCTTAATTTGGAGCTGCTATAATTTTATCACTTGCACCTGCCTGGAATACTAATACAGGAATGCTCAAGGAGGTTTAACGTTACTTTATGGCACTACCCAGAAAGAATACATCAGTAGTTTTTTTTTACTTGCTTCCTTAATCCTTCATAACATGGTGCAACTTTTTTATCAGTTTTAGATTTGTTGGTGTAACTTGTGTAAATGTTCATTATTTATGATTCTGTGGCGATCACAAACAAAACTGTTGCAGGACCAAAGACGACGCTGTGGTGGGAAACGTTCTGGTTTAGACAAGACAACTACAACAGTAAAAGTATGATCATAGGTTCACTGATAGTGTATTGGATTTGTTATCTATAGTAATAGTTAATTTTATGTTTCCTATTTCCACTTTTACAAATGAATGATAATGCAGCTTCTGTCTGTAAAAGTAATGTACCTGCGTAGGTTGCGTTTTTCTTTTCTTCTTTTGTTAAAATGATGAATCCAATTTCCAAGTCTAAAAAGGAGTTCTTTGATTTTCACTGTAGCTATAAATTTTATAATAATTTTCCTTCTGCTCAGGTTGTCCACTTCAAACAATGATAAATTGTGCACACAATATGGTGTGTGATTTGTTTAGTGCTTCTGCATGAAACATCTTTTGTCCTTCAAAACTTTTGGTAAGAAGAATGTAAAGTGTTTTTTTTCTTTTAAAGCAGGCTGCCAGATTTATTTTAAAATGCTCGCTTGTCGGGTTTTCAATGACTTAGATAAATCTGCCGCAGGTTTCACCTGTCAAAGCTGGACCAGAAGGGTGCTGTTCAGTGTTATCAGAAGGGTTGAAAGTACACTCTAGGGTTAGAATGTCAGCTGTACGAAACAATGCAGAGTGCAGCCAAAGACAATCAGGAAATAAAAGCTCACAAACTATCAGCACACAGGCAAATGGACTTATTGACCACAGTGTGTTGTCAGTGGTGCTCAGAAAGCTCTCAGTCCTGCCATGGCTAGACAGTCTCGTCTGAGGTTTATCCCTAATGGGGTTTGTTTTATATGGCTACTGAATGCTTCTGGGCTGGATGCTTTGATGCTTCACTCAGGTTTTCCCATCCTGCCACACCCACTGACTGCTGGGGCCTGGCCTGCTTTTTATGCTAATACCTCATGTTGTATAACTAAGAGTGAATTTGGCTCCCTGGCTCAAATCTGCACAAGTGTGTGTGCAGTGACAGTTTAGAGCAGCTCTTATTAAATAAGTATGCTTGTTGTCATTGCCGTGGCAGACGTGTAGACACAGAACAGACACAGTTGGTGTTGCACGTCTCAAGTTCAATAACCTCTCAGTATGGTTGGCATTGTGTTGTTGCTGTGGCCGCTGGGTTAGAAGGGGGGTGTGGACCTCTGGGGCATGAATACTGCAAAGCTTGACGTCCTCTAGTGTTCATTTTGAAAAAGTGCATTTCGGTCGACTGGGTCTGGAAACATTTGCGTTTCAATCAAAGGAAGGAGGTCCTTTTTATGATAACCACTGCATTTGAGATGTGACCACACATCTTCAGATAATTTAGGCTTTAAAGGCCCCATTGGACTCACTGATGATGGGATGGAACAAAGGCAAAATTGAGGAAAAAACAAGTACAAGGAACAAATTGACATTGATGGGAATTATGTGTTGTATCTGTGTAATTTGTTTATTTAAAGTTCTAGTACAGAGTTGTAAATATTAACTCCAGCTGAACTCTCAAACCTGACCGAATGCTTTCAGGAGTAGAGCAAGCAATATGTAGGGCAAACTGTGGATTGTGGATTTTTCTTGTAAACAAAAGTAATGTTTACATTTGGTGTTTCACAACAGACATACTTTGTGTGTATCCTTGAGGTCTAACTAACATGATGAATGCATTTCCTTCCTCCTAAAACATGTACAAAGCGGATTTTCCCAAAGGTTTTGAAAGCCTTATTATTTACATCCATGTTTACTAGCAAGCAGTTTTTTTGCATTGCTGCGTGTATATATATATTCACCTGTCCACCAAACCTACCTAATCTCTCCCACCCACCTCCCTCTCTGACTCATAGGTCTTCTTCTTCTATTATCCTCACTGTACCTCCTGGGTCCTGTTTCAGAAAGTGGGTTTAGTGAAAACTCTGAGTAAGTTGAGCCCGAGATGAGGGAAACTCTGGGTTTTCGGTTTCAGAGAGCAAGATCAGATAAGCTCTAGGTCTGTAACCCCGGCAACTTACGCTGTGAACCTAACCTGCTCGGGAGGTTTACTTCAACAAACGCTGAGTTTCTCTCTGACTCCTCCCCTCCTGCGGAGCTTGAAGCGGCTGTCTCACACACAGTGTCATTTCCTCAATTATACTGTCGATATCAAAGCACATATTGGAACGCAATTACGTCTTTGGAAACATCGAAATCACGGTTAAATAGGCTATTCGTTTTTTTTTTAACCCAAACATGATCTTGAACATCTGTCATCGATGTATGGAAAGAGAGTTGGACATCGTAAATTTATCCTCAGCACAGAATAAAATCTATAAGCTACACTGTCCTTCTTTATGACACAGTGACTCTGTGGACATTAAGGCAAAAAACTTACTGTGCGCTACAGTGCTGCAGTTTAAAGTTGGCTAATCTGTACAAAACTGATCAATGAACAGTAACCTTTCACATTGTAGTCGCACAGATCGAACATTGCTCAGCTGGATATGATGTGAATGTTTCTGAGTGAGGATGACTGTGGTCCAGCTGAAACAAATAAATGTAGCCTAGTTTAAAAGTGAGTTTTTTATTATCTGCTGATAGTCTGAATGTGTTTTGACAGCATTTCATAAAATACGAAATGAGCAAGATTTTATTAATGTAACAAAGACATCTAAAACTTCACAGTCAGTTTGAACCTAGACACATTTTACATTACAAAAAAAAACATTAATAGACCTACTGTCACTGAGACGGACTGTCACTTTACAATCACAGGTCCATGAGGAGCCTAAACTGTTTCTAATCTCTTCGATTAATATTTTCATCTTCAGTTTTTGCCACCAGCATTTAGTCCTGTTAGGTTACAGCTGAATAAACAGGCCTGTAGCCTATTTAAAATGAATAACAGGCTGTAGGATAATCCCAGCACTTCATCATTCATTAAGGAAATTCCAGTCTGGAAATAATGAATGAGCAACGCTGTATAAAATGTAATATTGTTAACGTATCGATCCTCCACTCCTACGTTAGAGCCAATCATCGTCCGTGTTGGCAACATTCATATTTCTAGCTCCACATGATTAAAATGGAGGCTCTGCCTTTATTTACCTGTTGCCATGGTGAATCGTAGTATCGGAGCTCCATTGATGATGGTTTTTTTTCATCCCCACGCACGCGCTTCCATCAGGCTCAACATACTCAGAGTTGATTGAACTTATTCTGATCGGCCTTTCTGAAATGGGAAAACTCTGAGTTTGACAGCTCAGAGTTCGTCAACCCAGCGTACAGGGTTACATTCAGAGTTTGTTGAACCTGCTTTCTGAAACAGGGCCCTGCTCGTTTGACCACCATGGGGTCCAGAGCCTTCAGCCGCGCTGCCCCTCGTCTCTGGAACTCGTCTCTTCCACCAGACATCTGCAACATTGACTCACTTTCCATTTTTAAATCCCGCCTGAAAACACATCTTTTTAAACTGGCATATCCCACGTGATCACTCTTTCTCACTCTTCGTTTCCAGTTGTTATGTACCCTGATTTTATGCACTGTAATTATAGTTGTTAATCTTATCGATTATTGCTGTACTGTTATGTTTTGTGAGGTGACCTTGAGTGTTCAGAAAGGCGCCTATAAATAAAATGTATTATTATTATTATTATATTAGCATTACCGTCACCTGTAGATCAGTGGAATAGTGTATTGACAGGAATGTGTATTGTGTGCACGTGTGTTGGGGATCCACGCATAGAAAAACAGCTCCATAGCACTACTAGAGGTTAAAAACACAACAACAAAAACCAGGGACCTTTTAAGAGAGACTGACATTTCTCTGCTCTGTCTCCACCCTCTCTCCAGTGCCATCTCCAGACAGGAAGGGGTCACCGCTACATCGTCAGCACAGGGAAAGAGCGGGACTCATAAAATTTGCCTGGTGTGCTCTGATGAGGCGTCAGGCTGCCACTACGGCGTTCTCACCTGTGGCAGCTGCAAGGTGTTTTTTAAGAGAGCAGTGGAAGGTACAAAGCCATAAGACATCATTATTTCCTCACTGATTTATTCATCGCCTGTGATAAACTCATTCATCACCTATCTGTGTCACATAAGTTTGCTCAAATGCTAGACTCATTACAACTTTAAGTTGGTGGCATGATCATTACAAAGTAAAGTAATGTGATACAACTAATTAGTTTCTCCCCCTAGAGTGTTTGCCACAGCAGTGAAGGTAAATAACAGATTAATCTTCCTCTTCTTTGTACCTCAGGGCAGCATAATTACCTGTGTGCTGGGAGGAATGACTGCATAATTGACAAGATCAGGAGGAAGAACTGCCCAGCCTGCCGTTTCCGCAAGTGTCTAATGGCAGGCATGAACCTGGAAGGTACATATTAACCACACGGATAACAGAAAACTGTGTAGCCTTGAGTTGGTTTAATTGCTTCGTTCTCCTCTTCACCTTTTGTCTCGATTTCCCTTAACTCTCCTCTGCGTGTTCATCCCTGTTTTCTCTTCTGCAGCGCGCAAAACCAAGAAGTTGAACCGCCTAAAGGGCGTCCTGCCGAGCAACCCACCCGAACCGACTCCTTCCCCGCCAGTTGAGGCTCGGTCCCTTGTACCCAAGTGCATGCCTCAGCTTGTCCCCACGATGCTGTCCCTGCTGAAGGCCATCGAGCCAGACACCATCTATGCCGGCTACGACAGCACCCTGCCCGACACCTCCACCCGCCTCATGACCACCCTCAACAGGCTGGGCGGCCGGCAGGTCATCTCTGCTGTCAAGTGGGCAAAGGCTCTGCCAGGTTGGTAGTGTAAATCTGTCTTTTGCTGTGGATGTAGTTTACATTGAGGTTAATCTGCAGCTGCATGAAGTTTCAAAAGAAAACAGTTTTATTTTATTATTTATATTTCACTTTTTTTAACATTCAACACAGATATGCCATATTGCCATTGGTCTTCTCTGTCTGTAATGACATCTATGTACATTTAAACTAAAAGAAAAGGGCGAGTTTAAATTGTGTGACACCGCACACAACGCAAAATGCAGACAGTATTTGCAATCACATTTTATTTTAACAGCGCACAGATTGGAAGCATGAACATTTGACAAGGGTTAGCCAAAAGCAGGAGATGTCTTAATGGATTGTAATATTCTCTGCTTTGGTTTGTGTAAACAAACTCACTGGCACTGTATCTTGATCTGCTCCATCTGGGGCTAACATGACACGTAGGCAAATCTAAATTACTTACTGTGTTTGTATGTTTTTTATTTGGTTACTCCTCATTGTCACTTTCAGCGGCACACCCTCTTGTACGTTGTGGTTGCATTGGTAGTTGAAGTATTTCCGTCTCTTTCCCTACAGGTTTCAGGAACTTGCACCTGGACGACCAGATGACTCTGCTGCAGTGCTCCTGGCTCTTCCTCATGTCTTTTGGTCTGGGCTGGAGGTCTTACCAGCAGTGCAACGGCAACATGCTCTGCTTTGCACCAGACCTCGTCATCAACGAGTATGTACAAGTCCATTGTCAATCTGTGTAAACATCTAACCCTTGTTGTTTAATTTGTTAACAAAGTAGTGTGACACTAATGTGTGATTATTAAGTATGGTTTTAATTCCATCAGTCAGCCAATGCATATATTTGTTTATGTCGATCAGTGCAGGGTGTGTGTGTGTGTGTGTGTGTGTGTGTGTGTGTACCTCATCAAACAGTGTCTGTCAGCTGTAATCAGTGTTTTATCCTCCTTATAGACTGAATGACTCTGTTTGTAAACAGCGCTCTGAGTGTAGTGAGCATTCAGCACAGCTACCATGCTTAGTGCTGGAATTGGCCTTTTGCTTCATAATCACAAGCTCTAAATTAATCTGATCATAATTAATATCTGGTGATATTATTTGTCAGACAACCTCCAAAGAATCATTTTGTCAGCTTGTTATATTTGCATTTGATTATGGCAGCCATTATTCAGTGTTTAGAATTCAACAATTTAATTTTTAAGGTGGTTTTTATTATATAATGACCAAGAATGTGACGTGTTTTGTCATGTTTAAATAAATTTTCGATTCACGTCTGCTCAACAAAGAGGCATGAAGGAGTCCTAGGGGTACGGTTCAGGAGTTTTTGCCCTCACTCGTTTGAAATATGCATTCTCAGCCTTCTACTCCAACAAACAAATAGACTGAATGTCATGTCTGGAAGAATGATTTAAAATAGGAGACCTTGAACATTTAATCTACTGAGGTATTGCTGGGAGTGGATTCATCTACCTGATTGAGACTGCACAAGCAGCCCCATAAATCAACTATCACTGGGGGAGAAACAAGAATGTGTTTCTGTCTGAATCCACCAGGGACGGATGAAGCTGCCCTACATGGCCGACCAGTGTGAGCAGATGCTGAAGATTTCCAGCGAGTTTGTCCGGCTGCAGGTTTCCCACGACGAGTATTTGTGCATGAAGGTCCTGCTGCTGCTCAGCACAGGTCAGAAAGCTGAACCACCCCGCACACCACCTTCCTCTATTACACGTCAAACCTGGTGTTAAGGCAGTCATTGCCAAAATACTTTACTCCAATCCAATGCAGTCCACGGATGCTGAAAGATAATGTTGATGTATGCGCTGGGCAAAACATCAGATCACAGCACTTTCCCAACTCATTTATTAACATGCAATGTAAATAATTGAATCTTCACAGATAAATCATTGATCCACAAAAATACCCACACTCACTTTCACCAGCCAGAGCACTTACGAGAAGATGCAGAAGTACACAAGTTTTTGTTGTTTCCTAAAGGTGATTTAGTGCAGGAGAATGAAAGGTGTAAACAAAGACTTCAATTATAGTGAAGCTGATTAAAAATACATTTAAAATCATTATGGCAGGTAGCTTAAACACAGCCTAAAGTCAACACAGCCCTCCTCATGATGTGCTGGTGGATGTCCAGTTAGTGCTTTGTGCTGCTAAATATTATTGGGAGTACACCCTGAAAATGACCTGTGATATTAATTAGTTTTAGCCCTTCACAGCACGGACATAATTTAAAATGCAAAGAACGTCCCTCCTCCTTTTTAAACCTGGAAGTTTTGTGTCAGTGTGTATTGGTACAAATGACTCCTCTCGGGTACCGTACATTATCCTTATCTCTGTCCCAGAGGTTGACCTTTAGTTTCCTCTCTCCTGCAGTGCCAAAGGATGGCCTGAAGAGCCAGGCGGTGTTCGACGATATCCGGATGTCGTACATTAAGGAGCTGGGGAAAGCCATCGTGAAGCGCGAGGAGAACTCCAGCCAGAACTGGCAGCGTTTCTATCAGCTCACCAAGTTGCTCGACTCCATGCATGAGGTACAGAGGCAAAATGCATGTTATCAGGTTATTGACTTCCTGCAGTCTGCAGCTTTCTTAATCCTTAAACAGTGATTCACTGCCTGTGACTGATTAATCAGCTAGTTTAAAGCATTGACGTGGTTCAAGTAGAATTTTTCCCCAATAATTAAGTTATTTTGATTTGCAGTATTGATAAGGTTGTGATAAATGGAATCGTAACCACTCAGCCATCTGCTTATTTTGTGAAAGCAGGCCTTCGTTAATACAGAATATTTTTCTTTACATGAAACATCAATGACTGATTATCTCAAACACGTGTGATGTTTCATCTACAGCAGCATTTAGGTGACGAAACGTAAGAGTTATACAAAGACAAAAAAAGTTCTGTATGCTATCATATCTGAACTAACTAGAATGCAATGTGTTTGTCTGTCTATCATCGTCTCATTAATAGGGTTGAGTTTTGTTTGGATTTTTTTACGATTTCAGTGCCAAATCGACCATTTTAAAACTGTTCTGGTGCCTGAACGGATACTTCAAAAGAAGGGGAGAAAGCTTTTTTTAATCATTTTTTTAATATTTAAAATTCTTTAATTGAACAATATATTAACTGTTTAAAGTATACTTAAATATAATATATACAAAACACAACTGTTGTATTTGGCCAAGGCAGAAAGGGCTGTTGATTGTCATTACTGTTTTCTCCAGTATTTCAGGAGGTCATTGAATGTGTCATGCCTGTCAGCAAATGTGTTTAAGTGTAGAAGCCTGTCAATCATTTATTTTCCTACCTGTGATTGGCAGAGTGTTAAGGGGGCGTTGTTGTTGTTGTTCCTGCTAGCCTGGGAGAGTGTGTGTTAGCCTCAGGACAGAGTTTGAAGACAGGAGAAGTTACATGTGTAGCTCTCTGCTGAGCCAGGTTTGTTTTGAGTACGCTGCGGCTCACGGTAGGCTGTGAGCCGCAGTAAGACTGAGCGAAAGCGACTGTCGTCTCGTAGCGTTTCATTGAGGGACACTACATTTGGTACTGCAGTGAATAGTGGCGCCTCTTAAGTCTTCTTACGTTGTAATTCGGTGTAGTAGGAACTGGTTCCATATTGGCACCGGGTTTTGGTACCCAGCCCTACTCATTAGGGCTGAACGATTTTGGAAAATATGTAATTGCGATTTTTTTTATTTTTTTTTTTTTTTTTTTTTAACCAATATTGCGATTGCGTTTAATATGCAATAAATTTTTAACCTCTTTACCTTCTGTATTATTCAAAATGGACAAGCAGTAAATCAGTGTATGGTATGACCAACACAATATTTGCTAGATTAAACATACACTGTTCTTTCTTGTGGGTCAGGCCTGTGTTGATGAATGATGAATTAGGTAGAATTATTATGAGCAATGGTGATGTATCAAATTATATAATGGAAAGATCTATAATATATAATATCAGGTCGGCCTACCTACAGACCACAAGAAAAACACCGTTCACCACAGTGTATTATACAGTAAGCGCTCAATACGAAACCCACAGTTCAACCACCAATTATGTCCTTATCTCAGTTCAAATATCCTAGTCCATCGTTCTGTATCCCAGTAAGCAAACAAAAATGTTCAGTTTGAGGATCAATTCAAAAGTTGGCCACAATCTTACCTTACACACTGTCTTTCTGTTGGACATTTTTCCTGTCCGTCAAAGCCGCAACAAGGCAAGGTACAGCGTAACGTGCAGACGAAGCATCAACTTCGTCAGACTACTTTCCTCTTGAGTGTAATCGCAGCCTTTGTGATTAGAAATCTTGTTATTACATTGCGATAATATCGCAAATGCAATTAATCATTCAGCCCTACTACTCATTAAGGTCCAGTATGCAAGTTTTAGTGACATCTAGTGGGAAGTTGCAAATTTTTTTGAAATGCAACAGAAACACAAGTAGTACTGACAGCCATAATTTCAGCT
>NW_024044237.1:15475713-15509417 GCF_014851395.1 Micropterus salmoides
GTTGTAGATGCTGTCCCCCTCTTTGCTTCTTATGTGTGTTGTCTGAGGAAGACACAAACAGAAAACTGCGTAGAATAATAACTCCTCGTGCTAATCGTAATTAAAAAGCCACATGTTTAGCCAAATGGCATATGAGCCAAGTTGTGAACCATTTCAAAAGCCTCAGTCCCTATGACTTTACAGTTCAAGGCTATCTGTGACCTTTTCTCTGATGTCATCATCTGATGGTGATGGTCTTGTTGAATTTTTGGTAGTCTGAACCCACATGAATACCCACATTAAAATAAAATTTCAAGAATATTTGAAGACCTGCAAATAAAGTTAGCCAGAAAAGACTAGAAATCGATAATCAGTGTAGCGTGACTCCAGCCCGGTAGGTGGCGGTGGCGTGAGGAGGCAGCCGACGCTTGAAAAAAACAAACGAAGGACACCGGAACTTCATTAGGAAACCCTCTTGAACAGCAGCACGGTAAACCTCAATGTCATATTTTAACTGTCTAGTTTTGCATCTATTGGCTTTTATCGCCGAATTGTCGGAGACGTATCTGCCTTATTGTAACAGAAGCTGCCCTTTTCGATTTAACGATGACGTTAACGCGCCAGTCAGGGAAACGTTTGAAGGACTGTTTGTACCTTTTGCAGCTAGCTGACAATGCTAACATTTAGCTACCGCGGCTAACCAGCCTAGCTCGTCCTTTTATCTTGCTTAAGATTGTTTTGTGGTTTCGCAATCAAGTATCATTATACTCTGTAATTGCCTTACAATGCATCGAAGCGTTTGTGAGCATGGTCATCTTTGATCGCTTTTAGTAACGTTACAAGGGAAACATCTGTAAAAAGGAGACATGTTGATTTCAACATGACGTACTGTCTCTAACAAACTACATCGTCTTTAAGTAGCGCTCAATACAACACATACAAATCACAAAGATTGATAATTGAAAATATCAAAGTAAATCAAACTCGGAGCTATTTTTAAATAAGTTTAGGGTTTTTTTGCTTGAATTATTACAGCTTCTTGTCACTTCTGTATGAAAAAAGACCTACTGAACTGCAACCTCATTTGTATCTTCTAAAATGGTTTAGTTGCCCTAGTAGTTCAGCTGGAAATACATTGGTGTTTATTAAATAGTCACACTAAAATCACAGGGTGGTTTAATAGCCTTTTTACTTAAATATGCTGAAAACAGTGCTTGCTTCTTTCTACTAAGACATACAGAGCTGGAACATCTTCCAACTAGTACTTGGGACTATTTGCATTTTGGGCAAATCATGTAAACATGTTTTATTCTTCTGGTTGCCTGTTCATTTATCATTTTAAAAATTTTATATTGTTATTTCAGATCAGCTGGTGAACATGGGTCGCCACTTCGGAGACCTGGCCAAGGTCAGGCATATAATCACATACAGTCTGTCCCCCTTTGAGCAGAGGGCTTTCCCCAACTATTTCTCCAAGGGAATTCCCAATGTGTGGAGACGGTTCTCAACCTCTTTCTTTAAAGTTGCCCCCCGTAAGTTATTACATTTCTTTTTAGGAGTGGATGATATGGATAAAATCCTGTATGACTGTATATATAATACTGTGATATTTTTACTGACATATTGTGATCTGCTCATCACATTGATACAGAAGTCATATAAAAGCACTATTTCCATAAGGCAGTCCTGTTCATTGAGTTGCACCATTGCAATGGCCTGTCATTATCTGCCAGTATTCCCACACTGGGATCTGTAGCCTACCAGTTATCCACTTGCCTTTCTGCATGAGATTTAAGTTGTGTGTGTCTGTGTGTGTGTGTGTGTGTGTCTTTAAAATGTAAAGGGCAGCTCTGAAAAATAAGTCTGAAACTGATTTCTCAATTTCATTACTTTCAAACTTCTGACTCCAACCTGTGAGTGATGTCTCCTTTGGATCTCAGGTTTTGATGCTTGCTTTTTCTAGGAAAACTATATATATATTTACCAAATGTCGTGCACGATTACAAGTGCCTAAGGGTTGGGCTGGCGCCCAGTCAAATGGTAGGCTTCGACCCCAGCCTCTGTTTGGTTTAAATGATAAGTCACAGTGGATGACAAGAAGTACGGGCACATTTTTACTTCAGCAACACTTAAAGGGTCCAATGATGTGTTGGTAGCACATTTCTTTACTACACTTGTTGTAAATTTTACTTTAAAAGACAATCAACCCTATATTATGTTTTTTAAATTGTATTTTTTACGTTTTAGTAATATATGTGTTAACTTATGGGGGGAGTGAAGCAAATACTGCTGATCCTGATATTTTATGCTTTTAATTTTTCTCATGCAGAACATTTTATTGGGTCATTGTTTCTGGTCTACAGAAGTTAAATTTGGTTAATATTCCTTGTCTTTTTTTAGGATCTCTGCAGGGATAGTTTGATATTTACAAAACAACATTAACAAATAATAATTAAATTTAGTGATCGTACTGGTTTTAATTTGATTTGTCATCTTGCTTTTGCAGCCATGATTCTCATGTACCTGACATACAGCTGGGGCAACAGTGTCCATCAGCAGAGCAAGAGGAAGAATCCTGCTGACTTTGAGAACGATGAATGAACTCCTCACACCTTTCTGAAAGCTGCTCTGTTATTATTTCCAGCTCTGTATGTTTCACCAATAAAGATGAAAATATTTGAAAATCAGTCTTGATTGATTTTTCATTCAGCCTTCTGTTTGTGTTTGAAGTAATGTTCATTAAGTGTCATTTCGTGTGGATTTCAAAGTCAGTGCTACAGTTTTACAATTTGTTATACAAAATGTCATTTGTTAACCAAAAATGCCAGTAATTAGTACTTCCAACATCTCCAATGTGAATTCGCTGCCTTTCTCTGTTTTATGTTCTTGGGATCTGGGAAAGAAGGATTTTTTGACATGTTATATAAATTAGGGGATTTTGCCAATTATGGCCAGCTTCAATGTTTACATATTTCACTGGTTAGACAGTCGTCATACCTAACAAATAAACACATTTAAGATGATACGATATTGTGATAAGGTTTCATCTGCAGTATGGTGTCATGGTGGTAGTAGGGGATGGGGCTTTTATGTTGAAGTAGGCCACCGGAAATTGGTGAGCCACAGAATTCGATGGTATAGTAAAACGGGCAATGCATTGAAATGGCAACTGTATACGTACATTTCATAGACAGAAACCTGCTGTAATGGCTTCCTCGCCTCTGGGTGGCGCCCGACAACAGGGTGCAGTGCTCTGCAGTCAGACGCGATTGGTCGGCTGGGAAGTCAGAACATTTCTGACGCGCTCTCACGCATCTGCCGGCGCACCGCATGCTGCTACTCAGCTTCATGGAACAAGAACAAGGGTGGATCACCGTCCTCTGACTGAAATCCACTGTAGCCGCTGCTGTCACCGTTAGCACTGAACTGCATCTCTGTTCTTCCGTGTAACTACTGCACCCGCACACTGTTCAGTTAGCTAGCAAAGATGTCAGTTGTCGGATTTGACGTCGGGTTCTTGAATTGCTATGTAGCGGTAGCCAGAGCCGGAGGGATTGAAACTGTCGCTAATGAATACAGCGACCGATGTACACCGTAAGTAAGATTTACGTTAGACACGTTGTCGAGCTGGTATAGGATGTAAACGAATCCACTTTTTCTTCATCATAATATTGAGTCAGGCTAACGATGCTGTGTAGCTAGTAGTCAGCTAACAGATTTCACAACAGGAAACGGCATGTGAGTGCTAAAGCTAATGCTAGCTGAAACCAAAACCGTTGTGAGTAACAGTGAAGAAATCCCGGAACCACTTGACAAGATTAACTGGTTCTTGTGGTGACTTAATACAGTAATGTCGTCGAGATAAACTAGAAACTAATTATTGACCTGCCCAGTCAGGTGATAGGATTTTTTTTACTGCAGGCATGAATGAGCGCATGATGTGAGGAGGCCGGATCCTGGCTGTCAAAACGGCTTCATCAATCCATTGTACTTAATTTTCAGACCCGTAGTCCATAGAAGAAACCGATAAGAAATATAGAATATACCCGTGCAATCTTATTTCTAATGTAATTAATTATTATCACGTGATATCGTCATCATCACAATCAATTAACATTTTTATTACTGGTTACATTAACCCTATACGAAACTGTGTCATTGCATCAAATGTTGTAAAAGAGAGAACTGAAGTGTGTTTTCTGTTTTTAGAGCATGTGTTTCATTTGGGCCCCGGAATCGATCGATCGGTGCAGCTGCTAAAAGCCAGGTATGTTTTCATGGGAAGTGGTGGGAAAGTGGATCCGTGATCACTAACCTGTCAAGAGGATTCAATGTTCATAGTGCATTGAGTATGAGCACGACTAGTACCAGGCATGGATACACCTCAAATTCAATTAATCTCACAATTTGCTTAGGCGTGCATGTATTTAATAGTGTGGTGTTTATCATTTTTTTCTACAGATCGTCACAAACTGCAAGAACACAGTCCAAGGGTTCAAGAGGTTTCATGGCAGGGCATTTTCAGATCCCTTTGTGCATCGCCTCAAAAACAGTCTGGTCTACGACATTGCACAAATGCCTGCAGGAACAACCGGCATCAAGGTGAGAGAACAATGACGAACATTGACAGTTGCAATCTGCAGATTGTTCTAGCTACAATCCAGACACACTGGATTTGTCATACTTATGCTCTGCTCTCACTCTGGAAGACCTGAGTGATGACTCCCATATATTGTTATCATTTAGCCAGGCAGCCCAAGTAAATTTTGGCTGGAGAAAAGAAACATTCCTCAGGCACTCAGAGCAAGGAAAAAAGCCTTTATTCAATTGGGGATATTTATGGTTTAAAACAATAAAGGGTTTTGACCCATGAAGGCAGAGATGATAAAAAGAGTGTCATTACACATGATAATCTATAAAGACAGTACACTGGAAGTAACCATTATTCTGTCCCACTGACAGATACAAAGAAAACACACTTTCACAATAATATTAAACTGTTAAAATAGTTAAGCTGATAAAACAGCAGACATACTAGTCATATTACACAGCATGATACACTCCTTTTAAATTGGTATATGTAGGGGTATTGTGTTTATTTAAATTATTATTGGATTATAATCCGTTATTTAATTCAGACCTGAATATATCTTTTTTTCTGTTGTGTGGTGTCAGTCTGGTGCTTAGAGTTTTTTTCAAACACAGCTTTAATGCCAACAAGCACCAAAAACTAGCACCTATGACACACATGTGTTGTGAAATGTCTGTGTCATCACAAGTTGAACGGAAAAGTTTGAAATGCAGCCTCGATGATACTGTTGAAGTATAAGTCATGTTGTTCGGACTGACTGAGAGACATTGGTACTTGAAAACCTTATGGTTACAGGCAATGTTAACTGAAGCTAATAAGTCAAACTGCATGTTTGGAAATGTGATTTTATTGTTAGATTTAATGGTTAAATTATTTTTGACATTTGGCAAAGGAATGAGGTAGATAGTTGTGTTTTTTTAACAGCCCATTTTCATGCAGTCACTCGCTCTGTAAACCACTAATTTTGACCTGACAGGATGTTGAGCGGTGGAATAATCCTCTCTGTTGTCTGACAATTTGGTACTAAAGGTGATGTACATGGAGGAGGAGAAGGTGTTCAGCATTGAACAGGTCACCGCCATGCTGCTGACCAAGCTGAAGGAGACCGCAGAGAGTGCTCTTAAGAAGCCTGTGGCAGACTGTGTCGTGTCTGTGAGTATTGCACATTACTGTACAGCTGTTGATGCTGTTTTTGCACATGATATGAAGTGGGGCAAAAATATTTAGTCCCTTTGCCAGCATATTAAAGCTTAAATGCTTCACCCACACAGATGATGGTAATTATGTTGCCTGGTTACACCTGTTATCAGTGTTTATTAGTTCACAATAGTTTGCTGATTCCCAGCATAGCGCCACCCGACTTGAGCCTGTCTAGTCAAGGTTAATTGAACACATGAAACATGAGCAGCTATAATATTTCTACATGCAATCACTCAGAAACATTTACTGCAGAGCCTGTTTCTCCTAGTGTATGACAACAGCCAATACTGAACCTTTTCCCCCCACATAGATAGAGCAGTTTCTGAGGATAGGGGAGATGGATTAACTCAGGCTACATGTTATTTATTTTTTTAAAGAAAACCTCAAACCTCTCTTAAATGTTAAGATTTCTCACTGTGCAGTAAGAAGTGAGATTTTGTCTCATCCTCTCTTTTATGACAAAGTGAACACAGCATGGCCTCCCTGGGTAGCCAGTTCTGCCTGTGACTGCCCTTTTCTGTGGCCAGGCTGTGTCCACTCAGTCTGTACATTGTCCTTAGTTTTCTATCAGTCACAGTGGTCAGGTACTCTGCTACCATGTGAGCTGATGGTTTTGAGATGATTTGGTTGGGGTCTGTTCTGAAGCCCTGTAGAGGACTCTTACTTACTGTCCCTCCCACCAAAAGTTCAGCATTACAACAAAACAAAAGACTTATAGGCCCAAGTTACTCTGTTAACATGTTTAATTGTTTATTAAATACATCCTGGATATAAACAAACTAAACCAAAATTTAATCAGTTAAAATTATTTAAAAAAAAAAAAGTTTAACAATTTACTTTTAAAACAAAACATACTAACAGACTCAAACATGATATGCTCTCTCTCCTGCCATTTAATAAAAAACTTTCCACAGAGCAACGGCTACAAGTCACCTCTATGACGGTTCGCCATGGTAGCGACATGTCAATCATAAGATAGTCCCGCCCTAAAGCATACACTGCTTTCTGGTTTATTTCCCCCTAAATAGGACCAAATTTAACTAAATCAACATCATGCTGTGTTGAAAAAGACTTGAAACTAGTGTCTGAGACCCATAAACCCATAATGAAAGTGTTTACTGAGGTAATAATTCAGTAAGTACCAACATTTTACCATTATTTCAAATGGAACAGGTGTAACACCTGCATTAAGTTGTATGTCTGTTAAGTATGTTTTTGCACAACTCTGCATGCAGTGCTTCCAGCTGATGTTTTGTCTTGGCTTGTAAGCAGACCCCACACTTCTGTACCATATCAAATTATTGAGTCTATAACTGTATTTTTAATTTAGACCCAGGTCCTTATTGGAATGTCAATCGGAATTTTTTGATGGCTTAAAAAGCTGTCATTCTCCTTCAGCTCACTCACAGCTATGCCAGTGTTTAATATATGTTTAAAATGCTCTTCTCTTGTGACCAGGTTCCCTGCTACTACACTGATGCTGAAAGGAGATCAGTGGTAGATGCTGCTCAGATTGCTGGTCTTAACTGCCTGAGGCTTATGAATGAGACAACTGCAGGTCTGTATTAAAGATGTGCATGTTGTGAGGTGCACACTTTAACATTGATTGGTCCAGTAGCTGTTTACTTCATTAATAATTTAACAACTTTCCTTCCAGTGGCATTGGCTTATGGGATCTATAAACAGGATCTCCCTGCTCCTGAGGAGAAGGCCAGGAATGTGGTGTTTGTGGACCTGGGCCACTCTGGATACCAGACATCTGTGTGTGCCTTCAATAAGGGCAAACTCAAGGTGTGTAGCCCAATCAACATGCTGTGCGTTCATTATCACTCTGTGAGAGGCTTTGTTTCATTCATCTTCTTCGTGTCTCCCAGATCCTTGCTACGGCTTGTGACCCAGAGTTGGGAGGAAAGGACTTTGACGAGGAACTGGTGAAGTATTTCTGTGAGGAATTTGGCAAGAAGTACAAGCTTGATGTCAAGACAAAGCCCAGGGCCCTGGTCCGGCTCTACCAAGAGTGTGAGAAACTGAAGAAACTGATGAGCGCCAACTCCTCTGACCTGCCGCTTAACATTGAGTGCTTCATGAATGACATTGATGTCTCTGGAAAAATGAACAGGTAGGTTGAAGAATGGTTTGTTGCTTTTAGGTATCCATGGTTCATATCTACTGTGTCCTTTTGAAGTCTTAAATTATGCTCACCTTTTCTCTTGTACAAGGGCAAAGTTTGAAGAGATGAGTGCTGACATTTTGACCCGGATTGAGGCTCCACTGCAGAGTCTCCTGGAACAATCCAGTAAGTAAAATTTTCCCCAGTTGTGGGGCTTTCTTATTAACTCGGTTAAATAACATAAGGTGTGCAAGTGCATTAGTTGGTGCAATAATTAAACTGTCTGTTTTCCACAAGAACTGAAAAAGGAAGACATCTATGCAGTGGAGATAGTGGGTGGAGCTTCCAGGATCCCAGTCGTCAAAGAGAAAATCAGCAAATTCTTTGGGAAGGAGTTGAGCACCACGCTGAATGCTGATGAAGCTGTGGCCAGAGGGTGTGCTCTGCAGGTACTTTTGGTTTCAAAGCTAGTCTCTCCCCCATTGCTCACAAGAAAATACTCACATCAGCGCTTGAATAAGCATTGAAAATAATCTGAAAGGGCAGCTCTTATTGAAACACTGATTGTGTCTCCACAGTGTGCGATACTGTCACCTGCCTTCAAAGTGCGTGAATTCTCCATCACAGATGTTTCTCCCTATCCCATCTCTTTGAAGTGGCATTCTGCTGCAGAGGATGGTGTGAGGTAAAAAACAAAACAAAAAAAACATTTTTATCATTTCTAGCATTACGTTGTCCTACTGTGTCTGGTCTCCATTTTGAAAGTAATAATTATAATGAAATATTCATTTGTTGCAGTGATTGCGAGGTATTTCCCAAGAACCATGCAGCACCTTTCTCCAAAGTGCTGACCTTCTACCGGAAAGAGCCTTTTTCTTTGGAGGCCTACTACAACAGCCCTAATGAGCTGCCTTATCCTGATCCCACTATTGGTGAGCAACTAAAGCTTTCTAAGTGATCCCTGACCTCCAGGGCAGTGGTTCTCAAACTGGGGTCTGAAGACGCCCCTGGGTCCTTTTTAGAGGGCTTTGGGGGGTCCCCTGCAAAAGGAGAAAAAATTATTCCATTCATAAGTAACAGAATGTATGACTATTTTGATCATGGTTTTCTTACACTTTCTGTAGTAAAACATCCAAAAGCAAAAATCCTATCAGATGGGTGACCTTGAGACAAAATCTTATCAAATGAGGGTCTGAAGTATAATTTGTGTCAGTTTAGGGGTCCTTGACATGAAAAAGTTTGAGAACCACTGATCTAGGAGATAGAAAGACTCAAACTTGCATAAATGAACTTGCAAATAGTTGCCTACCTACACATCAAGGTTGTTATAGTTTTGGATTTTTATTTCATTTTGACTTGTTGTTTGTTTAGTTTTAATTAGTTTTTAACGGAGGTTTCTTGTTTAGTTTTTATTTTTTGAAAATGCTTAGTTTTAGTTTAGTTTTTATTAGTTTCAGTGTTTTAGTCTTTGTCGCTGCAGCATGCCAAGCTCAGTTCAGGTTATTTTATTCACAAAACATTCAAATACAAGTACAATCATTAGAAATTATGCACATTTGTGAAAAGGGACACCATTTTTTTAAGCTATCTGAAACTTGTACATAAGGGCCCAAACACTAAGCAAATATTTGAAGTACTAACACATTGTCTAAATCAGTGGTTCTTAACCTGGGGGTCGAATGCTGCTATAGACACAAAAATAGAAAAAAAACTACTTAAAAATAACTAGACGGACTATAGTTGTGAATGGAATCACTGTAAATATTTTGTACTGTTTAATACAGCAGGTGGCGGTAAAGCCAACCACTATAAAATGACAAAGAAGAATCAGGCCCTGATCAGACAAAGCGCTTTGCAGGTTCGAAAACATAAGGCGCACAGCAATGGCATTTGGTTGAATTTAGAAAAGAGCAAAGCGCTGCGTTTTTTTTAATGTTGCTAGGCAACCACTGAATCAGCTGTCCTGTCAGTGTAATCAAAGATTATAGTGCCAGCGATCTGTAATCTTTGGTTTGCCTCTAAGTAATAACTGTCATATTAGCAGAAACTTGATCACAATTTGCAGGTCTGAGTCTTTTGTTGCTAAAAAACATCTGTCAAATGCAGAGCGCCTGCTCTGGCACTGTTTTGAGTGTGTGAGGTGTACAAACACGCAGGAGACAGGGAAACTGAGATCCGTGTGGGCACATGAGACCCTCAGAAAGGGGAGACACCGCTGGTAGTAGGCTACCACCAGCTGGTCCAGGAGCTTCGTATTAATAATTGTTGGTTCAAGGCTTATTTTAGGATGAGTCGGGGACAGTCTGGACGATCCAAGCAACTGTAAACTTCCGTCAGCACAACTGAGGGTCCGTCTCTCCATTCAATGGGGGGAAAAAATGCGAATGACGTCGGGCACGAGTTACCATTTTTTTCAACTCCGTGCGCTCAGAGCGCTCATTCAAAAACGCAAGGTGCAGCAGGTGGCCAAAACACGAGGCACACAGGGCGCGGTAACAGCGTGCAGAACTGCCAAAAGGCGGGGGTCGCGAAATATTTTCAACTTCAAAAAGGGGTCGGACTGCCAGAAAGGTTAAGAACCCCTGGTCTAAATACACTCACCTAAAGGATTATTAGGAATACCTGTTCAATTTCTCATTAATGCAATTATCTAATCAACCAATCACATGGCAGTTGCTTCAATGCATTTAGGGGTGTGGTCCTTTGTCAAGACAATCTCCCGAACTCCAAACTGAATGTCAGAATGGGAAAGAAAGGTGATTTAAGCAATTTTGAGCGTGGCATGGTTGTTGGTGCCAGACGGGCCGGTCTGAGTATTTCACAATCTGCTCAGTTACTGGGATTTTCACGCACAACCATTTCTAGGGTTTACAAAGAATGGTGTGAAAAGGGAAAAACATCCAGTATGCGGCAGTCCTGTGGGCGAAAATGCCTTGTTGATGCTAGAGGTCAGAGGAGAATGGGCCGACTGATTCAAGCTGATAGAAGAGCAACTTTGACTGAAATAACCACTCGTTACAACCGAGGTATGCAGCAAAGCATTTGTGAAGCCGCAACACGCACAACCTTGAGGCGGATGGGCTACAACAGCAGAAGACCACTCAGTACCACTCATCTCCACTACAAATAGGAAAAAGAGGCTACAATTTGCAAGAGCTCACCAAAATTGGACAGTTGAAGACTGGAAAAATGTTGCCTGGTCTGATGAGTCTCGATTTCTGTTGAGACATTCAGATGGTAGAGTCACAATTTGGCGTAAACAGAATGAGAACATGGATCCATCATGCCTTGTTACCACTGTGCAGGCTGGTGGTGGTGGTGTAATGGTGTGGGGGATGTTTTCTTGGCACACTTTGGGCCCCTTAGTGCCAATTGGGCATCGTTTAAATGCCACGGCCTACCTGAGCATTGTTTCTGACCATGTCCATCCCTTTATGGCCACCATGTACCCATCCTCTGATGGCTACTTCCAGCAGGATAATGCACCATGTCACAAAGCTCGAATCATTTCAAATTGGTTTCTTGAACATGACAATGAGTTCACTGTACTAAAATGGCCCCCACAGTCACCAGATCTCAACCCAATAGAGCATCTTTGGGATGTGGTGGAACGGGAGCTTCGTGCCCTGGATGTGCATCCCACAAATCTCCATCAACTGCAAGATGCTATCCTTCAATATGGGCCAACATTTCTAAATAATGCTTTCAGCACCTTGTTGAATCAATGCCACGTAGAATTAAGGCAGTTCTGAAGGCGAAAGGGGGTCAAACACAGTATTAGTATGGTGTTCCTAATAATCCTTTAGGTGAGTGTAAATACTACAAATAAATGAAGCACATGCAGTCCACAGTATAATTTCTAACCAACATACAGAAAACCCTAAGAGCTAAACTACCCTTATCCTACTACCAAGTGGTCCCAAGAAATTCATTACATCAGTCTCTAGCTCTATCATTCTTGGTTAAATAGGTGAAATGCAATAAATGGACAGATTAGAAATTGGAAGATAGTGGAGGCCCCCTTGGAGCCACAAACAACAGGTCCCTAGCACCCTGAAGGAAAGTATGACTGGAAAGCAGTTATATTAAAACCTAAACCTTAATTAATCAAACTTGAAGCACAAGGAGACAGGTTGGCTATCAGTGAGGCCTTAAAACACACAGTAGCTGACATGCAGTAAATAAAATGACAGCAGATGCGTTAACCCAGCGCAAGGGGAGCTCACAGTCAGTGGGCATGGGGCAAGTTAATCCCACACGCAGGATGAGCCAGATAAGCCAGAACATATTCATATTATTTTGTACACATGTATGTATAAAAGACAATAGAAAACATGTTCAAATCCCACCAACTATACAGCTGACCCCTACCTGGGTTTCCCCGACGAAGTTAGCCTACCCCTAACGTTACATGGGGCTTTCCTCGTAACAGGGGTCACCACCTGCTATGCTGCAGCCACATGCTGCCCTGACCCTGGGCTCTGTTGATGGATGCACCATGCCAACTCTTCATGCGGAGGACAAAAGCATAACACACCGGCGGCTCACCAACAGGTGCCTGTCGCACGCACCGCAGTGATTAGCGCATTATTTCGTTTGTCTTCGTTAACGACGATAACCTTGCTACACATC
Organism: Micropterus salmoides; assembly: GCF_014851395.1. Lineage (NCBI taxonomy): Eukaryota > Metazoa > Chordata > Actinopteri > Centrarchiformes > Centrarchidae > Micropterus > Micropterus salmoides. The sequence continues at coordinate 15,488,226 of NW_024044237.1, forward strand.
CAGCAGACAGATTAGCTTCTTGTTGTGCTTCTGTCTACCTGTCAAATAGAAGACAAGTGTTTATTCTCCCTTTAGCGCTAGTTTGGTCCTAAGAATATCTGGGTTAATTAAGATGCTCAAATTGATAAGCAGAATTTAAATTTCCGACCTCACCTGCCAAGACTAATAGCATCAGGAGAATCCTTCAATCTCTTTTGGCAGCTTCATTGATGCTATTACTCTGGTTTTATTTCTTCCTTACAGGTCAGTTCCTGATCCAGAAGGTTGTCCCACAGGCATCTGGGGAGAGCTCCAAGGTGAAGGTCAAGGTGCGGGTGAACATCCACGGTATCTTCAGTGTGTCCAGCGCCTCCCTGGTTGAAGTTCAGAAGTCTGATGAGACTGAGGAACCCATGGAAACAGAACAGGTCAATGACAAAGATGGAGAGGTACTTAGGGCTAATAAGTGTCCTTTTACACTGAGCATCAGATCAGTATGTGTCCGTTCAGCTATTTGTACTTTGTTATTTTGAAACTAAAAAATATCTGGTTTTCATCACTCCCCTGCAGAGCAAGATGCAGACCGATGATCAGGATGAGCAGCAGGGTCAGGGAGAGGGTCAGAAAGAAACGGAAGAGAAGACGCCACGTGAGAATGAGGAGATGGAGGTAAGATGCTCAGTTTTCGTGTAAAACAAATACAGAGTTACCAATTTATTAGATTGTGTTTACAAGGAGATACAATTGACCCTTTGCTAAGCCACGCCCCCCTTAGTTACTGTTGCCAAGTCCACCAAACTGTCAGAGCTGTTGGAGTGGCGCTGCCACTGTCTATTACTGCACTCCCCAGAGAAATATTGATAAACGTGTTGGAAAACGCGATCTCAGAAAGAAGCAAACAGTTTTGCAGTTGAATTATACATTTGAAGGTTGTATTCAGGCTGTCAAACTGATTAAAAGAGACGTGAAAAAAATGAAAGATGGAAGCTAAAGCCTACCGATCACACAGTACAAGTGAACCACCGCATCCCCTGACAATTGAGACAAAAGACAACGATATTAAGGATCAACACTGTTCCTGTAAAGCTGGGTAGGCCTCTATTCATTATTACAATCATTAAAAAGGAGAACAGTAGGGATTTATAACATTACACTCAGTAGGAAGTTAGCTAGCATTAGCTAACTAACATCACATTAGGAACAACCCACAGCCGACATTTTTCTGGATTTATTTAGGTTTTGGAAAGAGAATAAATCGTACTTCTCCTTTCAACCTTTTTGGGTAACAACTGTAACTATTACAAGTGCCCCGGGAACAGCGTTTGACCATATCTTGGAAAAATACGGCAGAAGAAAGCTAGAAAATGACTCTTTTTGCATTAGAGTCAATGGAGTGCAGCCATTAAAGTGTCTGACCTCAGTTAGAGCGAGTGCTATACTGCGCTGTGATTGGCCAGCTGTGTATTCGGGGCGGGGCTTAGCAAAGGGTCAAAAGTCATTGCATGTCTTGATTTGAGTGATATTTTGAATCTTAATGCCTATTCTCTCATCTTTCAGACTACCACAGAGGACGGCAAAAGCGAGAAGAAGGCCGACCAGCCCCCACAAGCCAAAAAGCCTAAAGTCAAAACAAAAGTCCTGGAGCTTCCAATTGAAAACAGTCCACAGTGGCAGCTAGCAGATGACATGCTCAACCTTTTTGTAGAAAATGAGGTAACTTTCAGCCACCTCACCCACACACACATTACTGATCTACCCATCTGACTGTCATCTTTAATTACTTGATATATTTGGCAGTGTTTTCACGGTAACATGGGTTCTCCTCAGGGCAAGATGATCATGCAGGACAAGCTGGAGAAGGAGAGGAATGATGCAAAGAATTACGTAGAAGAGTATGTGTACGACATGAGGGACAAACTACATGGCATGTTGGAGAAGTTTGTCAGTGAGTCTGTGAGTAAAACGCCACTTCTGACTCATTTTGAAGGAAGAATTATGATCAAAATTGTAATTTGTAAACACTGTAGAACACATTTGGCTTCCCACATTTTTTTATTGTAGGACCGAGATGCTTTGTCAGTAAAGCTGGAGGATACTGAAAACTGGTTGTATGAAGATGGAGAGGACCAACCCAAACAGGTGTACATTGACAAACTGGCAGAGTTGAAGGTAATTATTGCTGTAGTAATTGCTGTTTTCTCTATCAATTAGTTGATGTTTTTATTTTTTAAACTGACGTGTATTCTATGTTTGCTACAGAAACTTGGCCAGCCCATCCAGGAGAGGTACATGGAGGCTGAAGAGCGACCTAAAGCATTTGAGGAGCTGGGAAAACAAATCCAGCAGTACATGAAATTTGTTGAAGCATTCAAAATAAAGGTAAAACTGAAGGCTTTTTATTATTACTTCTATGCCCATTACGGCCTTTAGCTCACACACAACACACACAGGTGTTATTGGGTAGCCTTTAAAATGACACTAGAATACTATTAATCTAGACTATTGTTGTTCATCTTTACACCACATACAAAGTGAAGACATCGTTACAAATAAAAGTAATAATGCAAGTGGTAATTAGTAACACTACGTTTGTTTTTTTGTATTTCCATTTGATTTCCAGGAGGAGCAGTATGACCATTTAGATGAGGCAGATGTCACTAAAGTGGACAAACTGACCAATGATGCAATGATCTGGATGAACAGCGCCATGAACCAGCAAAGCAAACAGAGCTTGGCGGTGGATCCCCCTATCAAAGTAAAAGACATTCAAGCAAAAACAAGGGTGAGTCTCATTAGGATGCGTCATACCAAAGGAAAAAGTGACTAGAATGCAGGAAATTTAAAATGGAGAAGCCCATGAACTTTTTTCCATCACATATGTTAGTGTTGACACATGAGACACTTAGGTCAACCATCTACCAGTAACTGCTACTTCACCATGCCTCTCTCACCAATAGGAAAAAGATTCATAAAATCACTAACACTTCCTCCAAAATAATAGGTCTTCCCACTCCCAACCTGCCAGCCCTCATTAATACTGCCACTGCTCATGGAGCAACTACCATAGTACACAATTCCAGCCACCCTCTCAACTCATGCTTCACCCTTCTCCCATCTGGCCGTAGTTACAGACAGCTGTTCTACAAAAAGGCACGCTTTGGGAAAGGTTTTGTAACCTGCGCTACAAGAGCGTTAAACTCGCAGACAGGTTAATGTTGTCACTCCTGTGTAGATATGTGTTTGTATAGTACACGTTAGTACACATTATCTGTATATGTGCACTACATGTAGTTTGTGTGTAGAATTCATGTTGAAGGTGCTCTTTGTACAGACTGAAAACAAATTTCCTCCACTGAGGACAATAAAGAATGAATCTGATTCTGAACATGAGTGACTTTGGAGTCTACATTGCAATTATTTATTGGTCCAGGACCAATTGGTAGATCTCCCACACACTTATAATTCCTAATAAATTCTTAACTAAACCACTATTACATGTTTTGTTCATTTGTGTAATTCTCCAGGAGCTGTTCTCCGCTTGTAACCCCATTGCGACCAAGCCCAAGCCCAAGGTGGAGCTTCCCAAGGAGGACACGCCTGCTGAGCAGAACGGGCCTGTCAACGGACAGGAGAAACCCCAGGAAGAAAATGCAGACAAGGGAAAGGCTGAGAACACAGGCAACCCCACCTCAGAAACCACAGAAAACAAGCCTGACATGGACCTTGATTAAAGCTGTCTAACGCCTCCCATAAGCAAAGCTGAATGGGAGTTGGTTGTTTCAGATTGAGATACAGCCCGGGTGTATATCAGAGCAAGTTAAGTGTTTCAGGAACTGCACTTCACAGTCAAATGCAGGCAGCAGGTGATTAGCACACTGAGCCCAGCTCCTGGTGGTATCTCTCTGATGACATAGCATGCCCCCCCCTCTTTCTGGATTACATAAATCTAAAGCCAGCCGCAATAAAAGCCTGTTTGACAGTGAGCGCTGTACACATGATGGTATTTATTTCTGTTGTGTGCTCTGTAGTGTTCTGGTCTGTGTCACAATATGGTTTTAATAAAGTTATTGAAAATCACATGTAGCACATGTGATTCAAATCACATGTATCTTTTGTTATTTTGTTCAAAGATGCTCCAGGCTTCACAGAGCTATTGCTTTCAAGGGGGTGTAGCTACCATTGAAGACGCAGGTCATTGTAACACATTAGCGTTTTGGGTTTTAAATGACAGATTCTGATGTGGGTTTTTTCAACTCTCTTTCGATATTAAAATTGTACTGGTTTTTAGTGAAAAGCTAAAATAAGAGACTTATTAGAGGAACAGCATGTATCCTCAATGTGTATATAGGGGAAATTAAACAGTTAAATGTGTTTAGCTGGTGAGTGGGGCTCATGACCTTACTATTGTTTTTTAAAAGTACAGGTTAAAGCTGTGCTAGTTGTTCCAGAGTAAATGTCCCACACTTCTATAAAACAGGTTCTATAAAAACACAAGACAGTTGGTGATAGGTTTGAGTTCAGGGCAACTACATGTAAACTCAAAAGCATTTATACTGTAAAAGAAGGAACTTTCCACCCCTGGTTTGGTTTTGCTAATGTAGGAACATTGCGAGCAAGGGGGGCGACTTAGGTTTTCTTCCTGTCGGTGAAATAATATAGCTTAGGTGACACCAAACAAGGGAGGTTGTCGTTTGAAAAATTGCCGTCTCGTTTAATGCCCGCACTAATAATTTACAAGTTGTATGTTAAGACAACTGGAAAACAGAGTGTTAACGAAGTACTAAGACCCGCGGAAAGTGTCATTTACGGGAAAAAAGGGATTTATCCTACATCAAAGAATGGCGAAAAGGCTTGATCTTGTTGTCTGGAAGGGATTTTTTTTAACCCTAACTATACTAGTATAGTAAACTACTAGTAAAAGTAGTTGATAGTATTTGTGCATATAGTCTAAGAATAACTAATTTCATCATCCCAAGTTTGATGAACTTCTTATGGACCTGCTTTATTTCTTATTATCACTGGAATTCATTGTAATCGACTATATGAGTTGGCTTTTCTTTCATTTATCAATGAACACGCATTGTTTCATTTTCTAATCCGCACCCGGAAGTATTCCTTTTGAGATTTGCGCATAGGATTTGCGGTAGCTTTAAAGTACCGATATACAATATTATACAGTATACAAAAACTTCATATTTATTCAATGTTCATTCAGTTCATTACCGGGATACATAAGGTGAAAGTAATCTTGTCCCTTAGTACGTGAAATTATGGAGCAGTTTATTACAGCACCTTCAATTGTTATCCTTAATCCTGAACAGGATTCCACTGAAAGTTTTAGCAAACCTATAAAGATTTTATAACAGTTTAAAGGTGAATAAATAACAAATGTGTTATTGTAACTTGAGGTGACTTTCCAATTATTTTTCTCAGAAACTGTACAGTTAAACAACTTCAAATATTATTGTTGTATAAATATTTGACGTGTACTACAATGTAGTTTGTACTTGGCATATCTAAATTGAGAAACATGCTTTCGTCCTTTTTGTCCGCTCCAAGCACCTGTACCGTAACAGCAGGAATAGACGCGCATCGAAATCCAGACGGCGGCCATAGACTGTATAAAACAGGCGACTGGTTTCACGGGAGTCTCGGACATCGCTGTTAGCATCCAACAGCAGGAATCACATGATCCAGATCCTGTCTGCTGCGAGTAAAAGCCAACGATATTCCAAGGTATGGGTGTATGCAATTCACTATTTTCATTGGATGTTATTGGAACAAAACTACAGTGAAAGTTTTGGTCACACTGCGCGGTTGCGTCAAAGTTGTCAGTGTTTTTGGCAGCTTTAATGCTTGAACAGTGATCTCATTTTACTGTTGCTGCATACTATAGTTATCTTGAAGAGTCTAAAGTCTGACTTAGGTGTGTTTTGCCCTGAATTACTTCAAGGCTGAGCCCCTTCACATAAGCAACCCATTATTCTTTCCTTGTTTTTTTCCTTAGGGACAATGAAGCTGATCATCCTCAATGACTACGACCAGGCAAGCGAGTGGGCTGCAAAGTACATTAGAAACAAGATTTTACTGTTCAAACCTGGCCCGGACAGATATTTCACGTTGGGGCTCCCCACAGGTAAGCAGGAGCTGGATACCCCGTACAGCTGTGTGTGACTTATAAGATATTGTGTAAAAAGATGATAAAGTCAGCAATATTTCCCCCTACATCTGCCGATTGTGTCAGCGGTGGAAATAGCCATCAGGCCATGTGCTTATATAATCCAAATGTTCAAATCTTTCTTAAATGTGTAAAGTATTATTAAAATGAGCTTATGTTAGAAGTACTAAACATTCTTGCTGAAAGTTAAAATATTGATGCATGGTTCTGTAAAAACTGTCTAACTCAGCTTGGCTTACTTCTACATGCAGATGGGAAGTTTAAAATAGAACTATGCATCATATTTTAGGGTCATTACATGTTTTGCATGCAAACGTTATACTGCAAAGAACCAGTATCACTGTAAAAATATAATCCTTTCCTTGAAACAGAATAAAGTCTCCCAAATGAAAAGACTGAATCACAATAATATGCCTTAGTATGTACTTGATTAGGTGCACTTTGTTAGTTTCCTCTTTTGCGTTTGCCTGCTTGTTTTCAGGAAGCACTCCCCTGGGTTGTTACAAGAAACTGATCGAGTATTACAAGAATGGAGAAATCTCATTCCAGTATGTAAAAACGTTCAACATGGATGAATATGTCGGTAAGTCCTCACTGTTCTCTCGCTCCGACATGAAACGGTGACACATTCAGGAATTCTTGAAATGTGGGATCTTGAAACTGTCCTTTTATTTCCCGCGTAGGACTTCCCAGAGATCACCCTGAGAGCTACCACTCCTTCATGTGGAATAACTTCTTCAAGCACATAGACATAAAAGCAGAGAACACCCACATCCTAGATGGCAACGCTGCCGACCTGCAAGTAGAGTGTGAAGCCTTTGAGAAAAAGATAACCGCTGCCGGGGGGATCGAGCTCTTTGTCGGAGGTCAGGAGGTCACAGTGCTGATAATGAATTTACTATTACCACCTTTGCAGTGACTACACATTTCAGATTTGTGCTCAGTCCCAGGTATCAAGTGATTTTAAAGTCACCGTTGAAGCTGCAGTAAAATTAAAACTACGCCTCCTGTCCTGTCAGGTATTGGACCAGATGGCCACATTGCCTTCAATGAGCCTGGTTCAAGTCTGGTTTCCAGGACTAGGGTGAAGACTCTGGCAAAGGACACTATCATGGCTAACGCTCGATTTTTTGATGGGGATCTCTCAAAGGTGCCCACCATGGCTCTGACTGTGGGAGTGGGCACTGTCATGGACGCAAAAGAGGTTAGAAGCCTAGATAAATGTCAACCATGGGTTCTGTTGTGTCTTCTGTTGCTTTATGTTTCTGCAAAGTCTCAAATATACCATTTGTTAGGAATCATCATTGTCTTCTGTCAGAACTTTGCTTTGAGTTGCTCAGTGAGCTTGTCATCTTCCTGATGCACCAAAATACACCAGCTGTGAGTTTCTCTTGCTCAGTCACACAGGCCCCAGGTCACATTTTCAATTTCTTGCCAGGTCATGATCCTCATCACTGGAGCACACAAGGCATTTGCTTTATACAAAGCTATAGAGGAAGGCGTGAATCACATGTGGACAGTGTCTGCGTTCCAGCAGCACCCGCAGACTGTTTTTGTATGTGATGAAGACGCCACCCTGGAACTGCGAGTGAAAACTGTAAAGTACTTCAAAGGTGAGAGACCACATCACAAAGCTGCTAAATTTGACTTGTAATAAATTGCCAACCAGGTTGCATTAAAGGATAGTTTCTGTATTTTTAAACATGGGCCCTATTTTCACCTATTTTGGTGTTGAAATGACTGTTAGGTACAAATATTTTTGGAATCACTCTTAATGGCTTCAGCCAGGAGACGTAACCCTGTATTAGACACAATGTACTCCTTCTGTGTTATTGTACCCATCAAAATGATGTCCACAAAAGTGCTTCTTTATGCCCCAGATAGGCTCAGACTGTTATATGAGGTGTCTAACAACATGAGAATCAGAATGGGGTTTATTGCCAGGTTAACAAACAAGGAATTTGCCTTGATATATTGGTGCTTTAGAACATAAATATATAAATATAGATAAAGTAAAGAGATCAAAAATGTACAAGTATACAAAACAAGCAATGTGCAAAAATTCACAGTAAGCATAAAATAATTAGTTAAATGGACATAGATCAAGTTGAGCATTGTTGTAACAACATCATAGAAAGGATCCCTACAAGTGACAAGCCAGTGACACACTTAGTTTTTAACCAGAAACAAAAGTCTTGCTCAAGAACAATTCTCGCTCTGAAATCATGTGAGAGGCATGTTGTTGTTGTTGTAGAAAGGTGACGGTACAGCTGGTTTGCGGCTGCTGGCTTAAGCCATCTACTGCACAGATACCAAAACTTTCTGTATCTACTAGTCATTTCGACAAAAGACGTGTGTTTGTGAAAATAGGGCTCAGGTTTAAAAATACCAAAATTATCCTTGAAGCTAAACTATTTGCAGAACAAACATGAATCTTACAAAACATGCTGATTCTTGCTCTTTCTTTAGGGATGATGCACGTACACAACAAGCTGGTGGAACAACCTCTTTCAGGGCCAGAGAAGAACTGAGGATATCTTTTCCAAATGCTGTGGATTCATGAGGCATTGAAAAATGAGCACTCCAATGATTCCTTGATCTTGTGGTAGGGACAACATTCGTGGCCATCAAGCAGTGCTTGGTGTTAACCTCAACTAATCCTTGTAGAAAAAACAAATCAGGTGCTGATGTTGTGCAGGCTATTCAGGTGATTGTTCATACATATTTGCTTCTCGTTTGTTCTTTTAAATAAAGTGCATTTAATTTTCTGTTTCTGTGTGTTGTTGGAGATCATGCTACTGCCTCCTGTCACATGACAACATGGAACAGCCAATGTTGCCTTTAAGTGCTCCTTGTAAACTTCTTCTTGGAGTCGAAATGGAGGAGCAAAGATTCCTGGTTGTCCGTGGTGGAATATAACTAAATACATTTACTCAGACAAGTACGCTTACTGTATAGTTTTGAGGTACTTCTATTTGACTAGAGTATTTTGGTTTTTAGCTATTTCACTCCACTACATTTATCTGACAGCTATAGTTGGTGGTGACGTTGCAATTTAAGATTTTATAAACAAACCTTATGATCATTTTATAAAATACGATGAATTGGAAATGATAAATTACCCAATTATATAAAGTCATTGCCTACACTTTGACAAGGTACAACATTAAAACACTATTACTCATTATTGGTAATAAACAACAATGTAACACACCGTAACATAACGCTGTGGAATGTGCTATTCTGTATAATGAGTACTTTAACTATTGATAAGTATTCTGTAAATAGTATTTATCTATTTTTACTTTCAACGGACTATTTTGTAGTAGTTCATAAACGCATGCTCGAATATTCCGACAGCGCTTGAAGGCAGCGCCGGAGCCTGATACAGACAGGGCGTCAAGGAAGGAGATGGCCGACTAGGAGGCAGCGTTACCTTTACAACTTGCCTGGCGAGATTCATTTTACTTAACACATCTTCACAGCTGAAGTGGAAAGCGGCTTTTTAAATATTTCGCTCCTTCCGCGATGGCAGAACAAAACAGCAACGTCAGATATCAAGAGGTATGTAACAGTTTGCGTGCACGCTAAGCTGTAGCTAACAGTTAGCATTAGCTTCTGCCCAGTCAGCTTACGTTAGCCTGTCACTGTGAGGAAAACAACGAGCTCAGCCGTAATTTGTTTGCGGGCGGGGGCCCGAGTTTGTGAATAAGATTAAGGTGCATCAAACCTACTTTCTGACACTGAAATAAACTTAAATTAATGATCATACTCTCGTCACATATAAATCAAAGCATTAGCCTGTGTGACCCATTTTCATTTAGCAGCTAGTTAGTTACTCGTAATGTTAGCAAGTACTGGCCTGGCCTGAACAGGGACGCTGTATTAGTTTCACTTTGTCTAGCCTTTGACCAAAATCCTCACACTACCTTACGGTCCTGGATCAGTGGCCAGCCCAGCCTGTCACTAACTTCAGCTCCAGAGACAGAACAGCATCGAAATACTAAAGTGAAGGTGCAACCTGCTAATTTATCGACATATGCAGATGCTGCGTGAAGTCACGAGTGCACAGTTTATATATTATATTATATATTTTTGTTTCTGTGTAGTTTTGATTGTGTATCAGATTTGACTGAGTTAGCACTGATAGAAACAGTGTGCAGCTAACCTTTCGCATTTGGAGAAATGTTTGGTTGCAGACAAATCTATCATGACCACTTGTTGCACAGTACATTACACAAGTGCGACATCAATGCTACTTCACTGTTACTCTTTAACGAGTCGGCACCATTTTATTTTACTTTTTTAGTTATCATCTTGTAATGTCACATTGCTGTTAAAAAATGAGATTAGTGGAACAAAATTAGTCTAGTATTATCTGGCAGATGTAAAAAAATACAACCTGTACATTCAGTATTTCCATAAATCAGTCCCTCTCAATAATTTACAATATAGTCTTAATAATGGCCTAATTCAACCAGAAATCCTGCTGGGATGGCTACCATGCGGTTGACAAATATCTATTATCTCATGACATATAAATATTGTCATATTGCCTAGGGCTACTTGGTGGTTTTCCTAAAAGGTGTAATTTAAGTATAAGTTGTGATGTCATTCATTTACATTTTCTCAGCTGGTGAATGAGGAGGAGCCCGCCCAGTCATCCCAGGAGGGTCCTGCCCAGGACGCACCACCCCCCTACAGCAGCATTGCTGCAGCAAATGCAGGTTAGCAACCTTCACATCTCCCATCAAATACTGTCAGATAACAAGCACAACTTAGGCCCCATCTACACTACTCCATTTTAGGTTAAAAACAAAGACTCGAAATCGAATATGTTCTCCCTCCACACCAGTGTTTTAGCTGTTTATCAGAGTTGATCTCCATCTATACTAAAACGACTGAAAACGCATATCTAGTGGCCGTTCACATACACTGGGCATGCGTGTGCCAGTGTAAACATGAAGCAGATGGTCTGTTCCGTAGTTACAGAAGATTTGGCGAAAGAATAAAGTACCACAGATGAAGAACCACACCAGATTTTATTTTGCATGGACCAATAACGAGCTGGGACTGTTACTGAACGTAACACAGGAATTAAAAGCGGCTTTAGTGGTAGAAAACAGACTGGGAGTCTTTGCAAAGTAAATACGGCGACATACACAGTGTAGGCTGTGTTATGTGCGGAAAAAAACGGGGTTGGCAGCATTTTCAAACTTCTCCGTTTCAGGTCTTCGTTTTTGCCATTTTAGTCTGGACCCGATGTGCAAACGTAGCAAAAGGTCTCCATTTTAAAACGAAAACGCAGTAGTGTGGATGGGGCCTTAGAAGTGGAAGAACTATTTAAATCTACAATTTTCAGTGCCACTACATACAAATTCTCACTTAAAAGTAACATCCGAATCGGCTTTATTGGCCAAGTATGTGTACATATTAAAGGAGTTTCAGTCTAATTTTTCATTGCTCTCAATGTACTCACACTTCCAAGAACAATTTATAGGTAGATAGAAATAGACATACGGCTAAAAAACAAAGTTGAGCAAAGACAGGTCAATGTAAACATATATCTATTATGTAGAAACAAGTAGAAACGTCCTGCATCCAAAAGCAGTGTGAAGTGTACAAGTGGAGTGAAATGTGCCTAAGAAGCGAAAGTGATCGCTGTGCCGAACAATTCTTTCCACAGTGCATAGCTTTCAGAGATGTTCATACTTTGCAAGAATAATTTGGCAATGCATTTAAAACACGTTGAAAAGTAAAAGTGACCACAGCCATCAGAGAAATATTCAAAAGAAGGTTAAGAGGAATATTTCCCACTGAAATCTCACAAAATGAAGTACTTATTCAAGTACTTACCACAGTACTTGAATATGTGTATATAGTTCTGTCAATCCTCTACTCTAATTTGTCCTACACTGTTGGCCTTAGGATGAATAATGTAAAGGGCTGTGTGCAGGGCCTTTTAGAAAGGTCTGATGCTTCTAATCTCCCTTCTTAAGAGGGCATAGGTCAACGCATTGCATAAGTGTGTGTAGCCATGAGCTCTTCCTGGGCGAGTCCATTGATCTGTCCAGTGTTGTTTGTGTTCGGACAACACAAAGAAGCATTCTGGATAGCTGCCAAATGACCCAGATAAGTCTTTTCTTGTATTGGATAGAACAGAAAGAGAAATAGTCGCACATGCTACTAATGCCTTTCTTCCTTCTGTTTACCCCCCACCCCCCCTTCCCAACACTCGTTCAGAAAATTGCTTTCAGTTATTTATGACTGTCTATTTATCTGTGTCTGTTAGTGTAGATGCCATATAATAGTGTATTCAAAGAAGATCAAAGTGGTGTTTTTTCTGTCTGTAAATATCTGCCACAGTTATAAATGATAGATTTTCTTAGGAGGAAGTAAATTCAGTCCAACACATCTTTTATCATTTGCTACTCTTTTGCAAAAGCTGAAATTTGTAAGAAAAAAAAGAGATATTGTTACTTATGCTGCAGTTACCTCAGAAGTCGGAGCTTGACTGTATTCCAGTACAAGAACAGATTTGAGTCTGAAACAAAGATGGACGCCTCTAGCCATTGCTAGCAAAACCAGTTGATAACAATGCATTACTCTGTACTTTGCACATAGAAACACATAACATGTCTGTTGAAATTTCCGACTGGGAATTTGGAAATTCTGATTTTCCTTGTCAAATGGAACACAGCAAAAGTCCAGCTTTATAGTGGGGTAATGAAAACTGTAAAAAAGGTACACTAAATGAGTCCAAACTCTAATGAAATGGGTCAAACATCACTGTTAACATTGCACATACCATTTAACTTCAAGAAATAACATTAATATTCATGTTACTTGGTCAGTCGTTGACATTTTCACCTTGTCACCCTATCGTTTCCACTAAGATAAAACAACTTTACAGATGCAGTGACAGTAGTGTAGCCCAGTCTGATGACAAATCATTTTTTATATGTCAGCCATGCTCAGGAGTTTATTTATTATTATTATTATTATTATTTAGAAGAGTTTATTTTGAGAATGACTAGTCACGTGCTTGTCACCTCCACAGCTTTCTTTGAATACAAGGAAGATGGAGGAAGATTTCCCAACCCTCCATCCTACAGTGTTGCCACCACTCTGCCCTCCTATGATGAAGCTGAGAGAAACAAAGAAGAGGCAGCCATTCCCCTGGTCACTGGAAGAATCACGGTAGATTGATCTAATTTAGAAATATTCGTAATTACTAATTGCCTTGTCATGTACTAACACACGAGTTTTCAAACAAAGCATCAAAATAAACCAAATGTTATTGAAATGTATCTGTGCAGGAGGACACTTTGTGGCCAGGGATGACTTTGAAGATGCTGATCAGCTGCGAATAGGAAATGATGGCATCTTCATGCTCACTTTCTTCAGTAAGAACTTGTTGAACATTTCAACGGTTGACTAGTGGACAGTTTTTTTTTTTTTGTTGTTGTTGTTTTTTTTTTTTTTTCTAAAAGAGTAAACTGACTTTCAGGTTCACTTGCACAGAGCTGGCTTGTAACCATATGGTTATTAGTCATGTGTATCATGTGTAAATCTGGTCACTGAAGATGGAAAATGTGCACTCTCCCTTCATTTAACATTTGTTGTGTAGTTGCTCTCAAATAAGGGCTCTGGTATACTATTTTTAAAGTGAATTTGGCATATTATCAAAGGCTTTTAAATACTGCACTGGGTGCAAATGCCAGTACACTCACAAAAGTTTTCCCAGCCCAAGCCAGTTTGATCAGCATCATCAATTTATGGGTTAATGTTTTGTTTGTTTTTTTTGTCACCAGTGGCATTCCTCTTCAACTGGATCGGCTTCTTCTTGTCGTTCTGTTTGACGACATCAGCAGCCGGCCGATACGGAGCCATCTCTGGCTTCGGCCTGTCCCTCATCAAATGGGTTCTTATTGTCAGGGTAAGAGCCATTTAGTGAATATTCGCCACTAGCAGTGAAGGTGCAGGATTACTAATTCATTGTGTTTCTCTACAGGAAGACTAAAACTGACATTTGTGGGATCAGAATCAGTCTAACAGGGACTATGTTATGTTTCTTCCAGTTTTCTACCTACTTCCCTGGTTACTTTGATGGGCATACTGGTTGTGGTGGGTGTTCCTGGCCCTGGGTAAGTGAGATACATTACTTTATAAACAAATAGTATTTTAAATAGTTATTTTCCCACAATTTCAATGATCTTGCATTGTATGATTCTAACTTATTGCATTACATGTCTTTTCTTTGCCCTTCAGGCTTCATGCTGTTCATCAGAGGCTTTGTTAACTACTCCAGAGTGCGTAAACTGGCTGATCCCACCTATGCCACCCTCCCCCGAACAAGGGTACTCTTCATCTATTAGGGGTAAGGTGTGTTCATCTGGTCACACTCATCATGGAAGCTGTGTTTGTCATTAGAGATGTTTACATGCACACAGGCCTGCAGTTACAGCTTACTCTGTAAAAAATAAAGAAATCTATAAAGAAATATTTGGCATTACCTACCTAGTACGTGTCAAATGACCATTAAAATGTTCTTTAGTAAATAAACCAGTCAACATATTCCTGATTGGCCCATTACACAGGGCTTTAGGCTGACTTGAATTGACGGCTCTGTGCAGCATCACAGCATCTCTTCTATCTGTTGCTGTTTATCAGCTGATAGAGATTTAACACCATACCTGTCCCCTAATGAGCCATCTGCACCATTTAAAGTGGAACGACACCGATTTTACACATCAGAGGCTGTTTACTTCTGCATATGTGGGTGAAAAGTTGTGTAAAGCCTTTTGTGGCTCAGAGGGAGCTTATCGGACAACATCTCTGGCTCTGCTGCTTCGATTTTTCATCTTTCTTTTTTCTTTTTTTTAAGCCAGACAGTGTAGTTGGTGGAGTTAGCTGTTCCCCATGCCCTTCGTGCTACATAACAAACAGCATGCCTCTGTATAATTCTGCCTTGGAGGTTAAACAGCTTAACATTAATACGATGTCACAGGTCACTGATAACAAACGCGTGATCCATTGTGAAGTTGAGGGAGCAAATTGATTAGTTTGTTGGTCTGTTTTTTGCTTTTACACGGTTTTTATAACAGAAAATTACAAAGTGTTAAGTTAAACTATTTTAGCCATTTTTGACAGGAAAAGTCCTAAATTTAAAGTGTTTGTTGTTTGCCACTAGTTATGTTTACATGCACGTTAATAACTGAGACCTCACACATCCTTGAATATTAAACCAATACTTTTGAAGACAAGGTCCATTTATAGATTTGATGTTGTACATCTTCCCTTAACATTCAGGATGTTGGATGTGGAAGAAGTGGACATGACCAACACAAGCGGCAACTCCTGTGAAGAGTTTCAAAATTTCAAGTGAAGACATTTCCACCAGAAATCGGCCAGAGGAGTAATAGATGAAGACAACCCTCAATGAAAATATTCAGGAATTATATCACTTGTTATATTTTGTTTTTGAAACTTTAATAATGGGAAATGGTTAACAGTAATAGTCCCTCAATGTACTCATTAGTGGCGAATGTTAAGTGCTATTTACATCTGTCTGTAATGTAAAGTAATGCCTTATATAATTTGATGGTAGCATACGAGCATGCATCTGCCCTAAAGGTCAATAAATAGGGAGAGTATCATGTTGGTGACATGTGAAGCCATTAATACAACACTCTGTAGACTTGCCATAGCATGCGACACACTTTGTAATCTGCACTAATCTCACTTCATAGTTTTATTGTGACTCTTAGAGGCTGTTTGTAGATACCACATACACTTAAAAAGCAAGATTTCATTAGGCTGTAAATGCTGATATACACATTACCACAAATTTCACTCACCTGTTGGCTTTAAGTATCCTCTTTTTTTTTAAGACAGGAGGGGCAGTGTTGCCTGCTGCTTTTTAAGTCGTTAGAAACTGTTCATTGAGGGCATTGTCATCATGAAACATAACATGCTTGCAATTGAAACAGCAAAGCAAAATTACGCCCATGTGTCAGAAGTTTAAATGTTTTGTTGTGCATGAAATCGGGTCAAACTATCCACCCTGGAAATTGAATTGAGGTCACAAATATGATCTTAGATGATCAAGCTTGAGTTCTTAAACATGAATAAGCCCTGAAACCAGACGGTCCACTGTAACAGTGATGACAACCAAGATGATTTGTTTATGCTCCGTTTACTGGTTCATGTCCTTTTAAAAAGCTCATTTAGATGTAACGGGCTGACTCTTCAGTGAGTCAGTGGAGTCGGCGTCTCATTCAAGCTGTCTGGATTTCAGCTGTTTATGATCTCGCGCCTCTCACATTTGGATCGAATTATCTAAGAGCATAAAAAGAACTGAAATTCCATTTTCAGGTGGGTTTTTGTCTTGAGATTTAATTCACAGCTAGGGAAGGGAAATCTGTTTTATCTTTCTTCATAAGGTGTAAGATGTTAGTTATTCTCTATATCAAGGAATGTTGTATGCAGGTGCACTTTTAGAAACATAACCAATTAAACCCAAGAGGATGTTCCCATCATTTTAGGTTCCAGACATGTAAAACAAGGAATGAATGATGCATGTTTGTTTCTGTTTTATAATCTGGAGGCATTTCAGGATGGTCAGGATAATCTAACCATTGTTGTCAAGGGAAGGAGTTCATACGGATTTTAGTCTGGTCCTGCAAACTGAACTGTTTGCCTTATCAGTTAACTTCAAACTTCTGCTGTGGCTTTGATACACACCCATTATGCTTATTTCTATGTGATGTAGAGCTGCAACCTTGAGGTTTTATTGATATGAAATTGTACAGAAAACATTTAGTGTTGAATAAATGTCACTTTCAATGCGTCATTTCTCAGTTGTCTGGATTATTGACTGCTGTGCCAGCAAGCCTGGGTTTTCAGAACTGCTCTGATGATGTGTAATGCCATGCCATAATAAAAATTACATTATTTGGAAAATGTTATTATACATTATTTTAAAAGTGTGTGTCTAAAGATTGCAACAGAGCAAATGTCTTTATGCTTGTTTAATGGTGCACTGGGCAATTTGCCACATTAGTGGCGCCAAAAGTTTAACTGAAAAATGTGAAACTTCACCGTTTCAGCTTGTGACACACCTGCAGAGCGGTAAATGACTCAACAGCCTCTTTCAAGCTGTTTATTGCCCTTATTATCTGCCGAGATGTTACTTCGCGAGAGCAGAAAAGTCCAACTAAAGAACTCAAGCGCACAACTCGAAGCAAGCCAGCAACAGTCTCAATCACTTTGATTCATCATCTTTCATTCAAGTCAAATACAATAGGGATCACAATGATCCTTCAATTTAAATTTGATTTCATGCCTCTGTCCACACATGCCTCATGCCTGACTTTCCACCAAATGTCATTGACATCTGGAAACTATTTTAAGATGATAAACAATTTAGATAACAACAAAATGTACAAACTAATAGTATACTAGAGGGGTTTTTTGCAAATAATGCTACATAAAGTATATTAGAAAATACAATAGAATATTATTTTTCAATGTTTTTTCCTTCATCCTACAAAATCATCTGAAATGCCCCATTTCAAAAGAACCTTGAGTCTCATTCAGATTCAATAAATCAAATCACTGCTGCTTGGCTCAGTCGAACTTTCTGTTTTCTTGTATGATTCCTTAAATTTTTTCCCATGCAATAAGAAAAGCTGCTACCAAATAAAATGGGGCGTAACAAGATGACAACATGCACATTAACAAAACAGCTGGTCATTTCCCTAATGATTATAATTATTATCAACCACTTTCACACCACTTCTTCATGTCTCCTGGTCTGTGTCATGAACTAATATGGGGAAATACGTGTGTTTTCAACAGAAGAAAATCCCTCCGCAGCTTCACATCCGTTTGGGCTGAGGTATCGCTGTGTGTGTTGGGACAAGTGTGCTCACAGATGTCGGGGCAGAAAGAAGATGGCCTTCTGTCCGATGTGAGTCCGTGGACCCAGTTTAGTTTTTCCGTTCTTTTCAGAGCCACGTACCAGTTCCCCTCCTGATATTTCTGAGATAGATATGTGTTGTAGTGGTTCTCCTCCAGTTCTCCAGGAAGTAACATTCATCATTTACTGTGGGCTGAGAGAGAAACACAAAACAAGCAGCGACAGCTCGCGGCAACTTTGGTCTAAGGCTAAAAGTTTGAAAATTAGTGAGTGGTTAATAGGGATGAGCGAGGACACTATTATCTGTATCTGTATCCATTCAACCAACTAAATTATCTGTATTCAGAGTGGGAGGGGCTTAAACCAGACATGGGCGGGACTAACCAGAAGTTGTTCATTTATGCCTGAAATTGATATAAGTTGATCAGATTGCTATATTTATAGGATAACTATTAACAGAACAGCCTCAGAATCGAGCTTCAGAGCAATATTTGATCACAATAATAAGAAGTTTACAGAAGTTCCTACAGGTATTATTTATTAGAAAAGAGATAGGCTGACACATTTTACTCTGATGGTACTCAAAGTACATTATATGTACTGGATACCCGTTTCAGCAGAGTACTTGCTCAACCCTAGTTATTAACCTCATAAAATGATCAACATATGCCTGCATCATTAAATCCAGTGTAGGTTCCTGATTTATTACCACATCAATCATCAGGTCCACTGTAGATACTCACTGAACTGTACAATCGCCCCTTGTCGCTCATGGCCAGATATCGCTCGGCTTCTGTTCCCTGGATGACCACTACGCCTCTGCCCACAGCTTTGAGCTTTAAAACAGCTTAAATGAGGGAAAAGTTTAAAAACAACACGTCAGCAGCTGACACCTTTAAAGACATGGGTCACCTTCTTCTCAGGTAAGAGAAAAACGGCAACGACAAATCTGAGATTTCTGTGTCACTTCAAACACTGTTGCTGTTTGCCCTCAGCTTCAGTTGCCTGACAGATGGATGGAGAGAAGAACAAATGTAAATATATTTGCCCTTCAGTTGAATGACAGCTAGTCAAGAGTCTTGTGAAACAGAAAGAATAACCTGTCAGTCTTTCCTGCATCTGAGAGGGATGTACTCGCGTATTAGACAGAGAATTTAAATGAATTGTTACTACAACAGTACTTGACAAGTAACAATAGTTTTGATTGGTCTGAGACTTCTATAGAGGGTGGGGCACAGCCTACATGAAGTACATAAGAGAGATTCTGCGGAAAGTAAGCTTGACAGTAAATTTATATCATTAATGATAAAGCAATTATAAGTAACCCTACCCAAAATGTAACTGCACTTTTGCACTGCATTTAAAATGAACTTTAAACAAAGTCAAATAGTCCTGTGCAATGCTGGGGTGCCCCATATTTTCCCTTTTAAAATGTCAGTGAATGGCTGCCACATTTCCCCATGGAGGGAACTTAATGGTCTGTTTCCCTTCTCTTTGAACCTGACACGCCTGCAGTAAAAGGAAGTGAACGCATCATGCTATAGGCCTGACCTGGATGTAAAATGGGCGGTGTGCTGGAGTCTTACTGTGAACGTCCCCGTCATCCCTCTGGCCCTGCACTGTCCCATCGGGGAGGATCTGGAGGTGATGTCCGCCATTCATGCAGTAAAGCCGAGTAGGCCGCCTGTAGTCCTGCAGCAGGCCGCTGTCTCCCACAGTCTGATCCTCTGATACAAACGACTCTTCGTCCGTCATCCTGCTAGCAAGAAACAGCTGCGTGATCAACAGGAGGGGTTTGCAGAGGAGCCTATGAAAAATAAACAGCGGGGTCTGACTCCTGCTGTCAGGTGTTTACATGCTCGTGAGCGCGCGGAGAGATCACACTGGCACCTGAATGCGCGTCCTGGGCTCAAGCTTCAACTGGGATATTTGTATGGAGTGTGATCACTGACAAATCTAGACCCCAAATCTAACTTGTTTTTTTTTTTAATGTAGTAATCAAAGACAAGGGGGTTGGCGTATCGGGCTCATGCTCTGAATGTTTTCTCAGAAGTTGCAAATCTTTTAGGTTTTTAAAATAAACCCTAACTTCGCTTTGGCTGGACCGGCAAATGTCTGTTTCATTCACTTGTGTCACTGTCACTTGTGTTCTTCTGGAGGAGTAAACCTCAGGCGCCAAGTAAATGTTTTTCTGTTGTTAATATTCAGTTCAGAGTATTGAAGACCACATTTACCTGGCACTGGTGGAGCAGCCCAACTTATTATGGCATGGATTCATAAACATTCATTCTGTGAACTCTACTCCAGCACAGTAAAATAAAAAACTGGTTTTAAGATTAGTAATGCTGTTTACACCAAATTCATGCCCTACCTATGTTATACAACTTTTAAAAAAATCAGACCATGTTTGCCTCTTTTTCAGTGGCAGGAGTGAAAATGAGTGATCCTGAACATTTGTTGTGTTGTTATGGTTCCTCAAATATTACTCTACAGGATGATTTCTTTTCCTGGGCAACTATCATGCAAATGAGCACAGATTTTTAGGCGTTCTATCATCTCAAACAGTTTGAAAAAAAAAAAAATATATATATATATATATATATACATATATATATATATACTATAGCTGCCTTAAATGGGGGGGAATCTCCTCAGGGAAGCATACCCTGGACCCCTTAGTTTTGTGCTAAGCCCCGAAAGTCTGCCTCCGCCCTGGTAGTAATATTGTGTTTTTACTACTATACTATTATTTTGTCTTTTCTTTTTCTTTTGTTTATTCATTTGAAAATAATTATCAAATTCATCACAAGGAAAAGCAACACTAGAGGCAAAAAGGAGGAGAACATTGCAGGCCTGTATGGTCATGAATTATTATTACAGTTTTATCAGTTTATTTCTTTTTTCTAAATAAGGGAATGTCCATGATCCTGGATAAATAATTAAGTCAGAGCTGATGTCTCAAGTAGTGAAAGAACTGGAGATGGGATGCAAACACTGTATGATGGTGTTGACCCTGATGTTCACGTCTATGAGTTTTTGAAATGTAATTTTGGGATGCTTTGAGCACAAGAAAACTAACTTCCCTTCACCTCAGACAGAGCATGATAAGGTG
>NW_024044237.1:15509917-15537376 GCF_014851395.1 Micropterus salmoides
AATAACAGATTAATCTTCCTCTTCTTGTACCTCAGGGCAGCATAATTACCTGTGTGCTGGGAGGAATGACTGCATAATTGACAAGATCAGGAGGAAGAACTGCCCAGCCTGCCGTTTCCGCAAGTGTCTAATGGCAGCATGAACCTGGAAGGTACATATTACACACGGATAACAGAAAACTGTGTAGCCTTGAGTTGGTTTAATTGCTTCGTTCTCCTCTTCACCTTTTGTCTCGATTTCCCTTAACTCTCCTCTGCGTGTTCATCCCTGTTTCTCTTCTGCAGCGCGCAAAACCAAGAAGTTGAACCGCCTAAAGGGCGTCCTGCCGAGCAACCCACCCGAACCGACTCCTTCCCCGCCAGTTGAGGCTCGGTCCCTTGTACCCAAGTGCATGCCTCAGCTTGTCCCCACGATGCTGTCCCTGCTGAAGGCCATCGAGCCAGACACCATCTATGCCGGCTACGACAGCACCCTGCCCGACACCTCCACCCGCCTCATGACCACCCTCAACAGGCTGGGCGGCCGGCAGGTCATCTCTGCTGTCAAGTGGGCAAAGGCTCTGCCAGGTTGGTAGTGTAAATCTGTCTTTTGCTGTGGATGTAGTTTACATTGAGGTTAATCTGCAGCTGCATGAAGTTTCAAAAGAAAACAGTTTTATTTTATTATTTATATTTCCTTTTTTTAACATTCAACACAGATATGCCATATTGCCATTGGTCTTCTCTGTCTGTAATGACATCTATGTACATTTAAACTAAAAGAAAGGGCGAGTTTAAATTGTGTGACACCGCACACAACGCAAAATGCAGACAGTATTTGCAATCACATTTTATTTTAACAGCGCACAATTGGAAGCATGAACATTTGACAAGGGTTAGCCAAAAGCAGGAGATGTCTTAATGGATTGTATATTCTCTGCTTTGGTTTGTGTAAACAAACTCACTGGCACTGTACTTGATCTGCTCCATCTGGGGCTAACATGACACGTAGGCAAATCTAAATTACTTACTGTGTTTGTATGTTTTTTATTGGTTACTCCTCATTGTCACTTTCAGCGGCACACCCTCTTGTACGTTGTGGTTGCATTGGTAGTTGAAGTATTTCCGTCTCTTTCCCTACAGGTTTCAGGAACTTGCACCTGGACGACCAGATGACTCTGCTGCAGTGCTCCTGGCTCTTCCTCATGTCTTTTGGTCTGGGCTGGAGGTCTTACCAGCAGTGCAACGGCAACATGCTCTCTTTGCACCAGACCTCGTCATCACGTATGTACAAGTCCATTGTCAATCGTGTAAACATCTAACCCTTGTTGTTAATTTGTTAACAAAGTAGTGTGACACTAATGTGTATTATTAAGTATGGTTTTAATTCCATCAGTCAGCCAATGCATATATTTGTTTATGTCGATCAGTGCAGGGTGTGTGTGTGTGTGTGTGTGTGTGTGTGTGTGTGTGTGTGTGTGTACCTCATCAAACAGTGTCTGTCAGCTGTAATCAGTGTTTATCCTCCTTATAGACTGAATGACTCTGTTTGTAAACAGCGCTCTGAGTGTAGTGAGCATTCAGCACAGCTACCATGCTTAGTGCTGGAATTGGCCTTTTGCTTCATAATCACAAGCTCTAAATTAATCTGATCATAATTAATATCTGGTGATATTATTTGTCAGACAACCTCCAAAGAATCATTTTGTCAGCTTGTTATATTTGCATTTGATTATGGCAGCCATTATTCAGTGTTTAGAATTCAACAATTTAATTTTTAAGGTGGTTTTTATTATATAATGACCAAGAATGTGACGTGTTTTGTCATGTTTAAATAAATTTTCGATTCACGTCTGCTCAACAAAGAGGCATGAAGGAGTCCTAGGGTACGGTTCAGGAGTTTTTGCCCTCACTCGTTTGAAATATGCATTCTCAGCCTTCTACTCCAACAAACAAATAGACTGAATGTCATGTCTGGAAGAATGATTTAAAATAGGAGACCTTGAACATTTAATCTACTGAGGTATTGCTGGGAGTGGATTCATCTACCTGATTGAGACTGCACAAGCAGCCCCATAAATCAACTATCACTGGGGGAGAAACAAGAATGTGTTTCTGTCTGAATCCACCAGGGAGCGGATGAAGCTGCCCTACATGGCCGACCAGTGTGAGCAGATGCTGAAGATTTCCAGCGAGTTTGTCCGGCTGCAGGTTTCCCACGACGAGTATTTGTGCATGAAGGTCCTGCTGCTGCTCAGCACAGGTCAGAAAGCTGAACCACCCCGCACACCACCTTCCTCTATTACACGTCAAACCTGGTGTTAAGGCAGTCATTGCCAAAATACTTTACTCCAATCCAATGCAGTCCACGGATGCTGAAAGATAATGTTGATGTATGCGCTGGGCAAAACATCAGATCACAGCACTTTCCCAACTCATTTATTAACATGCAATGTAAATAAGAATTGAATCTTCACAGATAAATCATTGATCCACAAAAATACCCACACTCACTTTCACCAGCCAGAGCACTTACGAGAAGATGCAGAAGTACACAAGTTTTTGTTGTTTCCTAAAGGTGATTTAGTGCAGGAGAATGAAAGGTGTAAACAAAGACTTCAATTATAGTGAAGCTGATTAAAAATACATTTAAAATCATTATGGCAGGTAGCTTAAACACAGCCTAAAGTCAACACAGCCCTCCTCATGATGTGCTGGTGGATGTCCAGTTAGTGCTTTGTGCTGCTAAATATTATTGGGAGTACACCCTGAAAATGACCTGATGTATATTAATTAGTTTTAGCCCTTCACAGCACGGACATAATTTAAAATGCAAAGAACGTCCCTCCTCCTTTTTAAACCTGGAAGTTTTGTGTCAGTGTGTATTGGTACAAATGACTCCTCTCGGGTACCGTACATTATCCTTATCTCTGTCCCAGAGGTTGACCTTTAGTTTCCTCTCTCCTGCAGTGCCAAAGGATGGCCTGAAGAGCCAGGCGGTGTTCGACGATATCCGGATGTCGTACATTAAGGAGCTGGGGAAAGCCATCGTGAAGCGCGAGGAGAACTCCAGCCAGAACTGGCAGCGTTTCTATCAGCTCACCAAGTTGCTCGACTCCATGCATGAGGTACAGAGGCAAAATGCATGTTATCAGGTTATTGACTTCCTGCAGTCTGCAGCTTTCTTAATCCTTAAACAGTGATTCACTGCCTGTGACTGATTAATCAGCTAGTTTAAAGCATTGACGTGGTTCAAGTAGAATTTTTCCCCAATAATTAAGTTATTTTGATTTGCAGTATTGATAAGGTTGTGATAAATGGAATCGTAACCACTCAGCCATCTGCTTATTTTGTGAAAGCAGGCCTTCGTTAATACAGAATATTTTTCTTTACAAGAAACATCAATGACTGATTATCTTAAACACGTGTGATGTTTCATCTACAGCAGCATTTAGGTGACGAAACGTAAGAGTTATACAAAGACAAAAAAAAGTTCTGTATGCTATCATATCTGAACTAACTAGAATGCAATGTGTTTGTCTGTCTATCATCGTCTCATTAATAGGGTTGAGTTTTGTTTGGATTTTTTTACGATTTCAGTGCCAAATCGACCATTTTAAAACTGTTCTGGTGCCTGAACGGATACTTCAAAAAGAAGGGGAGAAAAGCTTTTTTTAATCATTTTTTTAATATTTAAAATTCTTTAAATTGAACAATATATTAACTGTTTAAAGTATACTTAAATATAAATATATACAAAACACAACTGTTGTATTTGGCCAAGGCAGAAAGGGCTGTTGATTGTCATTACTGTTTTCTCCAGTATTTCCAGGAGGTCATTGAATGTGTCATGCCTGTCAGCAAATGTGTTGTAAGTGTAGAAGCCTGTCAATCATTTATTTTCCTACCTGTGATTGGCAGAGTGTTAAGGGGGCGGTTGTTGTTGTTGTTCCTGCTAGCCTGGGAGAGTGTGTGTTAGCCTCAGGACAGAGTTTGAAGACAGGAGAAGTTAACATGTGTAGCTCTCTGCTGAGCCAGGTTTGTTTTGAGTACGCTGCGGCTCACGGTAGGCTGTGAGCCGCAGTAAGACTGAGCGAAAGCGACTGTCGTCTCGTAGCGTTTCATTGAGGGACACTACATTTGGTACTGCAGTGAATAGTGGCGCCTCTTAAGTCTTCTTACGTTGTAATTCGGTGTAGTAGGAACTGGTTCCATATTGGCACCGGGTTTTGGTACCCAGCCCTACTCATTAGGGCTGAACGATTTTGGAAAATAATGTAATTGCGAATTTTTTTTATTTTTTTTTTTTTTTTTTTTTTAACCAATATTGCGATTGCGATTTAATATGCAATAAATTTTTAACCTCTTTACCTTCTGTATTATTCAAAATGGACAAGCAGTAAATCAGTGTATGGTATGACCAACACAATATTTGCTAGATTAAACATACACTGTTCTTTCTTGTGGGTCAGGCCTGTGTTGATGAATGATGAATTAGGTAGAATTATTATGAGCAATGGTGATGTATCAAATTATAATAATATGAGAAAGATCTATAATATATAATATCAGGTCGGCCTACCTACAGACCACAAGAAAAACACCGTTCACCACAGTGTATTATACAGTAAGCGCTCAATACGAAACCCACAGTTCAACCACCAATTAATGCGTCCTTATCTCAGTTCAAATATCCTAGTCCATCGTTCTGTATCCCAGTAAGCAAACAAAAAATGTTCAGTTTGAGGATCAATTCAAAAGTTGGCCACAATATGCTTACCTTACTACACATGTCTTTCTGTTGGACATTTTTCCTGTCCGTCAAAGCCGCAACAAGGCAAGGTACAGCGTAACGTGCAGACGAAGCATCAACTTCGTCAGACTACTTTCCTCTTGAGTGTAATCGCAGCCTTTGTGATTAGAAAATCTTGTTATTACATTGCGATAATATCGCAAATGCAATTAATCATTCAGCCCTACTACTCATTAAAGGTCCAGTATGCAAGTTTTAGTGACATCTAGTGGGAAGTTGCAAATTTTTTGAAATGCAACAGAAACACAAGTAGTACTGACAGCCATAATTTCAGCTTTTGGTAAAATAGTGAAATGTTTTAATGGGCAATTAGCATGTGAAAGTACAAATTACATATTTGTCTGCACAGTGGGACGCAAAATCCAATAACATTGTTTAATGCAAATTCGTAAAGTATTTATTATTGGTCACTTGATAGGCACAAGGCCTTGTTATATATCACCATTAGCAGTATAAAGAAATACATGTTTTCCACCAGGGCAGTAAAATGTGAAGTTTAGCTGCTGATCTGAGCTTCCCTGCTGTTACCGTCTCATTACCAATAATATTCATCAGCTGTTTGTCTCAGGAAGGTAACGGCACATTTCTGTCCACGTAACAAAGCCATAACCAAGCGCTGGAGAAGAACTACTTGAAATTACAATCCAACTACATATTTAGAGTATATTTACAAGTTTAGCTGGCTGATATGAGCTTCGATCGTTTTATTGCCAATTAGCGATCAGCTGATTCTTGAGAGAGAGAGAGAGTGTAACTACATGAAGTTAATCCAACTAACATAACGCCACAAGCCAAAGCACAGCGCTGGAGAATAAAACCAATCCAACTAACAATACATTTTTTACGGTTTTATTGCCAATTAACGTTACTGATCAGCTGATTGTCTCGATAAGTAACCGGCAAAGCCAAACCACAGGCTGGAGAATAAGTAGGCGCCATGAAATTAATCTATATTTCACACCACTGACAGGGGAAACATGTCACGGCTCTCTGTGATTATGGCCAGCTAACAGCTAAAGCTATGAACCAACAGTTTTCATTTGCATTGCTAAAGTCTGACAAACAAAGTTAATTACCTGTCCAGCAGAAAACAGACAACTTCAGCACCGCTTTGAAAAACATTTGTCCCACATTAACGTTATAGCCTTCCATCTAGGAAAAATCCATAAAATCCTTGATTTCTGTCAGATGTCTGTCCGTCTGGCTCTCGGCTCTTGTGCTAAATAACACGTGTGCTACACTACCGGAATTACACAAGCAGAAGAAGAACGGTGTGATGACGAAACGCGCTCTGTAGCGCTGTTTGTTCGTTGACGGCTACGGTAGAAACATGACGACAAAATACAGCAACCTCCACAGCAGGGGGTGCCCACGGTTATGTAGATATAAATGTCTCATTCTAAGGTAATACAAAACATAATGGTTCACGTAGGTCTTCATTTACTTACATTTATTCATTTAACTAACGCTTTTATCCAAAGCGACTTACAATTGCTGTATATGTCAGAGGTCGCACGCCTCTGGAGCAACTAGGGGTTTCTTGTTTTTATTATGGCTGTGGTCTTGTTTCGTCGACTGCTGGATAGTGAAGCCGGTTAGCGCCAGCTAACCTCAGCCTGACTGCGGTCTGGAAGCCCAGCAGGACTGGACGGACCAGAGTCACATGACCACACACACTAGTATGTTTTTAAGGGGAAAGTACATAAACACACACTGTAGGGGAAATATTTATAAATATCCGAAATAACCAACATGGTAAAATTATGTCTGTTAGAGGCTCTGAATTTCGGTTTTGATTACTTTTCAATTAATGGTCCAGCCCTATCAAGTGGTTCCAGCAGCAGTTCCTATGTTTTGTGCTCTCTTCTAATCAAAATAATGGATCTGTATACCACGATACTGAGTGCATACATGTAAATACAGTCTGTCACAGGCATTGTGCTCCGATAGGGCTGGGCAGTGTAAACGGTATAAACAGTTTTTCTAACCAAAAATACGGCAGCCTTTTTGGAACAGACAGCCTATTTTCCCAAAATAGGCACAGCAATGTGGGTTAAGTTTGGTAAACACATACTTTTGTTTTGATATCCAAAGTCCAGTGGTTGAAAATGAGGGATTTTAACTGACATAATTGACCGTAAGCCCTGTGGCTGTACCCATTTCATACTGCGGGATTTACACTGCCATAATTAGAGACGTTTGGGTTATTTGTTTATTTTAAATCTGTGTGCAGCTCATACTCTTAGTCATTTTCAGGTTGTGAATCTACTATTTACAAATTTTAAGCTTTAAAATCTTTAAGCTCAATAGAAATATAAACTTAATTTAGATTGTTATATACTCCTGTCGACTCGTGCAAAAAAAAAAAAAACACTCAGCGCTAACTCCTGGTGTACATTTTAAGCTTTTGACCAAGTAACAGTAATAAACTCCCGATCTAGAAAACACTAAACACTTGGTTAAGTTTGAACTGACACATTGCTGGTTCACCAGCTTGCAGGTTTCCATGTTGTATTATCCACTTACCTCAATAATTAAAACACGTGTGATGGAGTTTATTAAAGGTTCTGAAAGATTGTATTTGAAAATTATTTACCATCTCACTAGCAATACATCAGATGTATCATATTCCAAAAAAAGGTTTAACAAAATCAAGATACCACTAAACACTGAATGTGTGTGTGTTCTCCTCTGTGTGTCCGCAGATGGTCGGTGGACTGCTCAGCTTCTGCTTCTACACCTTTGTGAATAAATCCCTGAGTGTGGAGTTCCCGGAGATGTTGGCAGAGATTATCAGCAACCAGTTACCAAAATTCAAAGCCGGGAGCGTCAAACCACTCCTCTTCCACCAGAGATGACTTTGCCCCATAACAGACACAATGCCTTAAAATCCCACCACATCACCTCACCAACACCCCCCCACCCCCCACCCACAAACCCCATACCGCGAAGGGCGACAAGTAGAGTGATGTTTCGGGGAACGAGTATGCAACTTTGTATAGTGGCTGGCTTACGGGTCAGGAGGGAGAGAGCGGAGAGACTGGAGATGTTTGTGTTGGAACCCGACGGAGGTTTTGTTTTGTTGAGCAGACGTGAGAGGTAGTGAATAAAAAGTAGGAAATGTTTGTAAGATAAAAGATATTCACAAAGAGAAATAGGCTAACATCCATGTCGTCTCAGGTTTCTTACCGTCAAATACAGAACGATATCTAAAATAGATAAAAGAAATATCTATGTACAGGTTCTGAGAGTATTTTCTACACTTTCAAATTGTAACAGTTTATACAGTTTTCCAGGTTGTCGTTGCCTGTGAAGGTAACAAAGCTTAATTAATAACTTGCTCTTAAGTAGGCTTTTAAGACTGTATGTTCCTCTTTACGTTTTTATAGGAGGTTGTAACAAAATGTTTCAGTCACATGGGAGCAAAAACTCTGTTTTGCAGTCATTTAAAAAGCATATTTCATTGCTTTAATTGATACTTTGGACGTTCGAACAATTCTGTTGGATTGTTGATCGACAGGCGTCTGTTATTAAAAGGGAAAAAAATGTGCCTTTTTTGCTTCAGATATCATCTTAGCCATTTCTTCCGACCTGTCCCAACGCGTGCTTCTATTTAACCCCTTCATCATATGTTTGATTGTACTTTTTATGTTAGATGCAGTTGTAAGTTTTCCTTCTTTTTTTTTTTTGTTAATGGATGTGTTTATCTTTAGATGCTCGGTCCATCCTCCGTGTGTAAAAATTATCCTTATCATTACGACAGAATATTCAAAGCCCGCACACTGAACTCCTCAAGTGTGATTCAAGCATTTCGTACCCTGCTAAAGGCTTTAAACGACTGTGAAGAAAGATTATTATGCTGTGCCAGTCTTTAATATATGACTTTAGATATATTTTTCTGTTAGGAAATAGCCCACTTTGATGTTTGTTTTAGCCCCCACTCCTGCCCCCGTAGTCTGATAATGGAATGTGATAGATACCTGCGTCTACCGATCACAGAAGAGAAGGCATATTTTATTGTTTTTGCAAGATTGTCATTTTTTATTCATCAGGAAAACTAATTTCTATAGTTTTAACATGGCTTAAACTAGCCACCCTTCATTTTTTAACGTTCCTCTTACAGTCTGTAAGATCCAACGAACACGCATTCATGATTCTGCCACTGACGATCCTTCTTTGACATTATATCCATGCTATCAATTAGCATCTGATTTGGATGGTTAATTATTGAAAGCCTTTACATTGTTGCTTTGCTGTAGCGCTTCGTTAGGGTGAAATGTCACACTCATGTCTGTATGTTAAATATGTACCTGAAGTCAGCATCTGTCTTGCTTAGCTAAGGTGTGTAGCTCAGTCCCAACCTCGGTCAGACAAACACACTGACCTGCATCTGACCTCACCGCAACCCTCTTTGAGGCGGTCAGGCACGCTTTTGCCCAAATCCAGAGATGAGCAAATCAGTGGTTCATATTTAGTGTACAGATGTGAGAGGGGGCATCAGTTTTCTCATCTTAACTGGACAAGAAAGTGAAAAAGAGTATTTCTCAAAATTAAACTGAATGGGTTGTATGATAGATGGCTCGTGTATACAGCACTTTGGATCAGGTTCATCACCTTGTAAATCTCCCACAGCTGCTGAAAACCTTTAATGTTTAACCTTTCTACCCCTTGAACGCCCTGTTAGAACCTTGTCTCAATGTCTGTGTTTTTAGTACATTAGCATGTTGATTTGTTTCTTAGGTAGTTGAGCCCCAATGTTTGAAAGCACTTATGCTGTGTTCCATTTACCTCGGAAGTCGGAGCTGGGAATGACGTCACACACAAGGCGAAAACCTCGCTCGGCCAGCCATAGTTTGCAACCAGTCAGGTTAGCTATTGTTACGCCGGTTGATTAAAAGAAAAATGCATTGTGCGGTATTTGTTCTTACTAAACGCTATAGCAGACAGCAGTTAGACAGTACTTTGTGTATGAATATTTATATGAGACACAAATACACAGAAGTGCTAATAAACAGTATAAACTACAGCTTTCACTAACTTGATACTCACAGCAGCCGTCTTGGATCACGAAGTTGGGGTAGTGCAGTTCTCCCGACTTTCAAAGTCGGAAAGCCGACTTAAGGGGTGCGTTCCCTTTGAGATTTCCGACTTCCCATGTCAAATGGAATGTAGCATTTTCATGAGTCACAGTGAAAGTGTAGCGTTGCGACTGGGGAGGCAGGCGAAATGGATCCTTTATTCTCTGGGAACTGTTTGAGTGCCAAACTCCTGTTTTGTTTGCTTTGGTCAGTGTTTGTATCTCAAGAGGAAACAAGTCCCAGCATTGAAGCTTATAAATGTGCCCATAAATAGATGGGGGGCAAAAAAGGCCTGAATTATCTTCGCTCCAGTGTACTGGATTAAGATCATTATTGGGTGATAACCGAGCTGTATCTGTAATACAGATGTGTTGTGTAATCACACAGTAATGTGGGCCTGTCAGTTCAGTATCTGTTTATTTGTGTTGTGTGTAAGTAGGTGAGAATATGTGCTGCAACATTTTCATCAGCTTAGTTTATCAGTGTGTTTCATAACCCAAACATGTTGTTTGTGTTTAAAGCACAAAAGAATCCAGGTTTTTGACATGAATGTGATCCTTTAAGAAGAAGTAATTTCGTTTAAAAGAAATGCTCTTGACGAGGTGATGCCCTGCCAGTTTTAAAAATAATTGGATAAATATGTCAAGTGACTACAAAGGGCTCACAGTTGCATTTCATATGGAAAATGTCAAATTGTTCCTCTGTTGCTAAACTATCCCAACAACAAATGTAAAAGCACTAATTATACATCTTCAACTGCTCCCGTGCTCAGGTTGTTCAAATGTGAAATCACAGTGTGTGGTCACCCATGTTTAGTCATCTGTGTCCTGACTTATAGAGCCAAAAACTTTCAGTTTGGGTTCCCCAAAATGTGTCTGCTTCTGTGTGTTTTTTTTTTTTTGTTTGTTTGTTTTTGTCAGGGGGGGAAAAAAGTTGACTTGACAGAGTAGTAATATTTTAGGAATGTGCTGCCACGGTCGTCGTTCATACCCAGGCTCAGAAAAAAAGATGTGTTGTTATTTTTCTTTCTGAGTTTTATTCAAAATAGTTTAAAACCATCTTTATTAACTGCATAGGGGTTACTCACAGGTTACTTTCACATTCAGTGTATCCAAATATCTGCTGCTGTTCATTTAAACAGGTGTATATATATCCTATATATATATATATATATCTCACACACTTGCCTCTTCTTGCTCAAAAATGTATCCTGTCGTGTACATTTTTGAGAACAACTGAATATGCAATAGAAACGCCAGATAATCTATCACCATCACTTAACAAAGTGTGGTTGCTTCCTTGGTATTTCTTTTTGTTCCAGTATAAGCTATTTGCATACAGGAGATTCACATTTAACTTTATCTCTGCAGGCCAGATTTTCAGGAAAAGATAAACTCGGTCTAACAAGACTGCACAAAAAAAACCCTATTTTATGTTTGACTACAAGGTGACCAAAGCAAGTACAGACAAATTCAACATGTCAATGTAAACTAAGTAGCTCCTAGAAGACAAATGTACATTTATTTGTTTTGTTTTGTTTTTTTTTTACTCTTAACGCGATGGCTTTGGTCAAATTGTGTAATACTGTGAATAGGATAGGAGTCAGTCTTTTTCACACACAACCTGTTTGTGAAAGTAATCAACCAGCTTGAATCTAAAAAGATTTGCACTACCCAAATATTGTTTGAAAATCTATTTTGTATAAAACATTATGCAGACATTAACTTTTGAGAATCAAGGGCAGATCATATTTCACTGGTATATGCGTTCTCTAAAAAAAAACAAAAAAACATTTGTTTTGCTTACATTTTGAATATGTACATATAATCCATTGTAAAGAAAATGTGGTGTATTTGTCTCCAAATACTAGTTTTTCTATACCCACCCTGTATTATTTCTGCTCTGTAGTGTGACTTCTGTTGATCTCATCCTCCAATGATTAAAGGTCGAATTGTAAATGTTTGTGTGGTACTTATCGAAGCAAGGAACTGTATGCTGATGTTTGCCTTGATATTAACTTGATGACTCTGAACAATGAGAACGGTAAGCTTGTTGTAAGACACTTTTCATTATCATATACCAAGCACTTGTTCGTCAATAAATGCGTTTTTCCATTCTGACACATGATTTATTGACAGCTGAAAGTGAACTTTTCAACTTTTATGTGTGGCAAGTTCCTTGTGATAAAGCTTCTTGTAAATGATCATGTTTATAATTGTATGAATGAGGATCAGCCTGATTGGCTGACAGCAGCAGCAGCTCCTCTAAATCAAACAAGGTGAAACAGAAAACTTCAGGCACTTTTGATTAAAAAGAAAACTAGTGATTACATAAATACACATCATTACACAAAACAACCAGTTTTTCAACGTTAATGGGTATTCATCAGGGTTTACATGAAGTAAACCTACTAAGGAGTCACAAGATACTGAGGAGATCCAATTAGGACCAAGTCTACCTGTAAAGTAGCAACACCACATAATACTCAGTTTAAGTCCTGCATTAAAGATTTTACTTTCAACATATACTTAAATGTTAAAAATACTCATTATGCAGAATGGCCCATTTAAGAATAATATATATTATTGAATTATAATTAACTGCATTATTGTGTACATCAATATAATGATGCGGCTGGAAAAGATGGAGCTTAATTTAATTACTTTATACAGCTGGGTAGATTGTGAATTTCCCCTGTCTTCACCTATAATAACATCATAGTTGATTGGTTATTTATATTTTGTCAATCTGAATCTGCTTAAAATAGAAATACTCATCAAGTACAAGTACCTCAAAATTGTACTTGAGTACATTTTAACTAATTTACTGGATGCCTTCACTAGCTGTGGGCATCATTCATCTTTCACCCCACCAGCATCAGATTTGATTAAAGTCATACTTCCTGTTTTCTAAGAGTCAATTCACCTAAATTATACAGAAAGAGTGCATTTGTAGTTTGTGCAGGTTTTGGTTTTACTTCCCAAGGTTTTAATGGCCCTGTTTTTTCTAGTTTTCGTCTTTTCTTACTGTGGAAGGTATGAAGGGTCGCACATGAACACACTGATTTCAAAGTTAGAGCCACTGTGGCTCTTTTCAGATAAGAGATTTCTGGATTTAGATTCATTCTGTGCTCTTCTCACTGGTTTGAGGTGAGTGGGGCTCAGTTGTTAAAAAGGTGACTTCACTAACTCGTGAATACTAAATGAGAAAGTCTTGAAGCCAGGTTTTCAGGGACTTTAAGACATCCACTACGAAAGCTTCCACTGCCACCTTATCATGCTCTGTCTGAGGTGAAGGGAAGTTAGTTTTCTTGTGCTCAAAGCATCCCAAAATTACATTTCAAAAACTCATAGATGTGAACATCAGGCGTCAACACCATCATACAGTGTTTGCATCCCATCTCCAGTTCTTTCACTACTTGAGACATCAGCTCTGACTTAATTATTTATCCAGGATCATGGACATTCCCTTATTTAAAACTGTAATAATAATATTCATGACCATACAGGCCTGGCAATGTTCGACCCCTTTTTGCCTCTAGTGTTGCTTTTCCTTGTGATGAATTTGATAATTATTTTCAAATGAATAAACAAAAGAAAAAGCAAAAGACAAAATAATTAGTATAGTAGTAAAAACACAATATTACTACCAGGGCGGAGGCAGACTTTCGGGGCTTAGCACAAAACTAAGGGGTCCAGGGCATGCTTCCCTGAGGAGATTCCCCCCATTTAAGGCAGCTATAGTATATATATATATATATATATATATACACACATACATACATACACAGTGGGTACGGAAAGTATTCAGACCCCTTTAAAGTTTTCACTCTTTGTTGCATTGCAGCCATTTTCCAAAAATCAAAAAAGTTCATTTTATTTCTCAGTAATGTACATTCAGCACCCCAAATGTAGAAATTTTTGCAAATTTATTAAAAAAGAAAAACTGAAATATCACATGGTCATAAGTATTCAGACCCTTTGCTCAGTATTTAGTAGAAGCACCCTTTTGATCTAATACAGCCATGAGTCGTTTTGGGAAAGATGCAACAAGTTTTTCACATCTGGATTTGGGTATCCTCTGCCATTCCTCCTTGCAGATCCTCTCCAGTTCTGTCAGGTTGGATGGTAAACGTTGGTGGACAGCCATTTTCAGGTCTCTCCAGAGATGCTCAATTGGGTTTAAGTCAGGGCTCTGGCTGGGCCATTCAAGAACAGCCACGGAGTTGTTGTGAAGCCACTCCTTTGTTATTTTAGCGGTGTGCTTAGGGTCATTGTCTTGTTGGAAGGTAAACCTTCGGCCCAGTCTGAGGTCCAGAGCACTCTGGAAAAGGTTTTCGTCCAGGATATCCCTGTCCTTGGCCGCATTCATCTTTCCCTCGATTGCAACCAGTCGTCCTGTCCCTGCAGCTGAAAAACACCCCCACAGCATGATGCTGCCACCACCATGCTTCACTGTTGAGACTGTATTGGACAGGTGATGAGCAGTGCCTGGTTTTCTCCACACATACCGCTTAGAATTAAGGCCAAAAAGTTCTATCTTGGTCTCATCAGACCAGAGGATCTTATTTATCACCATCTTGGAGTCCTTCAGGTGTTTTTTAGCAAACTCCATGCAGGCTTTCATGTGTCTTGCACTGAGGAGAGGCTTCCGTCGGGCCACTCTGCCATAAAGCCCCGACTGGTGGATTGCTGCAGTGATGGTTGACTTACTACAACTTTCTCCCATCTCCCGACTGCATCTCTGGAGCTCAGCCACAGTGACCTTTGGGTTCTTCTTTACCTCTCTCACCAAGGCTCTTCTCCCCCGATAGCTCAGTTTGGCCGGACGGCCAGCTCTAGGAAGGGTTCTGGTCGTCCCAAACGTCTTCCATTTGAGGATTATGGAGGCCACTGTGCTCTTAGGAACCTTAAGTGCAGCAGAAATTTTTTTGTAACCTTGGCCAGATCTGTGCCTTGCCACAATTCTGTCTCTGAGCTCTTCAGGCAGTTCCTTTGACCTCATGATTCTCATTTGCTCTGACATGCACTGTGAGCTGTAAGGTCTTATATAGACAGGTGTGTGGCTTTCCTAATCAAGTCCAATCAGTATAATCAAACACAGCTGGACTCAAATGAAGGTGTAGAACCATCTCAAGGATGATCAGAAGAAATAGACAGCACCTGAGTTAAATATGAGTGTCACGGCAAAGGGTCTGAATACTTATGACCATGTGATTTTTCAGTTTTTCTTTTTTAATAAATTTGCAAAAATTTCTACATTTCTGTTTTTTTCTGTCAAGATGGGGTGCTGAGTGTACATTACTGAGAAATAAAATGAACTTTTTTGATTTTTGGAAAATGGCTGCAATGAAACAAAGAGTGAAAATTTTAAAGGGGTCTGAATACTTTCCGTACCCACTGTATATATATATATATATTTTTTTTTTTTTTCCAAACTGTTTGAGATGATAGAACGCCTAAAAATCTGTGCATCATTTGCATGATAGTTGCCCAGGAAAAGAAATCATCCTGTAGAGTAATATTTGAGGAACCATAACAACACAACAAATGTTCAGGATCACTCATTTTCACTCCTGCCACTGAAAAAGAGGCAAACATGGTCTGATTTTTTTAAAAGTTGTATAACATAGGTAGGGCATGAATTTGGTGTAAACAGCATTACTAATCTTAAAACCAGTTTTTTATTTTACTGTGCTGGAGTAGAGTTCACAGAATGAATGTTTATGAATCCATGCCATAATAAGTTGGGCTGCTCCAACAGTGCCAGGTGTGGTCTTCAATACTCTGAACTGAATATTAACAACAGAAAAACATTTACTTGGCGCCTGAGGTTTACTCCTCCAGAAGAACACAAGTGACAGTGACACAAGTGAATGAAACAGACATTTGCCGGTCCAGCCAGAGAGAAGAGGGGAAATGAAACGAAGTTAAGTTTATTTTAAAAACCTAAAAGATTTGCAACTTCTGAGAAAACATTCAGAGCATGAGCCCGATACGCCAACCCCCTTGTCTTTGATTACTACATTTTAAAAAAAAAAGTTAGATTTGGGGTCTAGATGTGTCAGTGATCACACTCCATACAAATATCCCAGTTGAAGCTTGAGTCCTGGACGCGCATTCAGGTGCCAGTGTGATCTCTCCGCGCGCTCACGAGCATGTAAACACCTGACAGCAGGAGTCAGACCCCGCTGTTTATTTTTCATAGGCTCCTCTGCAAACCCCTCCTGTTGATCACGCAGCTGTTTCTTGCTAGCAGGATGACGGACGAAGAGTCGTTTGTATCAGAGGATCAGACTGTGGGAGACAGCGGCCTGCTGCAGGACTACAGGCGGCCTACTCGGCTTTACTGCATGAATGGCGGACATCACCTCCAGATCCTCCCCGATGGGACAGTGCAGGGCCAGAGGGATGACGGGGACGTTCACAGTAAGACTCCAGCACACCGCCCATTTTACATCCAGGTCAGGCCTACAGCATGATGCGTTCACTTCCTTTTACTGCAGGCGTGTCAGGTTCAAAGAGAAGGGAAACAGACCATTAAGTTCCTTCCATGGGGAAATGTGGCAGCCATTCACTGACATTTTAAAAGGGAAAAGATGGGGCACCCCAGCATTGCACAGGACTATTTGACTTTGTTTAAAGTTCATTTTAAATGCAGTGCAAAAGTGCAGTTACAGCCTACTTTTGGGTAGGGTTACTTATAATTGCTTTATCATTAATGATATAAAATTTACTGTCAAGCTTACTTTCCGCAGAATCTCTCTTATGTACTTCATGTAGGCTGTGCCCCACCCTCTATAGAAGTCTCAGACCAATCAAAACTATTGTTACTTGTCAAGTACTGTTGTAGTAACAATTCAGTTTAAATTCTCTGTCTAATACGCGAGTACATCCCTCTCAGATGCAGGAAAGACTGACAGGTTTATTCTTTCTGTTTCACAAGACTCTTGACTAGCTGTCATTCAACTGAAGGGCAAATATATTTACATTTGTTCTTCTCTCCATCCATCTGTCAGGCAACTGAAGCTGAGGGCAAACAGCAACAGTGTTTGAAGTGACACAGAAATCTCAGATTTGTCGTTGCCGTTTTTCTCTTACCTGAGAAGAAGGTGACCCATGTCTTTAAAGGTGTCAGCTGCTGACGTGTTGTTTTTAAACTTTTCCCTCATTTAAGCTGTTTTAAAGCTCAAAGCTGTGGGCAGAGGCGTAGTGGTCATCCAGGGAACAGAAGCCGAGCGATATCTGGCCATGAGCGACAAGGGGCGATTGTACAGTTCAGTGAGTATCTACAGTGGACCTGATGATTGATGTGGTAATAAATCAGGAACCTACACTGGATTTAATGATGCAGGCATATGTTGATCATTTTATGAGGTTAATAACTAGGGTTGAGCAAGTACTCTGCTGAAACGGGTATCCAGTACATATAATGTACTTTGAGTACCATCAGAGTAAAATGTGTCAGCCTATCTCTTTTCTAATAAATAATACCTGTAGGAACTTCTGTAAACTTCTTATTATTGTGATCAAATATTGCTCTGAAGCTCGATTCTGAGGCTGTTCTGTTAATAGTTATCCTATAAATATAGCAATCTGATCAACTTATATCAATTTCAGGCATAAATGAACAACTTCTGGTTAGTCCCGCCCATGTCTGGTTTAAGCCCCTCCCACTCTGAATACAGATAATTTAGTTGGTTGAATGGATACAGATACAGATAATAGTGTCCTCGCTCATCCCTATTAACCACTCACTAATTTTCAAACTTTTAGCCTTAGACCAAAGTTGCCGCGAGCTGTCGCTGCTTGTTTTGTGTTTCTCTCTCAGCCCACAGTAAATGATGAATGTTACTTCCTGGAGAAACTGGAGGAGAACCACTACAACACATATCTATCTCAGAAATATCAGGAGGGGAACTGGTACGTGGCTCTGAAAAAGAACGGAAAAGCTAAACTGGGTCCACGGACTCACATCGGACAGAAGGCCATCTTCTTTCTGCCCCGACATCTGTGAGCACACTTGTCCCAACACACACAGCGATACCTCAGCCCAAACGGATGTGAAGCTGCGGAGGGATTTTCTTCTGTTGAAAACACACGTATTTCCCCATATTAGTTCATGACACAGACCAGGAGACATGAAGAAGTGGTGTGAAAGTGGTTGATAATAATTATAATCATTAGGGAAATGACCAGCTGTTTTGTTAATGTGCATGTTGTCATCTTGTTTTTGTTCACTTACACAACGCCCCATTTTATTTGGTAGCAGCTTTTCTTATTGCACGGGAAAAAATTTAAGGAATCATACAAGAAAACAGAAAGTTCGACTGAGCCAAGCAGCAGTGATTTGATTTATTGAATCTGAATGAGCGGTTCTCAGACTCAAGGTTCTTTTGAAATGGGGCATTTCAGATGATTTTGTAGGATGAAGGAAAAAACATTGAAAAATAATATTCTATTGTATTTTCTAATATACTTTATGTAGCATTATTTGCAAAAAACCCCTCTAGTATACTATTAGTTTGTACATTTTGTTGTTATCTAAATTGTTTATCATCTTAAAAATAGTTTCCAGATGTCAATGACATTTGGTGGAAAGTCAGGCATGAGGCATGTGTGGACAGAGGCATGAAATCAAATTTAAATTGAAGGATCATTGTGATCCCTATTGTATTTGACTTGAATGAAAGATGATGAATCAAAGTGATTGAGACTGTTGCTGGCTTGCTTCGAGTTGTGCGCTTGAGTTCTTTAGTTGGACTTTTCTGCTCTCGCGAAGTAACATCTCGGCAGATAATAAGGGCAATAAACAGCTTGAAAGAGGCTGTTGAGTCATTTACCGCTCTGCAGGTGTGTCACAAGCTGAAACGGTGAAGTTTCACATTTTTCAGTTAAACTTTTGGCGCCACTAATGTGGCAAATTGCCCAGTGCACCATTAAACAAGCATAAAGACATTTGCTCTGTTGCAATCTTTAGACACACACTTTTAAAATAATGTATAATAACATTTTCCAAATAATGTAATTTTTATTATGGCATGGCATTACACATCATCAGAGCAGTTCTGAAAACCCAGGCTTGCTGGCACAGCAGTCAATAATCCAGACAACTGAGAAATGACGCATTGAAAGTGACATTTATTCAACACTAAATGTTTTCTGTACAATTTCATATCAATAAAACCTCAAGGTTGCAGCTCTACATCACATAGAAATAAGCATAATGGGTGTGTATCAAAGCCACAGCAGAAGTTTGAAGTTAACTGATAAGGCAAACAGTTCAGTTTGCAGGACCAGACTAAAATCCGTATGAACTCCTTCCCTTGACAACAATGGTTAGATTATCCTGACCATCCTGAAATGCCTCCAGATTATAAAACAGAAACAAACATGCATCATTCATTCCTTGTTTTACATGTCTGGAACCTAAAATGATGGGAACATCCTCTTGGGTTTAATTGGTTATGTTTCTAAAAGTGCACCTGCATACAACATTCCTTGATATAGAGAATAACTAACATCTTACACCTTATGAAGAAAGATAAAACAGATTTCCCTTCCCTAGCTGTGAATTAAATCTCAAGACAAAAACCCACCTGAAAATGGAATTTCAGTTCTTTTTATGCTCTTAGATAATTCGATCCAAATGTGAGAGGCGCGAGATCATAAACAGCTGAAATCCAGACAGAGCTTGAATGAGACGCCGACTCCACTGACTCACTGAAGAGTCAGCCCGTTACATCTAAATGAGCTTTTTAAAAGGACATGAACCAGTAAACGGAGCATAAACAAATCATCTTGGTTGTCATCACTGTTGTGGCCGTCTGGTTTCAGGGCTTATTCATGTTTAAGAACTCAAGCTTGATCATCTGAGATCATATTTTGTGACCTCAATTCAATTTCCAGGGTGGATAGTTTGACCTGATTTCATGCACAACAAAACATTTAAACTTCTGACACATGGGCGTAATTTTGCTTTGCTGTTTCAATTGCAAGCATGTTATGTTTCATGATGACAATGCCCTCAATGAACAGTTTCTAACGACTTAAAAAGCAGCAGGCAACACTGCCCCCTCCTGTCTTAAAAAAAAAGAGCATACTTAAAGCCAACAGGTGAGTGAAATTTGTGGTAATGTGTATATCAGCATTTACAGCCTAATGAAATCTTGCTTTTTAAGTGTATGTGGTATCTACAAACAGCCTCTAAGAGTCACAATAAAACTATGAAGTGAGATTAGTGCAGATTACAAAGTGTGTCGCATGCTATGGCAAGTCTACAGAGTGTTGTATTAATGGCTTCACATGTCACCAACATGATACTCTCCCTATTTATTGACCTTTAGGGCAGATGCATGCTCGTATGCTACCATCAAATTATATAAGGCATTACTTTACATTACAGACAGATGTAAATAGCACTTAACATTCGCCACTAATGAGTACATTGAGGGACTATTACTGTTAACCATTTCCCATTATTAAAGTTTCAAAAACAAAATATAACAAGTGATATAATTCCTGAATATTTTCATTGAGGGTTGTCTTCATCTATTACTCCTCTGGCCTCCTATGTCTTCACTTGAAATTTTGAAACTCTTCACAGGAGTTGCCGCTTGTGTTGGTCATGTCCACTTCTTCCACATCCAACATCCTGAATGTTAAGGGAAGATGTACAACATCAAATCTATAAATGGACCTTGTCTTCAAAAGTATTGGTTTAATATTCAAGGATGTGTGAGGTCTCAGTTATTAACGTGCATGTAAACATAACTAGTGGCAAACAACAAACACTTTAAATTTAGGACTTTTCCTGTCAAAAATGGCTAAAATAGTTTAACTTAACACTTTGTAATTTTCTGTTATAAAAACCGTGTAAAAGCAAAAAACAGACCAACAAACTAATCAATTTGCTCCCTCAACTTCACAATGGATCACGTTTGTTATCAGTGACCTGTGACATCGTATTAATGTTAAGCTGTTTAACCTCCAAGGCAGAATTATACAGAGGCATGCTGTTTGTTATGTAGCACGAAGGGCATGGGGAACAGCTAACTCCACCAACTACACTGTCTGGCTTAAAAAAAAGAAAAAAGAAAGATGAAAAATCGAAGCAGCAGAGCCAGAGATGTTGTCCGATAAGCTCCCTCTGAGCCACAAAAGGCTTTACACAACTTTTCACCCACATATGCAGAAGTAAACAGCCTCTGATGTGTAAAATCGGTGTCGTTCCACTTTAAATGGTGCAGATGGCTCATTAGGGGACAGGTATGGTGTTAAATCTCTATCAGCTGATAAACAGCAACAGATAGAAGAGATGCTGTGATGCTGCACAGAGCCGTCAATTCAAGTCAGCCTAAAGCCCTGTGTAATGGGCCAATCAGGAATATGTTGACTGGTTTATTTACTAAAGAACATTTTAATGGTCATTTGACACGTACTAGGTAGGTAATGCCAAATATTTCTTTATAGATTTCTTTATTTTTTACAGAGTAAGCTGTAACTGCAGGCCTGTGTGCATGTAAACATCTCTAATGACAAACACAGCTTCCATGATGAGTGTGACCAGATGAACACACCTTACCCCTAATAGATGAAGAGTACCCTTGTTCGGGGGAGGGTGGCATAGGTGGGATCAGCCAGTTTACGCACTCTGGAGTAGTTAACAAAGCCTCTGATGAACAGCATGAAGCCTGAAGGGCAAAGAAAAGACATGTAATGCAATAAGTTAGAATCATACAATGCAAGATCATTGAAATTGTGGGAAAATAACTATTTAAAATACTATTTGTTTATAAAGTAATGTATCTCACTTACCCAGGGCCAGGAACACCCACCACAACCAGTACTGCCCATCAAAGTAACCAGGGAAGTAGGTAGAAAACTGGAAGAAACATAACATAGTCCCTGTTAGACTGATTCTGATCCCACAAATGTCAGTTTTAGTCTTCCTGTAGAGAAACACAATGAATTAGTAATCCTGCACCTTCACTGCTAGTGGCGAATATTCACTAAATGGCTCTTACCCTGACAATAAGAACCCATTTGATGAGGGACAGGCCGAAGCCAGAGATGGCTCCGTATCGGCCGGCTGCTGATGTCGTCAAACAGAACGACAAGAAGAAGCCGATCCAGTTGAAGAGGAATGCCACTGGTGACAAAAAAAACAAACAAAACATTAACCCATAAATTGATGATGCTGATCAAACTGGCTTGGGCTGGGAAAACTTTTGTGAGTGTACTGGCATT
This sequence comes from Micropterus salmoides, assembly GCF_014851395.1. NCBI lineage: Eukaryota > Metazoa > Chordata > Actinopteri > Centrarchiformes > Centrarchidae > Micropterus > Micropterus salmoides. Next base: position 15,532,035 of record NW_024044237.1, read on the forward strand.
TGCACCCAGTGCAGTATTTAAAAGCCTTTGATAATATGCCAAATTCACTTTAAAAATAGTATACCAGAGCCCTTATTTGAGAGCAACTACACAACAAATGTTAAATGAAGGGAGAGTGCACATTTTCCATCTTCAGTGACCAGATTTACACATGATTACACATGACTAATAACCATATGGTTACAAGCCAGCTCTGTGCAAGTGAACCTGAAAGTCAGTTTACTCTTTTAGAAAGAAAAAAAAAAAACAACAACAACAACAACAACAAAAAAAAAACAAAAACTGTCCACTAGTCAACCGTTGAAATGTTCAACGAGTTCTTACTGAAGAAAGTGAGCATGAAGATGCCATCATTTCCTATTCGCAGCTGATCAGCATCTTCAAAGTCATCCCTGGCCACAAAGTCGTCCTCCTGCACAGATACATTTCAATAACATTTGGTTTATTTTGATGCTTTGTTTGAAAACTCGTGTGTTAGTACATGACAAGGCAATTAGTAATTACGAATATTTCTAAATTAGATCAATCTACCGTGATTCTTCCAGTGACCAGGGGAATGGCTGCCTCTTCTTTGTTTCTCTCAGCTTCATCATAGGAGGGCAGAGTGGTGGCAACACTGTAGGATGGAGGGTTGGGAAATCTTCCTCCATCTTCCTTGTATTCAAAGAAAGCTGTGGAGGTGACAAGCACGTGACTAGTCATTCTCAAAATAAACTCTTCTAAATAATAATAATAAATAATAAATAAACTCCTGAGCATGGCTGACATATAAAAAATTATTTGTCATCAGACTGGGCTACACTACTGTCACTGCATCTGTAAAGTTGTTTTATCTTAGTGGAAACGATAGGGTGACAAGGTGAAAATGTCGACTGACCAAGTAACATGAATATTAATGTTATTTCTTGAAGTTAAATGGTATGTGCAATGTTAACAGTGATGTTTGACCCATTTCATTAGAGTTTGGACTCATTTAGTGTACCTTTTTTACAGTTTTCATTACCCTCACTATAAAGCTGGACTTTTGCTGTGTTCCATTTGACAAGGAAAATCAGAATTTCCAAATTCCCAGTCGGAAATTTCAACAGACATGTTATGTGTTTCTATGTGCAAAGTACAGAGTAATGCATTGTTATCAACTGGTTTTGCTAGCAATGGCTAGAGGCGTCCATCTTTTGTTTCAGACTCAAATCTGTTCTTGTACTGGAATACAGTCAAGCTCCGACTTCTGAGGTAACTGCAGCATAAGTAACAATATCTCTTTTTTTTTTCTTACAAATTTCAGCTTTGTGCAAAAGAGTAGCAAATGATAAAAGATGTGTTGGACTGAATTTACTTCCTCCTAAGAAAATCTATCATTTATAACTGTGGCAGATATTTACAGACAGAAAAAACACCACTTTGATCTTCTTTGAATACACTATTATATGGCATCTACACTAACAGACACAGATAAATAGACAGTCATAAATAACTGAAAGCAATTTTCTGAACGAGTGTTGGGAAGGGGGGTGGGGGGTAAACAGAAGGAAGAAAGGCATTAGTAGCATGTGCGACTATTTCTCTTTCTGTTCTATCCAATACAAGAAAAGACTTATCTGGGTCATTTGGCAGCTATCCAGAATGCTTCTTTGTGTTGTCCGAACACAAACAACACTGGACAGATCAATGGACTCGCCCAGGAAGAGCTCATGGCTACACACACTTATGCAATGCGTTGACCTATGCCCTCTTAAGAAGGGAGATTAGAAGCATCAGACCTTTCTAAAAGGCCCTGCACACAGCCCTTTACATTATTCATCCTAAGGCCAACAGTGTAGGACAAATTAGAGTAGAGGATTGACAGAACTATATACACATATTCAAGTACTGTGGTAAGTACTTGAATAAGTACTTCATTTTGTGAGATTTCAGTGGGAAATATTCCTCTTAACCTTCTTTTGAATATTTCTCTGATGGCTGTGGTCACTTTTACTTTTCAACGTGTTTTAAATGCATTGCCAAATTATTCTTGCAATGTATGAACATCTCTGAAAGCTATGCACTGTGGAAAGAATTGTTCGGCACAGCGATCACTTTCGCTTCTTAGGCACATTTCACTCCACTTGTACACTTCACACTGCTTTTGGATGCAGGACGTTTCTACTTGTTTCTACATAATAGATATATGTTTACATTGACCTGTCTTTGCTCAACTTTGTTTTTTAGCCGTATGTCTATTTCTATCTACCTATAAATTGTTCTTGGAAGTGTGAGTACATTGAGAGCAATGAAAAATTAGACTGAAACTCCTTTAATATGTACACATACTTGGCCAATAAAGCCGATTCGGATGTTACTTTTAAGTGAGAATTTGTATGTAGTGGCACTGAAAATTGTAGATTTAAATAGTTCTTCCACTTCTAAGGCCCCATCCACACTACTGCGTTTTCGTTTTAAAATGGAGACCTTTTGCTACGTTTGCACATCGGGTCCAGACTAAAATGGCAAAAACGAAGACCTGAAACGGAGAAGTTTGAAAATGCTGCCAACCCCGTTTTTTCCGCACATAACACAGCCTACACTGTGTATGTCGCCGTATTTACTTTGCAAAGACTCCCAGTCTGTTTTCTACCACTAAAGCCGCTTTTAATTCCTGTGTTACGTTCAGTAACAGTCCCAGCTCGTTATTGGTCCATGCAAAATAAAATCTGGTGTGGTTCTTCATCTGTGGTACTTTATTCTTTCGCCAAATCTTCTGTAACTACGGAACAGACCATCTGCTTCATGTTTACACTGGCACACGCATGCCCAGTGTACGTGAACGGCCACTAGATATGCGTTTTCAGTCGTTTTAGTATAGATGGAGATCAACTCTGATAAACAGCTAAAACACTGGTGTGGAGGGAGAACATATTCGATTTCGAGTCTTTGTTTTTAACCTAAAATGGAGTAGTGTAGATGGGGCCTAAGTTGTGCTTGTTATCTGACAGTATTTGATGGGAGATGTGAAGGTTGCTAACCTGCATTTGCTGCAGCAATGCTGCTGTAGGGGGGTGGTGCGTCCTGGGCAGGACCCTCCTGGGATGACTGGGCGGGCTCCTCCTCATTCACCAGCTGAGAAAATGTAAATGAATGACATCACAACTTATTAAATTACACCTTTTAGGAAAACCACCAAGTAGCCCTAGGCAATATGACAATATTTATATGTCATGAGATAATAGATATTTGTCAACCGCATGGTAGCCATCCCAGCAGGATTTCTGGTTGAATTAGGCCATTATTAAGACTATATTGTAAATTATTGAGAGGGACTGATTTATGGAAATACTGAATGTACAGGTTGTATTTTTTTACATCTGCCAGACAATACTAGACTAATTTTGTTCCACTAATCTCATTTTTTAACTACAGCAATGTGACATTACAAGATGATAACTAAAAAAGTAAAATAAAATGGTGCCGACTCGTTAAAGAGTAACAGTGAAGTAGCATTGATGTCGCACTTGTGTAATGTACTGTGCAACAAGTGGTCATGATAGATTTGTCTGCAACCAAACATTTCTCCAAATGCGAAAGGTTAGCTGCACACTGTTTCTATCAGTGCTAACTCAGTCAAATCTGATACACAATCAAAACTACACAGAAACAAAAAATATATAATAATATAATATATAAACTGTGCACTCGTGACTTCACGCAGCATCTGCATATGTCGATAAATTAGCAGGTTGCACCTTCACTTTAGTATTTCGATGCTGTTCTGTCTCTGGAGCTGAAGTTAGTGACAGGCTGGGCTGGCCACTGATCCAGGACCGTAAGGTAGTGTGAGGATTTTGGTCAAAGGCTAGACAAAGTGAAACTAATACAGCGTCCCTGTTCAGGCCAGGCCAGTACTTGCTAACATTACGAGTAACTAACTAGCTGCTAAATGAAAATGGGTCACACAGGCTAATGCTTTGATTTATATGTGACGAGAGTATGATCATTAATTTAAGTTTATTTCAGTGTCAGAAAGTAGGTTTGATGCACCTTAATCTTATTCACAAACTCGGGCCCCCGCCCGCAAACAAATTACGGCTGAGCTCGTTGTTTTCCTCACAGTGACAGGCTAACGTAAGCTGACTGGGCAGAAGCTAATGCTAACTGTTAGCTACAGCTTAGCGTGCACGCAAACTGTTACATACCTCTTGATATCTGACGTTGCTGTTTTGTTCTGCCATCGCGGAAGGAGCGAAATATTTAAAAAGCCGCTTTCCACTTCAGCTGTGAAGATGTGTTAAGTAAAATGAATCTCGCCAGGCAAGTTGTAAAGGTAACGCTGCCTCCTAGTCGGCCATCTCCTTCCTTGACGCCCTGTCTGTATCAGGCTCCGGTGCTGCTTCAAGCGCTGTCGGAATATTCGAGCATGCGTTTATGAACTACTACAAAATAGTCGTTGAAAGTAAAAATAGATAAATACTATTTACAGAATACTTATCAATAGTTAAAGTACTCATTATACAGAATAGCACATTCCACAGCGTTATGTTACGGTGTGTTACATTGTTTTATTACCAATAATGAGTAATAGTGTTTTAATGTTGTACCTTGTCAAAGTGTAGGCAATGACTTTATATAATTGGGTAATTTATCATTTCCAATTCATCGTATTTTATAAAATGATCATAAGGTTTGTTTATAAAATCTTAAATTGCAACGTCACCACCAACTATAGCTGTCAGATAAATGTAGTGGAGTGAAATAGCTAAAAACCAAAATACTCTAGTCAAATAGAAGTACCTCAAAACTATACTTACAGTAAGCCTACTTGTCTGAGTAAATGTATTTAGTTATATTCCACCACGGACAACCAGGAATCTTTGCTCCTCCATTTCGACTCCAAGAAGAAGTTTACAAGGAGCACAAGGAACATTGGTTTCCATGTTGTCATGTGACAGGAGGCAGTAGCATGATCTCCAACAACACACAGAAACAGAAAATTAAATGCACTTTATTTAAAAGAACAAACGAGAAGCAATATGTATGAACAATCACCTGAATAGCCTGCACAACATCAGCACCTGATTTTTTTTTCTACAAGGATTAGTGAGGTTAACACCAAGCACTGCTTGATGGCCACGAATGTTGTCCCTACCACAAGATCAAGGAATCATTGGAGTGCTCATTTTTCAATGCCTCATGAATCCACAGGTTTGGAAAAGTATCCTCAGTTCTTCTCTGGCCCTGAAAGAGGTTGTTCCACCAGCTTGTTGTGTACGTGCATCATCCCTAAAGAAAGAGCAAGAATCAGCATGTTTGTAAGATTCATGTTGTTCTGCAAATAGTTTAGCTTCAAGGATAATTTTGGTATTTTAAAC